>NC_132838.1:49875315-50178345 GCF_048164855.1 Canis lupus baileyi
TGCTTCTTCCACCCCCTTACCCTGCCTCGTGCTGTCACTGCCTCGTGCTGTCACTCTCTCAAATAAATAAATAAAATCCTAAAAAAAAAAAAAAAAAAAAAAAAAAACAACCTGGCAGCTCCGGTGGTGCAGCGATTTGGCACCACCTGCAGCCTAGGGTGTGATCCTGGAGACCTGGGATCGAGTCCCACGTCGGGTTCCCTGCATGGAGCCTGCTTCTTCCTCTGCCTGTGTCTCTGCCTCTGTGTGTGTGTCTCTCATGAATAAATAAATAAAATCTTAAAAAAAAAAAAAACAACCAAACAAGGAAACAAAGCCTGGAAATTGTTCAGAATTATATTCAAGGAGATTGGTGCAGTGAAATAGCATTTTTAAAATAGTACTGGTAGAAATTATTATATAAATATAATATTTTTTAAAAAAATTGTTTAAAGAGTACCAATGGAGTTCTTTGTGGTCTGCAAAGACTAAACATCATTAGCTTTACAGTTAAAAAATGTAAACTAAACCTGAAAAAATAGATACATTTGGTTAGTATATTGCATTGAGGTTCAAAGAAAAACTTTATAAGAAAGTACTTGTAAAACCCACTAGGTTAAAAAGAGAAAATTGTCTAGAAAGCTTTGTTTAACAGCCATATATGTAAAACTACAAATCTCTATGACTGACACATAATCGGCTAAAGAATGCCTCTAAAGCTAATTACTAATGTGTAACAGGAGATAACCTGGTAAGGAAGAGTCGAAAGAGCAAGGCAGACAGAAAGAATGGACCAAGCAAAAGTTAATGACTCATGGAAAAACTTGACATGCTCAGGGTCATGGTCATGCCATCTCTGAGCTCAGAAGAACTCTGTGAATCACTGCCAACTTCTTTAAATGCCAATTCTGCCCATCTCCAGGTTCCCTGGACTTCTTATATGCCAACGACAAAGGCTAGACTTACTGTGAATGCCTTTTTTTTTTTTCTTCTTCCTCTCTTTTTTCCTATTCACATTTTATTAGATGATGCCTAAGTCAAAGTAGTAGCATTATTGGTTATAGGCTAACTACTAGGTTGACGGGAAAGAAGTGGCCAATTTACTTCACTCAACAGCATGTGCTATTTAAAACAGCCAAACATGGGAAGCCTGGGTGGCTCAGTGGATAAGTGCTTGCCTTTGGCCCAGGGTGTGATCCTGGAGTCCTGAGATTGAGTCCCACATCAGGCTCCTTGCATGGAGCCTGCCTCTCTCTCTACCTATGTCTCTGTGTCTCTCATGAATAAATATTTAAAAATAAATAAATAAAAAAGTCAAATGTAAGTAACTTTCAGCACACTTTGGTAACTCTTTTGAAATTGCAGCTTAAAGTTGGGTGGATATTGATATTGAGGACTGTGCTAGACCTAACTCAGGTGCTCAATAAATATTTATTGCTTACAGTTTCATTAAATTTTGGGGAGAATATTTTTGCTAGTGCCATAACTTTTTTTTTTTTTTACTATTTTCTGTAAATTGGAGGTTTTCCCACTATTACAGATTCTAAATTTGTTCATATTGTTCAGATGGTGACCACCAGATGACTCCACTATACAAATATATTCTCTTCACAATTAGATAATAACCTGAGAAATGTTATTTTGGTTTCAAATGTATGCTCCCATTTCCCAACAATCTGTCATCTAAAGGTTTTAAAGTCCATAAATGATCCTTGACTTATTTAAGATTTGCATACTAGTTATTTGCTAATTACATTATTTATTCTACATTTATTTGCTAGCATTCTATTGTAAAGAAGAGGTTTTCCTTATTAAACCAGGAGTAAACCACAATTCTCTTTTTCAATAAACAAACAAAAGGGAGGGCAAATACTATGTTACCGTGAATAGCTCATTATCAGAGTGATTTGATGTAACAGTCATTTCCAATGATGGAAAATTGTTCTCCACCCTGTCTTTCATCAAGTTTAACTGTAGGGTCATAGATTTTCATCTATTCAGTATTTACAATTAATTGTTGCCATTTCCTTTTTATGTTAAAATTGCGCTGAATGTGGCCTGTGGCAGATGCTTCAAGTTGGTTCCTGTGTCCTTTAAAAATTTACTTTTTGAAGACTGGATATACAAATGGATATGACCAGACTATAGATAAAAATAGAATTTTGGGGGCGCCTGGGTGGCTCAGTCAGTTAAGCGTGGGGCTTTGGATCAGTTCATGATCCCAGGGTCCTGGGATGGAGCCCCATGTGGGGCTCCCTGCTCAGCAGGAAGCTTGCTTCTGCTCTACTCATGCTTTCTCTCTCTCAAATAAATAAAATCTTTAAAAATATGTAATTCTGACCCACAACCTGCAGCAACCTGCCCCTTATGTACACTAATGAGTGAGGAAGCCAGCTAGCTTCCTGTAATACTAACTTGGAGAGGAAGTCAGATTGCCATTGCAAGTAAGAATTCAGGCAGATAAACAAGAACTTAGTTCTAAGTTCTAAAGAACTTTTCTTTTCTCCTTAGCCCAAATGGCCAGGACTTGATTAAAATTTCACAGTTTCTCTAATTTTCATCCCCACTTCCACCACAGATTTAATCAGAGAAAGTCAAATCTGCACTCCTGGTCAATCACATAGGATGCCCTGCTCCTAGTCACCTTCAGCTTTTCCATGCCTATTGCTTCCAACAGGGCCCACCTGAAGCCATTCCTTTTTTCCTCTGTGAAGCTTTCCCACTCCCATGCCTACCTTTGAGTCTCTGCCAAAATGCAAGTGATGGTGGCTGACTCTCGTATCATGGCAGGCTCCGAATAAATAGCCTTTGCTTTTCTCTTTTGGCTGGTCTTCATTTATTTCCACACTATTGAAGTATAATTTACATACACATGGGAGTTAATTCATATTAAGTACATGAAAGTAATATATATAACTTATATGAGGTAAAGTTGACATTAAGTGGACCCATTTTAGTGGTGTAGTGATGACTGTTGATATATATATATATATATACATATACATATATACACACATATATATGTGGGTAAGCACCATCTTAATCATGATGTAGAATATTTTCATAACCCCCCAAAGTTCCTTATTTTCCTTTCCAGTCGTGTCATGCTCCCCTCTCCCCACCAGCCAATGATTGATTTGACTTCTATTCCTATAGATCAGTTTTGCCTGTTTTCCTAAGTCCTGTTGACATATCTTTATTAGCTTAAGCACTTTCTCTGCATTTAGGCACAAAATGTCTGACTCATCCTGTACTTTCTCTGCCCCAGACTGGAATCAGCCAATTTTCCAAAGAGCTTTGGATCTATTTATTATGGAATGGAATTTAGAAACCAGATCTGGATGGCAAGTATGCTCATTGTTCCTGAAGGTGACCAACCACCCTGGGTTGCCTCTGACAGTTCCAGGTTTAACACTGAAATTGCAGCATCCTGGGAAACCCTCTGGGACAGTTTGTCACCCCAGTGCTATTTCAGTGGACAGGACTAGGAAATTTATTTTTAAAATCATTTGCTCAAATTGATACTTATAATTTAAATGTATTACAGGCTTTTTCTGAACTCCCTTGGTCTTTATATTTGTTTTTTTTTTTTAATTTTTATTTATTTATTCATGATAGTCACAGAGAGAGAGAGAGAGAGAGAGAGGCAGAGACACAGGCAGAGGGAGAAGCAGGCTCCATGCACCGGGGGCCCGATGTGGGATTCGATCCCGGGTCTCCAGGATCGCGCCCTGGGCCAAAGGCAGGCGCCAAACCGCTGCGCCACCCAGGGATCCCGGTCTTTATATTTGAACCTCATTTTCTCCTCCCCTTAAAAGTTAGAATTATTAGTTGTTATCCTATTATATATCTACATATATATACATATATAGTTTAAAAACCACAGCAATAGTATTGCCATTAATTGTAAACATTGAGAAAAACCTAAGATTCCTTTGCAGTCCTTTTTCATCTTTAGAATATATCTCACCATAGATGTCACCTGAGTACTATGTTCAAAAGCCCTGGAGGAATAATTCTTTTCTATGGGTAACAATATTAGTTACCAATTTGACTCACAGTTAAGTTTGTTTGTTTCAATATGCTTCCAACATTGGATTTATTTTGTTTCCTTTATTTACTTTTTGGCTATGTAAAAGTCTAGAAGTTCAAAATTAGATGTCTTGCTTCTACTTCTTTCCCCTGCATGCTTTCCACAATCCTCTGTAGGTAACCGTTTGTTTCTGGGATATCCTTCCAATTTTCCATATAACCTGGGACTCATTCCAAAGCAACCCAATTCTTTTCTTATGGCTGCTTTGTATTCCATTGTACCGTTTTATCATGTCCAACTAGCTCCCTATTAATGGATACTCGGGTTATTTCCAAACTTTTGTTATGAAAATGACACTGCAACAAATAACCTTGCCTACATGTTGTTTCTATTTGTGGTAGTGTATTTTCAGAATAAGGTTAGGGTCAGAAGTAGAATTGCAAGATACAAGAATAGATGCAAATGTAATTTTGGTACTCCATAGGGCTTGAACCATTTTTCCCCACTGACACCAAGAAATTTATGAGCACTGCTTCTCCAGGGCCTTGTAATTTTAATGTGACTTCCATTATAAGTGAGGACAAACCGCCTTTTATGTTTAAGGACTACTGCTATTCTTTTCTGTGAATTGTCTGCTCACGTTCTTTCCCAAAAATTCTCTTCGGATCTTGGTCTTCTTCTTTTTTTTTTTTTTTTTTTTTTTTCCCGTTTTTAAGATTCCCTGTGATGTAAGTTGCAAATATTTTCTCCATTATCACTTGCTGGGAACATACCAGATGTGTATCTGGAGTCCACTTTAATCTTATCCGTATAAATCACCTCATTTCAGGACAGCTCCTCCAGGGGTAAACACTCTTAGCCAAGCCGGATAAGGGAAGATCAGAAGAATTACCTGAACCCTCGTAGGAAGTGTAAGAGACTGTTTCACGTTTAGCAGGTAACACCATCGTTCTTATGCAATGGCCCGGGTGACACAAGGTCTTGCATAAGGGAGTATATCCAAATTATAAATCGTGTTTTATAGGGTTCATTAAAAACTCCAGGGCTCGCCTTCCCCGCGCTTCTGGGTTTGCGGGGTGCTAGAGCAGCTGACCCGGGCACAACCCCCACCCGCTAGACAATAGCCCCGCCGTCTAGCCGCGAGATGTCAAGGCGCGGACGCCCCGAGCGCCCGGCGGGGCGCCGCGCTCCACGGGAAGGCCGGTTTCCAAGTCCTCCAACGGCAAGGCTAAGCCAAGCCTCCGCGGCCCGTCCTCCCACCCACGGCCTAGCTCCTGGGGTTGCACCTGGCCCGCCAGCGCGCGGAAGCATCACCGGCGGGCGCTGCACCACACCGCGGCCAATCGCGCGCCGCCCGGCCCGGATTCCTCCGCCGGAGGCCGCGCCGCAGCCGCAGGTGGCCCGGCGAGCGCGTCCGCCCCGCGCCGCCAATCGCGACCCCCGCCGCCCTTCCCGTGATGCCCCGCGGCTGACCTCCGACCTCGCCGCCCACCCCTCCCCGCGGCCCGCTCCCCCCCGCCCGCCGGCGCCCCCGCCCCCGCCGCCCCCGCCGCCCCCGCCGCCGCCGCCGAGTTCGCAGCGCTCCGAGGCCGCGCCGCGTGCCAGCAAGCGCAGCTCCTCGCTCCTCGCTTAGCGCTTGGGGGCTCGGGCGGACGCCGCGCCCTGGCCTTTCCTCCCTGCGGCGGGGCCCAGCGACGGGCCGTGGCCGCGGCCGCGCCCGCGAGGCGACTCGGTGAGTGGGCCGCCGCGAACATGGCGGGGCGGCGACCGGGGCGGGCGGAGGCTGCGGCGGGGCGGGGCGGGGCGCGGCGGCGGGAGGAGCGGGAAGGGGGTGGGGCCTCGGGGCCTCGCGTCCTCCCTCAGCGCCATTTTGTGGCAGCGAGACCCGCAAATAAAGGGGAGCGCCGGGGCTGCGGCGAGAGGAGGAGCGCGGGGGCCGGGGCGGTGCGGTGTGGCGGCCTGGGCGGCGAGCGGGCGGCGGAGCCTCGGCCTATGTGACTGGCGGCGCCGGCGCGGCCTCCGTCCGGAGAGGTAGGTGCGGGCCGCCGGCGGGAGCGGCCGCGAGGACCTCCGGGTCCCGAGGGCTGAGGCGCGGCCGCCCGGGAAGGGGCGGGCAGAGCGCGCGGGGCGAGCCGGGGCGAGCCGGGGCGAGCCGGGGCTCCCGGGCCCGCCGGCCTCCCGTTAGCGGCGCCTGCTTCCCGCCGCGGGGACACTTCCGCCTCCCCGAGGCCATTTTGCCTCCGCTCTGCGTCCCGGGGGCGACCGTGGAGGCCGCCCCCTCGGTGCGCGGCGCGTCCCCCCCTCGGTGTCGCCCCCTCCCGCCGCTCTCCGCCGGAGCCCGGGGGTCGGCGGCACCGACGGGCTCGAGGACCACCCTGCACGTCGCGCAGTAGCCTGTGACTGCAGCTGCGTCCTCCCGGAGACTTCCATTTTTAAATGATTGCATGCATTCTGAACAGAGAAAGCAGTCTGTCAATTCAGTAGAAGGGAGGCTTGGGGGAAATTTCTTAAGTCTCGTCTCGAGTCTCTCTCAGGCTGTTATTACCTGTTTTTTGTGTTTTGTTTTGTTTTTCTTTTTTTTTCCTCCGAAACACCACATTGCATCGGTCAGAGGATCCATGGGAAAAAATGTCCCAAATTCTTGTTTTGATCTCAAAAGACTGTGTTAAAAATCCTCAATAATGGTGTTTCTAAAGTAAAAAGACGGTTCTTTGGCCCTGAGTGGCAGCGGGTTTCCGTGAGTGTATTTACAGCCGTGAGCTGTGTCCGCCTGGTTGTGGGTCTCCTAGAATTTAGTTAATTCCATCACTGAGGAGGAGAAGTACAAGTCACAGATTTATCAAGAGTTCTCGTTTTTTAATTCTTCAGTTCTGACCATTGAGTTTCCTACGATAGGTGCATGTATTGTCGACATTCAAACATCCGGTAAGAAAAAAAAAAACAAAAACAGAAAACAACGATGTGGGGAAATATTTTCAAGGTACCTACATTTTTCTTAACTCCTGTCGTTCAGTAGCATCGAATGAGGCAAGCCGGGGAGGGAAATTGCGGTCCGCCAGGTGGCATGTGATGAGGATGAAGTTAAATTTTAAGGGCTTGGGTGGGTGTGGGTGTATTTTGGGAGTTACAAAATGTAAGATGTTAGATCTTAACCTTACTCTAAACAAATGGCTATAGCCAAGTGGTCAGTATTTTCATCTCTCAGGGGTAGAACTGAAGCATAAATTTCTAAGACCCGTAGGAGGAAGGTAATAATTAGAAGTGTGTCCCAGGCACTGCTGTTTGACTTCAGCTCATCAGAACTTAACGTCTGGATTTCCTGATTCAATTTTGAGGATGCCTGCTCAAAATATTAGAAAGGTTAGAAATGAGTTACTGTATATGACATAGAAAATCTGTAGTAGCTGTACGATGTAGATAGAGACAAGAGCTGTAATAATTGTATTTGTGCAGGACGTTAAAGCTTTCAAAAGTCCCTTCTATGCTTGTATGTATGTAGTATAGAATTCCTGTACTTGGCAGTCTTTTCATATAATTTATGTTACCTTTAAAAAAAATTTTTTT
The DNA here is from genome assembly GCF_048164855.1 of Canis lupus baileyi. Taxonomy (NCBI): domain Eukaryota; kingdom Metazoa; phylum Chordata; class Mammalia; order Carnivora; family Canidae; genus Canis; species Canis lupus. Next base: position 49,882,892 of record NC_132838.1, read on the forward strand.
TTTAAGAATACAAAATTTTACTCTTAAAATTTTTATGTTGATGGGTCTTTTACCAAAACAAGATCTAGGTACTGTTTGGTTTTATGCTCGTTCGTATTTTTTTTTTATCTTCTATTTGTTTACCTCTAAACGTTTTCTGATATTCAGCTTCTCGGAAAAACTTTTCAGTATTCCCATAACCGTATATCCCATTGGATTATTAAGCTGGTCCATCAGGTTAGAAGTGGGTCTATAAATAAATATTCTCCACTCTTGAAAATGTAGTTGGTGAAATTTAGTTTAATTTTTTTAGTGCACATTAAAATTATCTTTTGATGTTGATATTTTCTATTTTTTTTTTAATTTTTATTTATTTATGATAGTCACAGAGAGAGAGAGAGAGGCGCAGAGACACAGGCAGAGGGAGAAGCAGGCTCCATGCACCGGGAGCCCGATATGGGATTCGATACTGGGTCTCCAGGATCGTGCCCCGGGCCAAAGGCAGGCACCAAACCGCTGCGCCACCCAGGGATCCCTGATGTTGATATTTTCTATGAAAAATCTTTTTGTGTAACATTTTTGTGGCACTTGAGCATTGAGATTTGCAACACTGTGAGGCTGGTAAAATTGGTTTCTCTCTCTTTCTCTCTCACTGATTTGGAGACTGCAGTTCAGAGTTAAGTGACTTGCTCAAGATCCGTGACTGATCAGAGTTAGGAAGAAGTGGTCATCCAGCTCCTAACTATGGTACCCTTTTTACTAGAGCCAGGGTTGTATGCTGTCAGGTTATTAGTTTCTTGAGTTCAGTTATGATTAGTTTCTCAAACTAATGTTTCTCAAATTGTACATGGTTTCTCAAATTGTGTTGGCTGGTGTTCGCCTAAGAGAGAACTGCATTGCATAATTTAGGATCGTAATGCTAAAAGCCAGTGAAGTACTGGGATCTGGGATGCTAGGCACCTAGCCAACCAAAACTGAACTCTCCATCATAAAGTGTTTCTCAGTGTAAAGGCATCAAGAGTATGTGGTGGTTCTTGAGGTCTGGATTTTAAGAAATTATCCCTGGATTAATCCATGTGAATAACCGAAACGTTTACATAATTTTAAGATTGGTTGTAACCAATCTTAAACATTCTAAAAGGCAGCCAAATTGACCAAGTTTGTTTTTTCTCTTTTGCTTTTCTGTGTTGTTTCGTGAAGCTTATTCATTGTTGAGGATGGGAGAGTGGAAGAATAATCCATCTTCATCAGTTACCAACTTTTGAGAGGTGCCGCATTTGGAATCCTAACCCCCAGTTTATTGATTAATACCTGTTTTGACCAGAGTTAATCACCTAGTGACTCATAATCATGTTCATCATCTGGAAAATGGAGGCTAATTTCAACTTTGAAAAGTTGTGATTATTAGGTGTGTGACTCACATCCATGAGTATATATTCATCTATCTACCCCCCCCCCCCCCAAGATTCAAGATTCAGCTCCAGATATTTTAGTTATTCCATTTTTCTGATACAAAAATAGATGGTTCCAAGAACCTGGGATATATATTACCTTTATTAATCTAGAATTGTCTTAGATGACTATTATGCTTGCCAGTTGTAATTTAAAAATTTTCTTGGGGAATAATAATTTTCTTAGTATATTCATGCAATGTGAAAGTTAAGTTTGAGAACCAAGTTCTATTTTGGCTAAATAGTTGAATGTTGATACTTTTAAATTTAAACTTGTTCTAGGGCAGTGGCCGTAACGCAGCGCCGCCTGCAGCCCGGGGTGTGATCCTGGAGACCCCAGATCAAGTCACACATCAGGCTCCCTGCATGGAGCCTGCTTCTCCCTCTGCCTGTGTCTCTGCCTCTCTCTCTGAATAAATAAATAAATATTAAAAAAAAAAAAAAAAGACTTGTTCTAATTTGCCTTTTGCCAGGCTGCTTAACTCTTGTGGCCTATTATGGACTCTGAAGGAAAGATTGACATTTTTTTTTTTTTTAAGATTGACATTAAAAAAAAAATTTATTCATGAGAGACACAGGGAGAGAGGCAGAGACATAGGCAGAGGGAGAAGCAGGCTTCATGCAGGAAGCCCAATGTGGGACTGGATCCCAGGACTCCAGGATCATGCCCTGAACCAAAGGCAGATGGTCAAACCCTGAGCCTCCCAGGCGTCCCAAGATTGACTTTTCAATAGCTAAAAATTAGGAATTTTTTTTCAAAATGCTTATGCTTTGAATTCCCAAATCATATATCCTGTAACATTGGAATGATACATGACTCTGAGAGTCAACACGAAACACAGGCCTTTATACAAAAACTGCATTTGTCTTTGACATATGTCACAAATTAATAAACTTATATTTTTGAAGAAAATATACACATTCTTTAAGTGATGTGTAATTAAAATTTGTCCACCATCAGACTTTTTAGAAAAGAACATAAACCAGTGTTAAAAAATTTAAAAACTTCCCGTTTAGAGTTTTAAAAATTGGAGATCACCAAGAATTCTGCAATGGGACTTAGAAATAGAAACAAAGACAGGAGCATGTTTTCATTGTTCTCAACCTCTGAATTATCCCTTCAGTTTCTTGGAGAAGTAGTGATTGAGTTTTTGTTTTTGTTTTTTTTTGAAGGGGAGAAGGAAACATAATTGCTTATTTTGTGCTAGTCACCATGCTAAAGATTAATGTTTATCTTTAGAAGTAGGTTAATAATTTGGAACCTTGGTGGTTGGTGATCATCCTTTTTGGGATGAGGAAACAGGCTCAAATTCTGCAGCATTTTTTTTGTTTTCAAAGTTTGCCACCCTCTTACGGAAAAGTAGGGTTATTAGAACTTCTTTAATGTTTCTCCTAGTCCTTTAAGTGCCCTTTAAAAACAGTGTAGCTTATTTGTTGCTAATTAAGCTTGGCAATTAATTTTACTTTAATGGAATAATATGAATATGTATTAAGAATGAACAAATAAACCTGGGGAAAGTGTCATGTTGCAGAGGCATTTAAAGCTGGAATTTATATTGAGTAACATCCATAATGCTTACGTTTTATAACTAAAATTCTGAGTAGCTGTAGTGCCCATTAGTTAACAGGTAGACTGCCTATCCACAGTGATAAATTTAACTGTTTTTAAACTGTCACTAAGCAGGCTTATCACGATATCTGTTACATTAGGTTTCACGTTTATTCTCAGAATTTTACAGTGGGTCATTTTGGTTATTTTAGGGAAAAATTAGATTGGCTTATTTAGCTATTATGATTTCAGTATTAATTGAAGCGAATTCATTTGTTCATACTTCCATTCAGCATACGTTTGAGTGCCTACTGTGGCATCGGCAGTGAATGAAAAGTTCTCATGGAGCCTATTCTATAATTGAGAGAAACAGATAAGTATGTACAATATCAGATCATGATAAGAACAGTGCAGAAGGGCAGCCCAGGTGGCTCAGTGGTTTAACGCTACCTTCGGCCCAGGGCATGATCCTGGAGTCCTGGGATCGAGTCCCACGTGGGGCTCCCTCCATGGAAGCCTGCTTCTCCCTCTGCCTGTGTCTCTGCCTCTCTTTCTCTGTATCTCTCATGAATAAATAAAGGAAAAAAAGAAAAACGATGCAGAAAAATAAAGCTTGATGTGAGATCACAGCAGGGATTGGCATGCACTATTTTGAGTGAGATGGGGAGCCTTTAGAAGGATTTAATCAGATTAGTGGCATGTATAGGTATACCTATACTAGTTAAATATGGCTAAAATCAATGTTTGCCTATTATGTCTTGCTCAGAGAAAGGGAAATTCCAAGGAAATGCCAGGCTTGATTTCTGGGTTCCAATAGGTTGCAGTCAAGTAGAGTGAATATACTTTAAACATACTAAAATAGAAGTAGACCTCTGTGGGGATAAACATGGTGAAGTTTTGTTTTCCAGATGATTGGAATCACTGGTATCGTGTTAGAGTCACCAAGCAGCTGTCTGTTAACTTCCAACAGAGTATAAACTGGGCAACAAGAGGTCTAAAGTAAACAGGGACCAATTTAAAGGAAAAAAAAAAATAGAAAAATATACAGACCTTAAATCATAAAGATATGGTTATATCTTCATAGATACTGGTCAAAGATTTGATCAACTTCAATAATTCAGAAAAAAATGACATTACTCAGGTTTTTGCTTGCTGCATCCAATGATAAGATTATTAAAGAGGGAAGAATTAAGCCAGTAATATATGATCGATTTATGATTTTTTTTTACCTAAAATGTGCTGAATTCTGTAACACATTGTATCTGGTCTGAAAATGAGGTTTTAATGGCAGTCCATGATTTAGTATATCTGATTTATAGAGTGGGAATTCTATGCAACAAAAAAATGGCATTGGAAGATTATGTCCTTCTGAGGAATTTCAAATAATATGAAGTCAAGTGGCTTTTAAAAGTTCAGTTTTACACTATAAATTCTTTGGCTAATTTTTTGAAAATTGAGATATAATTGACACGTAACAGTTTCAGGTACACATTATCGGATATTTGTGTATATTATGAAATGCTCACCACAAGTAAGCCTAGTTACCATCTGTTACCACATAATTAGAAAAATATTTTTCCTTTTTTCCTTGTGAAGACCTTCAAGATTTATTCTCTTAGCAACTTTCAAACATGCAATACAGTATAATTAGTTACCTTGCTGCACATCTCCATGACTTCTTTCTGTTTGGTTAAGTGTTTAATAGCTTGGGGTGTAAGAAGTATGGGTAAATAAAATAAATATAAAGGAAGTGTAAAATATAAGGGGAAAATTCATGACAGTGCTGTTGAAAATAAAACCTAGGAAAAAATTTAAATTAGCTTGTCACCTTATTTGAATATTAGGAAGTAACAGAAGTGTTTTCAAAAAGCATAAGAAGGGGATCCCTGGGTGGCTCAGCGGTTTGGCGCCTGCCTTTGGCCCAGGGCGCGATCCTGGAGTCCCGGGATCGAGTCCCCCGTCAGGCTCCTGGCATGGAGCCTGCTTCTCCTTCCTCCTGTTGTCTCCGCCTCTCTCTCTCTCTCTCTCTCATAAATAAATAAAAATAAATCTTAAAAAAAATAAGAAAGTTAATGAGAGTTCTATTGTAATCTATGGCTTGCAATAGAGTGAAATAAATTTTGTAAAAATGTATAAAACAAAAATTTATTAAAGCCAATTTGAGATACATATCCTGGGGCATGAAATTATACCTTAATAAAAAATTCCTATTTAAATATATATCCCGTATTAAGCATTGTACAATAGCGAATTATCACGATTATAGAATCTATCTACTGGGTTGCCTGGGTGGTTCAGTTGGTTAAGCATCTATCTTCAGCTCAGGTCATGATCCCATCCTGGGATTGGGTCCTGCATTGAGCCCATACAGGGCTCATTGCTCAGTAGGGAGTCTGCTTCTCCCTCACTGCCACTCCCCCTGCTTGTGCTTTCTCTATCAAATGATTACAATAAAATCTTTAAAAAAAAGATTCTGTCTACCTTATTGTAACAACGCTGTAAAAGGAAAGGCTTAGCAACTGGTACTACACTTCATACGCTTTCAGCGAGATGCCTGGGATACTGCCTGAGGTCAGTGTCTGACTTTAGCACAACGATGTCACTTCTGTAAGATCTCTCTCATGGGGGAGCTGTAAGAATGCATAGAAAAGTTGTATTTCTATCAATCCTTTATGGGAAGATCAATAGGAACGATATACTTTTTTACAAAGGATTTTTTTTTTTTTTTTGGTAACTTAAAAGCAGTAGTAATATAAGAAGTTAACAAAGGAGAAGGTGGATACAGAGTACATGGGAACACGGTAATATTTTTGTAACGTTTCTGTAATCTAAAATTATTGCTAGGTAATCTAATGGTTTAGTCAAAACTGAGTTCCCAAATAAATTTGGAAAAGTCAGTATTTCTTGTTGCTACCTTAACTGGAAGAACATCAATTGAATCTGTTCTCTGCCCCTTTTTTCTAGGATTCAAGATGACCAACGAGGAACCTCTTCCCAAAAAGGTATGTTTTTTTCCCACAGGTTTTTTAAGTCCTTTGAGGGGGCAGCAATTAATAGAGTTGAAAGGACATCTTTATTTGCTTATTTTTCACTCTGCCTTATAACACTACTAGCATTGTGGGTGTATAATGTACCAGACATTGTATCTTGTACGCAATGTATTTTTAGAATATTTTCAGTTTTTTTGGAAAACTTGCATTATAATTATCTCTGTGGTCTACTCTTAATCTTTACTATACAAATACTTCCACCTACATAACAAAATTTTTTCACAAGTTCACAAGTTACTACTTTTTTTTTTTTTTGGTACTTTTTAAATGCCTTTGTAAGGTAAAACCACTTTATTTTTCAACAAAAGGTTACAGGTAGTACTTAGATTCTTTCTACCTTTTCTTCTGAAGTTGTTTTCTAGTCTCATTTTCCCCCTCTTCTCTTTCCCTAACTTAATTCAGTTTAGTTACTATTGTACACACAGTTACAAAATAACATGGTTTCTAAAAGTAATTCATAATTCTTTTTTTTTTTAAGATTATTTATTTATTCATGAGAGACACAGAGGCAGAGAGAGAAGCAGGCTTCATGCTGGGAGCCTGATGTGGGACTTGATCCTGGGACTCCAGGATCACACCCTGGGCTGAAGGCAGATGCTTAACCACTGAGCCACCCAGGCATCCCACAATTTATAATTCAAAAGGGAAAGCAGGGTATGAGCTTATTAACCAGTGAATATTTAAATCAACAATTTAGATGATAAAGGATTATGGAAATTTGTCTTAAGTTTTGAAGTCAAATTGTTCATGAAATACGGAATTGTACTGTGTTTTAATCATCAAAATTAACTGTGTGCTTTTTGTTAGACTTCTAATACATATATATTTTTTGGTACAATGATTTTTCCCTCTTCTATAATAGTATGCTATGTTACTGGTTTGAAACATTTTTCTTATGGAGGAAACTGATAAAGCATTAATTTTATATTAATGCAGAAGAGGTACCTCACCTTTACAATCTTTATTTGGTATAGAGAAACACTTAATATTTCTTAATTCATAAAGCAGTTTCAGCTAGCTAGAGTATTGTTTAATTTTTTTAAACTTCTTATTCTGAAATAATTACTAATACACCAGAAGTTGCAAAGCAATGTCAGGGAGGTTTTGTGCACTCTTCATCCAGCTTTCTTCAGTGTTAATCTTGCATAACCATCAGAAATCTTGCATAACAGTATGAAAACCAGGAACTTGACATTCGTACAATACACAGAGCTTATACATGTATTGTGTGTGTAGTTGTGTAGTTTCATCACAATGTAACTTACTATAAGCACTACCACAAACAAAATAGTTAACTGAACCACTACCACAAGCTTCCATTTTGTCATTTTATAGCCCCATCCATCCCAAACCCTTGGCAACTGCAAATTGGTTCTCCATTTCAGTAATTATGCTATTTCACAAATGTACAAATGAAATCATGCAGTATATATAACTTTCTGAGATATTTTTTTCCCACCCAGTATAATTTCCTGGAGGCTTATCCAAGTTGATCCATAGGCTGTTTCTTTTTAATGGTGTGAATATAGTATTCCAGGGGAAGGGATGTGTCATAGTTTAATCATTCACCTGTTAAAGGACATTTGGGTGGTTTGCAGTTTGGGGGCTGATACAAATAAAGCTGTGAACATTCATAGACCGATTTCTGTTGGAAAGTAAAGTTTTATTTCTTTGAGATGTATGCTGGGTTGGTTGTGTGGCACATCCATTTTTAGTTTCAAAAGGAATTGCCAAACGATTCTCCAGAATAGCTGGACCGGCATTCTCACCAGCAAAATGTGAAAGTTTGGTTTCTCTACATCTTCCTCCAGCATTTGGTGTTACTACTATTTTTTAAGCCATTCTAATAAGTGTGTAGTGATAGTTTATTAGAGTTTTAATTTGTATTTCCTTAAGAATGATGCCTGTATTAAACAGTTTACCTTTTAAAAACAATAATACAAGTTTTTAAAAAACCAATAATATGTACTGAGCCATTTAATCTGAGCCTCTGGAGAGATTTTCTATGTTTCACCACAGAGCTCCTTTCGGAAGGATTTTATGTGTCTCCAGTAATAAGGGTGTTTCTAATAACAGAAAGGAGCAATTGGTGGATTAAAATGTTAAGATCCTATCTTTATGAAGAATATAAAAGTCATTGGCATTTAATATTTTAAAGCTTTAGGAAGAACAAGTCCGTTCATATTTTAATTTTCTTTATATAGGTTCGACTGAGTGAAACAGACTTCAAAGTTATGGCACGAGATGAGTTAATTCTAAGGTAAAATGTTCTTTTATCAAAAATATAAAATACTTTGTATAGAACATTGGGGTTCTAGGCTATAATTAATTATTTTCAAGTTAGATATATTTTATTTTTATTTTTATTTATTTATTTTTAAAGATTTTACTTATTCTTGAAAGACACACACACACACACACACACAGAGGCAGAGACACAGGCAGAGGGAGAAGCAGGCACCATGCAGGGAGCCTGATACGGGACTCGATCCCGGGACTCCAGGATCACGCCCTGGGCTGAAGGCAGTCACTAAGCTGCTGAGCCACTCAGGGATCCCCTATTTTCATTATTATTTTTTAAAGATTTTATTTATTTATTCATGATAGTCACAGAGAGAGAGAGAGGGGCAGAGACACAGGCAGAGGGAGAAGCAGGCTCCATGCAGGGAGCCCGACGTGGGATTCGATCCCGGGTCTCCAGGATCGCGCCCTGGGCCAAAGGCAGGCGCCAAACCGCTGCGCACCCGGGGATCCCCAGATATATATTTTTTTAGATTATTTATTTATTTATTCATGAGAGACACGGGGGTGGGCGGGGGGCAGAGACCCAGGTAGAGGGAGAAGTAGGCTCTGTTCAGGGAGCCTGACGCAGGACTCGATCCTGGGTCTCCAGGATCACGCTCTTGGCCAAAGGCGGTGCTAAACTGCTGAGCCACCTGGGCTACCCAATTGTTTTGTTTTTAACGTTAATGTATCCTGAAGTCATTTAATGTACTGTTTGTACATACTTTCTATAGTCTGTTTCTTTCTCTTTCCCTTCCTTCCTTCCTTCCTTCCTTCCTTCCTTCCTTCCTTCCTTCCTTCCTTCCTTCCTTCCTTCTTCTTTCTCTCTCTCCTTTCTTTTTTTCTTTCTTTCTTTTTTTATTCATTCATTCATTCATTCATTCATTTTATTTATTTTTGAGAGACACAGAGAGAGATAGGCAGAGGGAGAAGAAGCAGGCTTCATGCAGGGAGCCCGATGTGGGACTCGATCCCAGGACTGCGGGATCATGCCCTGAGCTGAAGGCAGATGCTCAACTGCTGAGCCACCCAGGCATCCCTGGTCTGTTTCTTCATTATGTAAACATTGAGGAAAGCATAACACTTTAGAGAACTGTAGTACTAGCTTGGATAACTTCTAGATTGCTAGGTAATGTTTTTCTTGCAGAGGGAAGATCTCAGAATTTTAACTTGTAGCATTTGTACTTCATTTGTAGAACCTGCTACAGGAAAGACCCTCTTCTCAGAAAGCGTTCAATTTAACATATATAGACTTTTTTTGAGGTCATTATTTAATCCTTTTCTGTTTAACATGTGAGAAAGTTAATAGTCCTAAAGGATGATGTGTTTAGTTTCGGAAGAAATTATTATTATTTTTAGATTTTTAAAATTTATTTATTCATGAGAGACACAGAGAGCTAGAGACATAGAGGTAGAAGCAGGCTCCCAGCAGGGAGCCTAACGTGGGACTCGATCCCAGGACCCTGGGATCACGCTCTGAGCCAGAGGCAGATGCTCAACTGCTGAGCCACCCAGGGGTCCCTGGAAGAAATTATTTACTGATAAGCAAAGTTACTCTTTTCTCATTAGCTATGACCTTGGTCAGTTCCTATAACTTTATATTCATTTTCCCATCTGCAAGTTAAAGGAGTTGAATTATTTTCAAAGGTTATTCCAAGTTCTGAATTTTTGTGGTTGTCTTATAAATGTTTTTGAAGAGCCGATCGTCAAGAATAGCATTAAGGGTATTTCTTTTTTTAATATAAAATGAAATCAACACGTTTTGTGCTGTGTAACTTAAATGTGTTCTGTATTTTATTACTTTGGGTGATGAATTTTTTTATATGATAACTTAGGTACAAAGAAAGTATTTTTCAAAAAAAAATATTTTTCAGGGCAACCTTTGCCAAATCATTGAACTTTTTTTCTATAGAAATATCAAGGGACTTTTACTTGAATAACTAAGTAAATTTAACAGGCTGGAAGCAGGGGAGCAAAAAGTGTTTTATGAGATAGGCATGCACAGATGACCTGTTCCATTGTTAACTAGAGTCTGATAATTTCTCACCTTCCTTAGCTACTCATCTTGTGGACAAACTTTTTATCTTCTTCATGCAAAGGACAGTTTTTTCGTTGCAAACATCTATTTTCCTGAACATGAAATTTAAATCCTTAGTAGTCTAAAGCACTCTTGTCCTCTCCTGCTGAAGTACACCCTTGCTTGTGATAATACTGCCACTCAACTGTTGATATTCTCTTAGTACCTCTGGTTAGTATGTGTAGTCTTTTTCTTGATTTATTCATAGGGGGAAAAATCAGTAATATAATCTTAATAGAAATTCATGTCAGGGATCCCTGGGTGGCGCAGCGGTTTGGCGTCTGCCTTTGGCCCAGGGCGCGATCCTGGAGACCCGGGATCGAATCCCACATCGGGCTCCTGGTGCGTGGAGCCTGCTTCTTTCTCCCTCTGCTTGTGTCTCTGCCTCTCTCTCTCTCTCTGTGACTATCATAAAGAAAGAAAGAGAGAGAGAGAGAGAGAGAGAGAGAGAGAAAAAGAAAGAAAGAAAAGAAAGAGAAAGAAAGAAAGAAAGAAAAAGAAATTCATGTCAGCAATTTCTTATGTTGTTACTTTTAAGGTTTATATTGTTGAGGTCGGTTTAACCTCTAAGGAATTATCATGTCTGACTTTTAAGTTAGTTTTTCCTCATTAATTCTCTTGGTGATTTTAAATTAAGTGCTACTTAATTTAACCATGCTGTGTGTTCTGTCATCTTGATAAAGGATGTTTCTGGTTAAACCTTTATATTTTTCTGTTCCTCTAATTTTTAAGACTTATTTGTTTTTTAGAGTGCATGCAAGCAAGAGCAAGCATTAGTAGGGAGAGAGGCAAAGGGAGAGAGAGAATCCCAAGTAGACTCCCTGCTGAGCAGAGCCTGGCACAGGGCTCGATCCCAGGACCCATGAGGTTCTGACCTGAGCTGAATCAAGAATCAGATGCGTAACTGAGCCATCCAGGCCCCCTCTAAAATTGATTGTTCTTATATAGGCTGCATAAAAGGCCTTTATTCATCCCCAAACACTGAGTGGTGAAACTCCTGTTTGTGTCCTAGGTTGTAGACACCATAAAAATAAGCACCCTTTGACTGAACAGGAGTGTTTTTGGAAAATATGGATTTGTTTAGTATGGAATTTTTTTTGTTCATTATGCAGTAATATTAATATATCTCCTAGCAAACCTGTCAAAGTTTTTGAGGTTTTATAGAAAGATTTTCTAAAATCAAAGGTCTGATTGACCTTTAACACAGGTTTGTACTGTGTGGGTCCACTTATGTGCAGATTTTGTACAGTATAGTACTTTAAATGTTTTTTTTTTGTTGTTTTCTTAATATTTCCTTTTTCTAGCTATTTCAAGAATATAGCACATAATACATATACAAAACAGCGTTAACTAAGTGTTTATACTATCGGTAAGGCTTCCATCCAGTCAACAGTAGGCTATTGGTAATTGAGCTTTTTGGGGAGTCAAAAGTTACACATGGATTTTTGACTCTGCAGGGTTTGTCACCCCTAAATCCCTACCCTGCATTGGTCAAAGATCAACTAAATTTTGATAAGCTGTAACTGAAGAGCAGCTTAAAAACAAAGCTCTTTGGTAATCAGGATAGCAGACAGGGTAGGTTACTTTTTGTTAGTTGCTTAAACATAAGACTCAGGACCTGTTTTCAACAATAATTGCCAAGCTAGCATAGCCTATATTTTGAAGGTAGAGGAATATAACAAGGAAGAAAAGTTCCCTCATACTCCGATAGTCTGTCATTTATGCAGATTGTTTCTGCCAAGTAGGGATGTTTTAAAGAATAGTCCTGGAAAATAGTATATTCTCTTTTCCTTTTTTTTTACAGGCAAAAATAAATACTACTTTGAACTGCTGCTTTGGTTGTATGTTATTTTCCGAAAAGAGCTAAGATAAGGAACCTTCAGTTCCTTATAATTAGGCACATTTCTTACGTGAACAGCATTTCTTAGGTGAACAGCACATTTCTTAGGTGAACCTATATGACTGAAAGTAGTAAGTTTTTTATTTAGTTTAAGGCAAATGAACTGACTCAAAGGAACATACTTGGTGTATTCTCAGCAGAGAACTTTTTTCTGTATTTTCTTTTACCTAGTTAATGTAAATTGAGAAGGAATAATGAAGTGACTAATTTTATTATTGGTTAAAAATTACGTAGTGAAATTCTTGGCATTACTTAAATTTATAAATTTATGGGTGTGATTTTCTAGTATATTTAATAAAAGGAATATCAACATGACAACTAATACATGGACTTACTTTTGTACTAGGTGGAAACAATATGAAGCATATGTCCAAGCTTTGGAGGGCAAGTACACAGATCTTAATTGTAAGTTTGAGTTTTAGCTTCCTGAAGATTATGTGAATATCTCCTTTTAGATTTTTGTAATAGACACAAGATAATTGGTTTTTCTAAGCAATTGTAATTTTTAAGTTTTTATTTAAGTAATCTCTACATCTGATGTGGGGCTCAAATTCATGACCCCGAGATCAAGAGTTGCACACTGTCTTCCAGCTGAGCCATCCAGGTGCCCCTAAGCCATTGTAATTTTCATTCAAGCATTTTGTTAAAGAACTTTCTCAAGCACTCACTGTATTGCTGCTACGAAATAGATGAATGAACCATGATCCTTCTTCTTGAGGAATTCCTACCCAGTCACTTGGAGAAGACCCGACATATAATAGCATGGCCGTTTTAGTAGAATTACATATAAGTGTCTGAGAGTAGGGAAATTCACAATTACTTGAAACTTTCCTTGATGTGTCCCTGATTCCTTCCACAGAAGAATTGGAAGTGAAGCATGAATTACTAGTCTTAGAAAGGAGGTACATAAGAAGTAGCACCTAATAAACTTGTAAGAGCTTGAAGTGTAACAGTAGGATATAGTACAGATTTACAGGGTTTTCAAAACCTGAAAAATAATACCAACAAAGTGTATTAATTTTAAGACCATTTTAGTTTTGTCGCTTTTCATTGTTAGGAATAACATACTATTTGTTAGTATACAAAGCAATTTTGTTTTCCAGGTCCAGAAAGCTTGATACCCTGAAATTTCAATTACTATATGACTGTATAATAATTCTTAGGTATTAATATTGTGAAAGCTTCTTTTTTTTTTTTTTTTTTTTTTAAGATTTCATTTATTTTAGAGAGATAGCACATGCATGCACTGCATGTGCGGGAGTTAGGGGGAGGCACAGAAGGAGATGGAGAGAATCTCAAGTAGATACTGAGCAGAGCACCATGAGGGTCTCAGTCTCATGACCCTGAGATCATGACTTGAGCCGAAACCAAGAGTCAGATATGCTCAACTGACTTAGCCACCCAGTGCCCCAATATTGTGAAAGCTTTAAGTGATAATTGTGCAGTTATTGGCATGTTTACATTGGATAGGTTAAAAATAGTATAGTCAGGACTTCGTGGATATGCTATAAGATGCAGATAATGAAGTTGCCCATGTTCTGTTGGAGGTAAATTGGACAATAATAACAATTCCATGTAGTATTAGGTAGTATTAGTACACCACTACCTTCTAAAAAGTGCACTCATGATCAAGAACAAATTTCTTTGTTAGTAAAGTAGTTAGGATAGAAACTAAAGACTTGGTGAATTTTTTTGCCCTTGTTTTTATTATCCTTAAAGGCAGTCAGAACTTTATTTTGAGTAGGTCCACTTGATCTTGCAATTATGTTTCATAATATTTCGAAAAATTTTTTTTTAATCATCAGCTAATGATGTAACTGGGTTAAGAGAGTCTGAAGAAAAACTAAAGCAACAACAACAAGAGTCTGCTCGCAGAGAAAACATCCTTGTAATGCGACTAGCAACCAAGGAGCAAGAGATGCAAGAGTGTACTGTAAGTATTTCAAATGTTTTGAGTCTTTTTGAGGAATTGGTTTTTAGTCTACACTATTAGGTATATTAATATTTAGCTAATTTTATAAACTTAATTATAAATGAACATTTTGTTAGGGAGACAGGCTTTGAGCTATAAATACACTAAAATTTTAGTAGATCACCCCATTGTTGAATTTAAATTATTATTATTATTTTTTTTTTTTGGTCAAGACTTTGTTAAAAGTTTTGAGTCATTCTCTGGAATTTCCATGATATGAGAATCAGTATGTTGATCCCATTATTTTTTTTGATACCTGAGGGCATGAGGAGCATTTGCTTCTAACTAATAAGCAAACTCTGTCCTCTGCTCTCCTTACCTCTCTGTGTATAAAACTTCTTTGTTAGTATCAGCAATCTCTTCCATATCTGCTTTTAATGTTACAGCTTTCATTTGTAGTATTTGCCATGTCTGAAATCCAGTGGCATGTTTGATCATTTACCTCTAGTTGAATTTAGATTCAGTTACATGCTGTCTTCAATAGTCATAGCCATTCCATCTTAGTGTTTTGTATATATGTTATGTGAAGTAGAGGTAGTTCGGTTTGTGTTGTTCTAATTTGGAAAAATCTGAACTTAAACATTTTTTTTTTTAAATATAAAGTAATCTCTATATCCAACATGGGGTTCAAATTCACAATCCCAATGTGTGTGTGTGTGTGTGTGTGTGTGTGTGTGTGTATATATATATGTATTTTTTTTAAGATTTTATTTATCCATTTATGAGAGGCACACACAGAGAGAGGCAGAGACACAGGCAGAGGGAGAAGCAGGCTCCATGCAGAGAGCCCGATGTGGGACTTGATCCTGGGACTCCAGGATCATGCCCTGGGCCAAAGGCGGACGCCAAACCGCTGAGCCACCCAGGAATCCCTATATATTTTTTTTCTTAAAGATTTTATTTATTTGTTCATGAGACACAGAGAGAGGTCAGAGACACAGGCAGAGGGAGAAACAGGCTCCATGCAGGGAGCCCGACATGGTACTCGATCCCGGGGCTCCAGGATCACGCCCTGGGCCAAAGGCAGGCGCTAAACCGCTGAGCCACCCAGGGATCCCTAACAACCCTGATATTGAATTGCTTGCTCTTCTCATTGAGCCAGCCAGATGCCCTGAAAATCTGAAATCTTCTTGAATTCTTTTGTGTAATCTCCATTGATTTGATAACATTGTTTATTAAATCTAATGTAGAAGGCAATATTCTGGTCATTGGAGACTCTTCTATCGGGTGCAGTCCTATTCCTAATTGTTTTCTCACCAAAACATTTTTAAGGCTCAATCACAGTACTGTTATTTCTTAAAATTTCTTTTCTTAATAATCCCACACCTTCTCTTTCTGTAATTTCAACTCTTGACCACCCCAGCCTTTGGTTATTTTATTTGGACACATGGTTCCAAGAAGTCTTTCCAGTAGTTTGAATATAATTTTCTTTTAATTATAACACCCACCCCATCCCTTCAGAAAATTTTTCTCCTTAGATTTTCATATTTAATGGAGTGGGCACTATGTCTCTAAAGTACCCATTCTCAAAACTCTTTAATTCTTTTTTCCTTTTTCTGATATTAAGGATTCTAGATTGTACCTAGTTTTAGGTTTGTACTTAAATGGCACTCTGTAAGATGTTTGTCACATGCAAAGGATGACTCTTATCTTCAAAGTGCTGTTAGTAGAGTGTGAATGGACGGTGCCAACAGTAATATCTTACTATACCATTATGTCTTGAATTTTTTCTTCGTGCGTCCTACCATTGCCATTGCTATCCTATTTCATGTACTTTTTTTTTTTTTTTTAAACAGTGCTTAGAAGCCATGCGGTAGGTGGCAGTGCCATAACCGTATGTCTGTCATCAGGACTTGAGGGCCTCTTCCATCCTTGATGAGGGGAGCGCTCCTTTCATATAACACATAATTGTACTTTTTACACTTACCTGGACAATATATATATACTGTTGACTCATTTCTATTTTATATATACACTGGTAGTTTTGATCCATATCATGCCTGATCAGAGACTTTGGTGTGATGCTTTATCACCCTTTTGTCTTTGTGTCCCAGGTTTCAAAGGCTGTTTCAACTAGAACCTAGCCACTTCCAGTCATATTTTTTTTTCAAAGATTTTATTTATTTGATAGAGAAAGAGCATACACAGAGGGAGAAAGAGAAGCAGACTTCTCTGCTGACCAAGGAGCCTGACCCTGGGCTCCATCCCAGGACCCTAGGATCATGACCTGAACCGAAGGCAGATGCTTAACCAACTGAGCCACCCAGGCACCCCTCCAGTCTTTTTCTTTTTCTTTTTTTTTTTTTCTTTTTTTGCAGCTTTCCCCTGCATAGGTCAGCTGAACAACTCATTTTCAGTTACAGAGTAAGGTTTTGCAGAAAGTGCAGCAAGAGCAACAATACAAAGAAAGTGCAAGATTATATGTGCAGATGAGAGCAGTTTACTTTGTAAACCTAAATAGTAACTATGTCGCTGTTGGAAAGGCATGTTTTCTTTAGGGATCACAGGATGTGGTATATACTATATGACATGCTTTATCCTTGTTCAGTTATTCTAGCAACTGGTCTTATATTGAATAAACAGTTATACTTTTTTGTTTAAAATGAATTACTTTAAAAAATCTCCTTAAACTAAATAAATTACTTCTGTTTGCTCGGTGAAATAGTAAATGTATTGTCAATCCAGATATTTACATTTTTTACTAAATTTATGATACAAATGAGCAGTTGGTTGTTAACTTTAGTCCTATTTAAGCTGTAGTGTGCAGCAGGATTTTGAATCAAATCTACTTTGGGTGTGAAGAAAGTAATGCATTTAATTCTAATAAACTGTATTTCATATTTTAGAAATGTATTTTTAGTGTGCTAGTAAATAGTACAACTGAAGTCGAAATTGAAGGTTTCATATGTAAGTAGAGGGGTTCTGGTGTGGTGGAAAAAGCCCTAGACTGGGAGTCAGGAGGCTTATTAAGAGCTAGATTCTAGTGTCAGTTTTGGCAGTGAGCCAACTGTATCTTTGGATAGTTAGCTTATTTAATTTCAAAAATAAGGAGTTTGGATGTGGTCAGTCACCTTCTACCTATACAATTTTGTCATTCAAATCTACTCAAGGTAGAAATATATTTTTTGGCTTAAGGTGCTATTTATGAAGCTGTAATGCCAACTCATGTAAATATAAGCACTATATATTTTTAAATTTGGAAATACAGATAAGTAATTTAAGTTATAATCTTGTACTTGGTTTATTTTTAGTAGACTTATATATAGAATAATTTCCATAGATACAAATTGGAAAGTGTGAACCACTGTACTTTTTTTTTTAAGATTTATTTATTTAAAAAAAAGATTTATTTATTTGAGAGAGCGTGAGTACACAGTGGGGTGGGGCAGAGGAAGAGAGAAACTTCCCGTGGGCTCATTTTATGACCCTGAGATCATTCTTAGCCGAAACCAAGAGTCAGATGCTTAACCAACTGCGCCACCCAGGTTCCCCTCACTATACTCTTATGTAATATTTGACACATGGCTTTTTTCTAGTGGGTGTCAAAATTCTTAGTAAATATAGCACTGATTTTTTTTTTTTTTTTAAGTATCATTTTGGTTGCAAAGTAGGATGTAGCCTTTTTAAGGATTCCAGATATGGAAATGCAATCAAAGCTTTAATTCCTACATGGATTACCTTAAATAGTTGTTTATAATTTGTACTTTTTCTAGAGGATGTTAAGGTCAAAGGGGGAAGGACAAGTTGATAAATTCTATGAACAAAAGGGACTTTATCCCATATTCCTATGACTGTTTTCTTCGATTTGGTAGTAATTGTTTGTTTTGCTTTGTACAGACTCAAATCCAGTACCTCAAGCAAGTCCAGCAGCCTAGCGTTGCCCAACTGAGATCAACAATGGTAGACCCAGCGATCAACTTGTTTTTCCTAAAAATGAAAGGTGAACTGGAACAGACTAAAGACAAACTGGAACAAGCCCAAAATGAACTGAGTGCCTGGAAGTTTACGCCTGATAGGTAAACAAATCATACTCCCCAGTCAAGACTTCCCTGACAGTCCCACTACGAGAAAGCTGTGGTGGGACAGCCAAGTACTCGTTTCCACACCAAGACTCAGACTTTTTGAGCCAAAAAAAGCCACATTCTTATACTATCCAGCTTGTAATGGTTAATGTAAAACTTACCAGATGAACCTTGTGTTTCAGCTTTTTTTTCTTCCCCCTCCCCTTGCTTCAGAGGCCTGATGGCGTCGGACTATTCCGAAGAAGTGGCCACCTCCGAAAAATTCCCCTTCTAGAACATGTAGACACTTGAGAAATGTTTCTGTTTGAAGAAAATAGAGGGAGAAACAGAAGTCTTAAGTCTGTGGCACACTGTGTCTTCAGACAGTTTGGAGGAATGAAAACCTAGAGATTTAAAATCATGAATTGAACATGTAAAATTCCAGTAAAATGTAAAAATGGAATACGCATCGCTCTTAACCTTGAGCATAGTGACTTAGAGACACTGTATCTCAGGTTTGCCAATAAGACTGTGGACTTCGTGATTGTTGTTGAACTTCTGGGTCAAAACTCAAATGAGGTGAATTTTGCCTTTAAAGAGTTTATTTGCTAAGAACCAATTTAATAGTCACGAGAGAATCAAATAATAGATGTCAGTACAAGTAGTTCATATATTTAACCATTTAGTTTGGGGCTCTATATTACTTGATTGAGCCTTAAATCAATGTGGTTTTAATCAATGGTTTGTTCTTTGAATGGTTGCTAATGCTGTAGATAATCTTACTGAGGACTGTACAAACAAACATAAAGGTGTGGTATCAAACTTCAGGTTGAAACTGTTTGAAGCATTATAAACATTCATTTCACTACTAGATTGTATAAGGATATTGGCTGTGATGAGACTCACTGCGTTAATTTTTTCAGTAGTGAAATTAAATCCCCATTCCATTCAACAGGCACATGTTGAAAGAGCATTGTCGTTGGTGTTAATGGGGGAATGTGTTTCCTTCATTGTATTTGGGCCTTTTGTATTGCACTCTTGATATTAAATTAAATGTGCCTTGAAATAGTTGTTTTTTTTTTTTAAGTTCAAGGAATATTATGATGATTTTGTTGTACTTTTAACATTTTGATTTTGGGGGGCTGTGGAGAGCAGATTGATTTTGGAAAAATTGTTGCTGTGCTCTTCAAAGTGAAGGAAAAGGCTCTGTGTCTCATTTTTAAAGACCTACGTTTTTCCAGCTGGTATCATAAAAGACAAGGAGGTTTGACACTTGTTACTTTTTGACACCTTGTCCCAGGATATTGCAGTAGAAATTAATGTGGGACAGCTTCACAGGGTGCCTGCCAGAAGATTGGGGAAATAATGTATTGAACTGTGGGCTGGCCTAAGTGAGACATTCTGTGAATTGGAAAAAAAAAAAAAAAAGTATAGTGATCATTTCTAGCAAATTCATTTGATCATTTAGATAAATGAGGCATTATTTTCTTCATGCTTCCATCCAATCCTGGAGGTGAATTTTTTTCGTCAGATCATTCTATAAGTCACCAATGCGAATTTTCACTTGGTGATAATGGAGTCTAAGATGAGTGGAAGATATATGTTCCAGATTGTCCCAACGTTTAAGTGCAGTTTTAACAAGGGTGACTTAAGTTCTCTTAACCATTCAAATCAATTGTAAGTATCTTATGTTTGTGCTTTAGGGAACTGATTGTGGGGCAGAGGGTGGGTTGAAGAAGTGGTTTGTGTGACTTTACAGCAAGAGATCCGCTTCTAAAATTCTCACTATTTGTGGGGTTGGAGGGTAAGTAACCAAATCTGTTTGAAATTAGCTTATTGTGCCACATTAAGGCATTTGTATATATTTCATGCCATTTAAGATCACAGTAGAAATGGCCTCCGTATTTTTAGTAGGTCGAGAAATAATTCATAAAATGTATTATTAACATGTACGCAAATTTATTAGCCAGCATCTTTCTTTGCTGCTTAGTTTAAGAGTCACTGTGAGGTCTGTGGGTTTTTTCTTCCTTCTGTTAAAAAAGTTTTTTAATAAGATAATACATATTCCTGTATAACATTGGAACAACACAAAGAAAGGTGGAGACAAAAAGTGAGAGTCACTCCTGGATGTGACCCTGCCCTTCTCCATCCCTCTTCCCCATTCTGTTATCCAAGAGCAGTAACCACTGTTAAATTTCTTGGGTATCATCAAGATAATTTCTATGCATATACAATCATTATATATATGTATATTACACATATATATATATATCAATTTTAAACAAATGTGAATGTACATAACATAGATGATTGCAGCTTGGCATCTGTTCTCTCTCATACACACACACACTTACCCTTTGCACATTTTTTTCATTTTTAAAGTACATTTAGATTATTTCATTTTTTATTGGTTACGTAATATTTTCATTGTGTAAATAAATCATTAATTTATTTTAATCACCTGTAAATGGATTTTTGTTCTGTAAATAATAGGCTATGAATGGTACTATAAATACATCATTAACCTGAAACAGTGCTCGATCAGTACTGTGTTTGGAATAATTCAAATAGAATGGGTTGTGGGCCCCTTTCCATTTTCCTATTCTAATTTTGAAAGAGAAAGATTGTCTGAATTATCTTCTCTGCTTAGTTAAAATATTCCACACATGTAACAGTGCATATATTTTAGAATATTTAAGAAAGATCTATTTTAGTTATTTTGACAGTTAATGTTTTGCATTTAATCTTTGAGGTAATTGTGTGTACACCTCTCAGATATCCTGGCCCCCTTCCTCTCGTGATCATGAAGCAATGTATAGCATGTGTTCTTTTTTATAAATCTTTCTCTCAAAATGTTTTCTTTCATATTTTCTTTGGAATTATTTGATTTTAGGAATGGGCTGGGGGGAATTGTAATTAAAATTATTCCAAAGACAGTTACTTGTAATTGAACTCTTAATCATTTTGGGGGATGCAATGAACACATAAATTTTACATGATATGGTAAAATGACAAAATGTTTAAAGAACAGGTTTAAGACTTGTTTCAATAATCACTAATTTTAGAAGTGATAGGATTATCTTAGAGCAGGCTTTTATAAAAACGTATGACTACAAATGAAACATTTTTTGTATTGATACTTCATATGAAATTAAGTTAGGTCACAAATTAATGTATTGGTTTTACAGTATTTTTTTCTAACCTCTACTAAATTCACTTAGGAGGATTTTCAGGTTAGTTGGAAAACACTGATGCTGTAGACTTTGAAAGAAAACAGAATTGTGGGAGCATGGGCAATAAAGCGGGAGGAGTGCCACTCCCTGACAGTGGTACCTATCTCTTAACTTCTCATTGGATTTCTAAACTCCCATTCATTGGAGGCCAGAAGCTGAGGGTGCTAATGGAAAATGACAGGTGGGAAAGGGGTATCTGGAGCTATGGTAGCAATAAACAAGAACACCAGCTAATAAAGTTGCCATATAGAGAATAAAACCCTTAAGTGTTTTTACCTGAGACTGCTTTGAGCAGCAGTAACCCAGGTCTTACTTTGTGCCACAGATAAATTTAAATTACAAACTTGTTTGAGTTACATTAGGGTAGAATATGTACTATGGGTAAAACAAAAAACAAAAACAACAGCACTGAGTCAAGGAATGAGAATCATTTATAAAATGCTCTCCTTTTAAGACTGAAGGCTTACAATAGGTTCAGATGCATTCTGAAGTAATACATCAGGCAAGTGAAAGCCCCAATAAATGGAGGAAAGAACAGAAAGTGTCAGCAAAAAATTTTTTTGACTGGTTAGATCTTTCTGAATGTTAACACCATCATGAGGATATCAGACTGTCCCTGGTGGAGTGTGCAACTCGATCTTGGGGTCGTGAGTTCAAGGACCACTTTGGATATAGAACCTACTTAAATACACTTTAAAAAAATACCAGGCTGTCCCTATTCAAGTATCAGGTAACCTCACAATTATGTGCTTAAATCAGATCCCTTTAAAAGTGATCATTTCTCTTATTATTGAGGCTAAAGAAGTTGTTTTATTGAGAACTGTTGTTAAGACTGATTACATTTTTGCACTTGCTGTGTATGTGTGTGTACACACTTTAGAAGATTGCACTAATACTTGGTAACTAATTTGTGGAAAGTTTGGTGCTCCCAATATCTGCTCCCGTGCAGATACTTAAATATTTGCATTATTTGTAATAACCCAAATCTCACTTTTCTAAAGATAATCTTTTGTAACATGAATAAAATCTTAACCACGTATTGATATTAAATTTTTCAAAACTTGTTACCATTACGACAGCTTAAAGCTTAAAAAAGTTAAATTAGGGACTTAACTAAAAAAAAAGTTAAATTAGAGCTTAGTGGATAGAAATAGTCTAAAGGCTCTTTTTTAAAAGGATCTTTAGGGATGCCTGGCTGGCTCAGTCAGTAGAGCATGCCACTCTTGATCTTAGGGTTATGAGTTCAAACCCCATGTTGAATGTATAGATTGCTTAAAAAAAAAATCTATTAAAAGTTTCTAAAAACAATTACTGAGTATATGCCTCACTGCAATAAACATCCTTCTGAGAACTGCCTATGAATAGGCACTCTTATAAAATGCTGCTTTAGCAAAAATAAATATATTCTATGTTATCACATTTACCTTTTTAAGAACTTTTCTGTTCCATGAAACTGAGTACCTTAGTGTTTTATTAATACTGGTATATATGAGGCTTGCCTTAATTAACTGGCTTGTTTCCATTTCAAATAATAATTAGGGGTGAAAATAGAGATCAGAATCCTTATTAGTGTAATAGAAAATGTGGCCATTTGGGTACTTTTTGTTTAGGGTTTATTTTTGCTGCTGTATTGGCAAAATACTGAAATGCAGAAGATGGACGTGTTCCAGGACAGAAGATGGTAATTATAGGGGAGGCATCTGCCGTGACAGTTATATTCTGTACGTGTTACATCTATTGCTGTAATAATTGCAAGCAAACAAGGTTATAGACACTTGTCTTCATTTTGTGATGGATGGCTCTTTCCTTTGCAGCCAAACAGGCAAAAAGTTAATGGCGAAGTGTCGAATGCTTATCCAGGAGAATCAAGAGCTTGGAAGGCAGCTGTCCCAGGGACGTATTGCACAACTTGAAGCAGAGTTGGCTTTACAGAAGAAATATAGTGAGGAGCTTAAAAGCAGTCAGGATGGTAAGGGGTTTTTTGAAAAGTTTGATTAACTTTGCACTGGCTTTTAAAAAGTTGCCAGGCATGAATATTACAGATTAGATTCTGTATGTACTAATTTGTGCTGATGATTCTATAAAATTATTAATGGAACATTTCTAGTTGAGTCAGCAAAGCCATTTTAGTGCCCCCCCTCACCCCCCCCCCCGCGACTTTCTTGTTTATTGTGCAAATTTCATAAGTTTTTGGATTTTTGGGGGAGGTGCAATTTGGTGAAAGAAGGCACTGCATACATATACACATTTATATTCAGTATTTAAAAGGGATTATCTCCATTTAATCACTTTCCAAGTGTAAATCTTGGCAGTATTTGGCTATTTCTTGTGGTCTAGAAATCAGAATTGATTGTACCTGTTAAGGTCCTATTGAGTGAATAAGATGTGATATTTATTTATTATTTAAGATTTTATTTATTTATTCATGGAAGACACAGAGAGAGAAGCAGAGACACAGGCAGAGAGAGAAGCAGGCTCCATGCAGGGAACCCGACGTGGGCCTTGATCCCGGGTCTCCAGGATCACATCCTGGGCTGAAGGCAGCTCTAAACCGCTGAGCCACCAGGGCTGCCTCAAGATGTGATATTTAAATTTGTTCAAGATAAACTGAATTTAATTGTCAGCTGCTTCCTCCGCCCACCCCACCCGCCTTTTCTTGGGCAAGTGTAACTGAATTTGAGGAAGATGATTAGTAACTAAAATACCTGAACTCTGGAAATTAAATTGAAAATGAATATATTTGACAATTGTAAAGATCGGTTAGAATACCTTTTAAAGTACCTTTTCAAAGTGATAGTTGTTAGCTCTTACTATATGTAAACATAGTGACTAGGAGATTTTTGTATAGTAATGAAGGACTTTCCTTTCCCAAGCTTTTTTAGGAGTAAGTGGATATGTGAATTTTATCAATTTTCAAGAGTTATTTTTTCTGATTTTTGCTTTTGTTCTAGCATAGGCCTCTTCGGAGCATTAGAGGACCCACTGCTCCCTAGGGCTAAACTTGCTGTGGAGCTGAGATAGACAGTAGCTAGGGGGGTAAGGAGGAAGGGGACTGGCCATGTGGGCCCACAGGTAAACAGATGTGGAGTTGGATTTGGGATATAATCAGTTGTATAATATGGCTAGATTTGAATCAGTTTTAACTTGTTTGCTTTATAAAACTATTTTAAGCATGTCTCCCCCCCCCCCAAAAAAAAGAACCAAACTCATTCTTAAATGGCTATTTTTAAATTTGAAGGAAAATTTTAAGATATATATATATTTTTTTAGAATTGTGTTCACGTAAACATTTATTGACTATCTGACTTTGTGATAGGCATTAATAAAGTCTGTTATAAATCTTTTAAAAATAAATGTTATAAGAATATTAAAGTAGGTTTGACTCTCCTTTGCACAGAACTGAATGACTTCATCATTCAACTTGACGAAGAAGTAGAGGGTATGCAGAGCACCATTCTAGTTCTTCAGCAACAACTGAAAGAGACGCGCCAGCAGTTGGCTCAGTACCAACAGCAGCAGTCTCAAGCTCCAGCCCCAAGTACCAGCAGGACTACATCTTCTGAGCCTGTAGGACAGGCGGAGGCCACAGGTAAAGACTGCAGTCGGCTGGCCAACGGACCAAGTAATGGCAGTTCCTCCCGGCAGAGGACGTCTGGGTCTGGATTTCACAGGGAGGGGGACACAGCCGAAGATGACTTTCCTTCTTCTCCAGGGAATGGTAATAAGGCCTCCAACAGCTCAGAGGAGAGAACTGGCAGAGGAGGTAGTAGTTACGTAAATCAACTCAGTGCGGGGTATGAAAGTGTAGACTCTCCCACGGGCAGTGAAAACTCTCTCACACACCACTCAAATGACACAGACTCCAATCATGACCCTCAAGAGGAGAAAACAGTGAGTGGGAAAGGTAACCGAACTGCGGGTTCCCGCCACGTTCAGAATGGCTTGGACTCAAATGTAAATGTACAGGGTTCAGTTTTGTAATATTTTTTCCAGCAAATTTTTATACAGTGTCATTTAATTTGGGAGAGGATACTGTCCAGAAAATTAACGCATACTTTTGTCACAATTTGCCTTTTTTTGTGGGTGTGGTTTTTTTCTTTCCCTTTTTCTCCCCCCTCTCTTTCTTTGCTTCAATACCTCTGCCACTTTGGAAATTGTAACAGTTAATTACCTTGAATGTTGCTAACAGGACATTTTGTGTAGGGTCAAGTTATTTTTATATGAGTTAATGTGAAGTTGTAAATGGAAATCTTTCCTTAAAGTATAACACAATGATGTCTGTATAAATCTGTGTCTATCCTAGAACCTGTGCTGTGTAAGGGCATTCTTACTCATGCTGTTATTATACTTATGCACCATTCAGACTTGTTAGAGTAGATGTGGGTTTATGACTGCCAAGTTTGCCCAGTACAGTAGTTTTATCACTAAAAGTTGGACTTGCTGATGGAGTCCTATAGTAGTTTCAGTGTTAGATACAGTTTTTTCCACCATACATCCGTGCATTTTCTCTTTAGGTGACTGAATGTTTAAGAAATTTGTGTGCATAGTTACTCAGTTTTTATGAACTGTTGTATCCTGTTAATGCATATTGCTCTGTGACTCCAATATATCTTACCTGTACTGACCAAACCTAAATAAAGATTTTTATTGTAACCGCTTGCATTAGTTTTTTTTATTTGTATCTCTGTGTTTAGCATGTCATTTATTTTTATTGAATTGATGAATTTTTACTCATCATCCTTCAGCATACCACAGTGGTGAAGCTTAAGTTCATGCATCAATCTTGATTGTGCACTTAGTTTTTTTAGAAATGTATGCTTTGGGGTGTCAGGTCAGCTCGGTTGGTGGAGCGTGCAACTGTTGATCACAGAGTTGTGTGTTACAGCCCCACACTGGATGTAGAGATTAAAAAAATCTCTAAAAACTGTTTTGCAAGATCAACATGGAATTTAGGACTATAAATTTTTTTTCTGATTTGTAAAAAATCATAAAATATTCAAATATTCAGAAAAGAAGAAAATATGTAAGTATTTGTCAGGTTTTAGTTGAAAAGTACAGTTTGTTTTTGTGAAATGATTTCACGTAATAGGGATATCTGTATAGTCAGTGATGTTCATTTTAAAACATCGGCTAGGGATCCCTAGGTGGCGCAGCGGTTTGGCGCCTGCCTTCGGCCTAGGGCGCTATCCTGGAGACCCGGGATCGAATCCCACATCGGGCTCCCAGTGCATGGAGCCTGCTTCTCCCTCTGCCTGTGTCTCTGCCTCTCTCTCTCTCTCTCTCTCTGTGACTATCATAAATAAAAAAAATAAAAAATAAAAAATAAAATAAAAAGTCACAAAAAAAAAAATAAAAAAAAAATAAAACATCGGCTACATTCAGGTCACAATCTCAGGGTGGGTGAGATCAAGCCCTACGTCGGGTTCCGTGCTCAGTGCACAGTCTGCTTAGAGTTTGTCTCTCCCTCCGGTCCTCTACCCCCCTTCCACCCCCCATTTTCGCTTGCTCTCTCTAAAATAAATCTTTAAAATAAATAATAAACATTGGCCACTGCTATTGATTTATATTAATAACATGCCTGCTGATGTTACATGGTTAAGGCTTAATGGGGTGTTAGAGTGAAGGGGAGTATGTTTTTAAGATTCAAAAGCTTGCTTTGTTGTCTTATTTTAAACATTAAGTATCAGTGTATGGTATGGAATGGTTTTAGAATTCGTAGCTTTTCATATGTGTGGTTGGGATGAAATGTTATTTCTGCTGAAAGCAAAATATTTTTTGGTTTTAGGTATTCCATCATAATCAAGGAACCTCAGAAGTGGAATTAACGACACTTGAAACAGGTACACTTATTTGAAAATAGCTCCTGGCATACAGGTGTTATATCTTGTCTTCATTGCTTTGTTTAGTCTCTTGTAGTCTCAAGTAAATAGATCCTACACAATTTTAAATACATTTACTTAGTATAATTTACATTTTGTTGTATATTACAATACTAAATATTCTGTTTATGAAGTACTTTTGACACTAGTTTTTCTTATGTCCTTTTTTAACTTGGCCCCATTTTAACAAAAATGGAATTTCTCTTTTGATCTGTAATCTTTGGTGTACAATAGGAAATTAACTTTTCAACTAGTGATAGAATTTCATGACTAAATTTAATATAGACCTGTGGTACATCATTACCGATTTTCAAGTTTCTGGTGGATCTGTGTTAGTTGATGAGTAACTAGGGCAGAGAGAACTTTGGTTTGTGCAAAGTCTATATTCTTCCTTTTTGGAACTGGAAACTTTTTGTTGGTACGTCTAAGATAAGAGAGGTTGTAAGTCATAATCCAGGATGAGCAAGTGGCTTCTGGAGCTAATGGATCTGAATTCTGGCTTTACTGCTTACCTGTTTCATGGCTTGGGCAAACTGCTTTCTCCCTCTGTGGCTCCATTTTCCCCTGTAAAAAGTGTGTTCCCTTTAAGTGGAACAAGTAGGAGTGCTGAAGATTTTTTTTTTTATTTTTTTTATTTTATTTTATTTTTTTTTATTTTTTTTATTTATTTATGATAGTCACAGAGAGAGAGAGAGGCAGAGACACAGGCAGAGGGAGAAGCAGGCTCCATGCACCGGGAGCCTGACGTGGGATTCGATCCCGGGTCTCCAGGATCGCGCCCTGGGCCAAAGGCAGGCGCTAAACCACTGCGCCACCCAGGGATCCCAAGATTTTTTTTTTTAATATTTTATTTATTCATGAGAGAGAGAGAGAGAGAGACATAGGTAGAGGGAGAAGCAGGCTCCACACAGGGAGCCCGATGTGGGACCGGACCCAGGGACTCCGGGATCATGCCCTGGGCCAAAGGCAGGCGCTAAACTGCTGAGCCACCCAGATGTCCCAGTGCTGAAGATTCTTTATAGATGACTCCTGAGAACAGAATCCTGCCATTTGGCAGAAACTTGAGTACTGCCAAAAAAGGTTAATTGTAAGGGCAGTCAACTTGAATAAAACCCCAAAAGTAAGATAATTGTGATGTCTCTCCTTTAGCATCATTCCAGGGAGATTTGTACTATGAGGATAGTAGGAAATGCCTTAATATTTTTGATGTCTGTTGAGTACTTAACTGACCGATGTGTTTGTTAATTCATGAGAGACACAGAGAGACAGAGGCAGGGGCGGAAGCAAGCTCCCTGTGGGGAGCCCGATGCGGGACTGGATCCCGGGACCCCGGGATCACAACCTGAGCCAAAGGCAGATGCTCAGCCCTTGAGCCACCCAGGCGTCCCAACACATTTTATATATATGTTTTTACTCTCACCTCCATGAGAAGAGGCACTTGTTGACCATTTTACAGAACAAAGGAATTTAAAAGGCTTAAGTGATCACCCAAAGGTTGATAAGTGTTGCGTCTGCCCTCTAGGGTGCTGTCATCAAAGCTTCCTGGACATAACCCCCCTCAGACCTGGCAGCAGAAGCGTGTCTGATTCCAAGAACCCAGGCTTGGCGCTGTGTCCTCTTGACTCATCCTCTGGAGTAGGAGGAAGAACTGTGCTGGAGCTGAGCGTGACATCTCAGAAGCAGTCCGAATGGTTGCTGTGCCAAATATGTAGGAGCTAGAGACAACCAAATGAACCAACAATGCAGTGATGGGGTAAAATATAAATTATAAAGATTCTGAATATATCATTGAAGATGCTGGTTAAAGTAAGAGGGTTAAGAATAGTCTGAGAAGTGGTTAGTTTGACTTTTGAAGGCAATACCAGTCTGTGAACAAGAGGATTGAGAACATTTCATGAAGGTCTGGCATTATTGGAGGGGGGTTTGCCCGTTGCCATCTCTTCACATAAGGTTCAATGGATGCAGCTGCTGGGAAGGTTGTAAGGAGAACAGAAGTATAACCGTGCTTGATACAGAGGTCTCACTAGATGTTCCTTCTCTTGGCCTCTCAGTTATATTTGATGCAACTGACCACTCTAGTTTCTGGGACACTTCTGCAAACAAAATGCAAAGCCATTCTGTCTCACAGTTTTCTCTCAGATATTCCTTATTTCTCATTAGTAGCAGTTTGTCCTTTAGACCAGTCATTGCCCCCTCCTCTGTTGACGCTTTCTTGGGAGTTCATTTATCCCCAGGATCTTACAACCCTGAATAATGTCATTACCTTTGATCTGGAGCCATCACGGGGGAGTTGTGCCAAGAACCGAGCTACCCCTATTGTCAGGAGTGCACCGCAAACCAGCTGTGGCCAATCCATAGTGTTGAGTCATTGTTCTTTTAGACCAACCAGGGAGTTTGCTACATGGAAGGTTGGGGGATTCTACCTTCTGGCTTAAATCTGGCTTGCACTCTTGCAACCCTATTTGTGGAACTTAATGAAGAACAGTTGTGAGGCCCCTTCAGGAGAAACTGGCCCAGTAGCTGCTGTAGCAGTGGCCCTTCACTTGCACTTGGAGATTATGGTGGCTACCCACTCATTCCTTACCAGCCTGGGTAGCATATGCTTATAGATTTAGATAATTTTTTGTTTGCTTTTTAGGATTTTATTTATTTATTCATGACAGACAGAGAGAGGCAGAGACCTAGACACGGAGCTGTAGGACTCGATCCTGGTACTCCGGGATCATGCCCTGAGCCAAAGGCAGATGCTCAACCACTGAGCCACCCAGGAGTCCCTCGATACAGTTTTTAAAATGATACTCTTCTTTTGCCTATTTGTTATTCTTAGTTCCTATCTGGCCCATTCAAAGCTCTGAAGAGAGCTTGGTGAACAACTATAATGAGGACTCCCCAGGTGCTGTGTGCCCCCTCAACAAAAGCAAGCAATTATCCTCTCAGTTTTTGCTCTTGGTTCTTGATAGACCCTCCAGGTAGGAAACTATTGAATGCATTCCTTGCATCCAGAAGAACATACTCATATTTGTTAGGCATTGGGCATAAAGAATATATTAGTATTCATTCATATTTAATGCCTGTAATGTATTAGGACCTGTGCATAAAGCAATATAACAAGACGAACTTGCAAAGCTTATGTAGTTGAGTACAGGAGACCGATGAAACCAGGAATTTTAACATCTTGTAAGAAAAGTTAGGTAGATGATGCCAAGGGGCACCAAATGCAGGAGATAGGAAGGCTTCCTGGAAGAAGTGATAATCTAAGTGGAGTGCTTGCTACCCAGCAAAAGACAAGTTGCACTGCTAATTGAGATTTTGTATGTATGTATGTATTTATTTATTTATTTAAAAACAGAGAGACAGGCAGAGGGAGAAGCAGGCTCCATGCAGGGAGCCCGACGTGGGACTCGATCCTGGGACTCCAGGATCACGTCCTGGGCCAAAGGCAGCAATAAACTGCTGAGCCACCTGGGCTGCCCCTAATTGAGATTTTGAACAGAAAGGAAATAATAAAGCCTGGAAGAGGTGGATTTAATGAGTTTGGTTTAGATGAGTTAAACTTGGTGTGTTGAGAAATTTTAATGGAGAAGGCATCTGCTCAGGAGACTAGATTAGAGATTTCAGAGTGGTCAGCATGTCATGGTAACTGAAGCCATGGGAGTGACTGGTATTACTCAGAGTGCTGGTGCAGAGTAACAACCTTGAATATATAATAAGGGGCAAAGTAAGCCCACAAAGGAGACTAAGTAGCCTAAGATGTAAGGGGACACAAATAGAACAGAGCATGAAGCCAAGGCACAAAGTTCCATACATTCCTTGGACTCTCGTATTTTTCGGACAGGGAACACATTGCAGACAGATTTGCTGCTGAATTCTTAGGGAGGACTGCTGATTCCATCACTACTCCAGACTCTTAAGGATTTCTCCCAAAGAAAACACTGTTATACAAGCATTTCCTACCTGTGTGGCCAGTGCTCTAGCTTTCTTCTCTGGTTCCTTTGGCCCATCCATATTCCTCTGCAAAGTCTTTTTTTTTTTTTTTTTTTTTTTAATTTATTTATGATAGTCACAGAGAGAGAGAGAGGCAGAGACACAGGCAGAGGGAGAAGCAGGCTCCATGCACCGGGATCCCGATGTGGGAATCGATCCCGGGTCTCCAGGATCGCGCCCTGGGCCAAAGGCAGGCGCCAAACCGCTGCGCCACCCAGGGATCCCTCCTCTGCAAAGTCTTAATGCAGATTCCGAGGACCTAATGAGTTTTCAGTCTACTTCAGGAGGATTCTCCAGGCTTGGCAACCATTTCCCTTGCACATTGTGACACAATTCTCTTGCCCCAGTGTTCTCAACAAGCTGCCCTGCCCACCTAGAAACCCCTTTCCTTCCTGCCATATTCAAAAATCTTAACTTCCTCACAGGAATTCCATGTGGATATATCAGGATGCTCTCAGTGGCATGTGACACAATAGCTTGTCTAATTCAAGCTGGCTTAAACAAGAAGGGATATTTGTCTCACATAGTTGGAAAATCAGAGGTTGAATTTAGAGACTGAATTTAGTGTTCACTTCAGAGATGCCCTCAAAGGTTGTACTCTTTCCATATTAGCTCTGCTATCCTCAGTGTGTTGGTCTTGGCAAGGGTCATGCTGTCTCTCCTCATGCTCAAAAGATGGATGCAACAGTTTCAGGCCTCACACCAAGACACCGTCCAAATGTAAGAAGGATCCATCCTTCTTTCTAGATCCTAGGTGGGATCTTTGGTTTCCACAGCCAATCTAGCAAGCTTCCCTTCACACTTCGAAGGCCAAGATTGGGTCACGTGAGTGTTCTGAAAGCATTGCCCAGGGCTAAGGTTAATTATATAGAGTAAAATGGATAGTGGGAATCAATCACTATAACTCGATTATGGGAAAGAGGTGAAAAAGTATCAAGTCTAAATAACCATAATATTCTGTCACCAATTACTCCACCCAGGTGTTTACCCTTGCCAATATTGACCATCAGTGATTGTTAAATGTTAATTATTTAAAATTTCTAAGGAGTTTTAAATTTTTTCTGAGCTTTATTTATTTGAGAGAGCGTATGGGTGGTGTAAGCAGGGGGGAGGGATGGAGGGAGAGAGAATCTCAAGCAGATGCAGTGCTGGCAAGGAGCCCAACCCGGGTCTCCATCTCACAACCCTGAGATAACGACCTGAGCCGAAACAAGTGTCAAATGCTTAACCCACTGAGCAACCCAGTCACCCCTAAATATTTTTATTTTATTTTATTATTTTTTTTAATTTATTTTTTATTGGCGTTCAATTTACTAACATACAGAATAACCCCCAGTGCCCATCACCCATTCACTCCCACCCCCCGCCCTTCTCCCCTTCCACCACCCCTAGTTCGTTTCCCAGAGTTAGCAGTCTTTACGTTCTGTCTCCCTTTCTGTTATTTCCCACACATTTCTTCTCCCTTCCCTTATATTCCCTTTCACTATTATTTATATTCCCCAAATGAATGAGAACATATAATGTTTGTCCTTCACCGACTGACTTACTTCACTCAGCTCACCCCTAAATATTTTAAGTAATCTCTACCCTTAATGTGGGACTTGATCTGAATAGCCCCAGACCAAGAGTTGCATGCTCTGCCAGCTGAGCCTCCCCAATTATTATTCAAATAAGAATTGTTTCCGTATCTGTGGCTGACTCTAATCTTTGTATGGGGGTCTTATGCAGCCCTTGGGGATGGTTAAAGCTTTTGGAGAGAATGTCCTGAAAATTCATTAATATTTATTAATGCATTAAGCAGCCGCTACTGTGGGTCTGACACTGGCCTGAGAGCTAGAGAGAAGACAAAGCAAGAGCTCTCTCTCGAAGACTAGTCCGCGCTGTGGGGGCGTGTCCAGGAGAAACACCCAGACCTGAGCCTGGAAAGTGACTGGGTGGGGGGAAGGAGGTGGGTATTAAGGTTCTAGATAGCTCTGAAAAATTGAGCTTCCCCCGATGAGACAGCGAGAGTAAGCCGTAAACACTTTGAAACACAAGAGTGGCCCAACGTATTCCATGCACCCACTTCCTGCAGATTCTCCAGACTGCTCCCTGGAGGAAATCCTTTTGGTCTGTGGGATTAAGACCCTTCACATTTTCCTCACCCATTCGGCGCTGGAGCTGATGAGCCACCCTCACAGGAGAGCACGGAGAAGGGTTTGCCCAGAGAACCAAGTTAACCCCTGATGAATGGAGGAGCTTTCCAAGCCACCAGAGCAGGACGCAACCGCCTGCAGGCCTTCAGCTGGCAGGATTCGCACCCACATCCTCCCCACTGGGATTTGAGTCCTGGGCTCAACGTGGGGTACTATCTTGTCACCCCCACTTTTCACTGACTCGAAAGAAGTTCAAAAAGACTTGTCTTCCCCTCCGCCCCCCAAACCAAAAACGTCGGGACAAACTACAGCCCTAGGGTTTTCGGATAAAGGCTGGGTGATGGCGGGCGACTCCCGGTGCGCGGCCCGCTGACGGCCCTCCCAGCCCCCGCGCGCCCCGCCGTCGCGCCTGCGCACTGGCGCCCGCGGGGCCGGAGGCGGGGCAGCCCGCGGCTCCGCCCCCTGGCGCGGCCCTTCGGCTGCTTGGCAAGACTGCCTCGCTCGCTCTCATTGCCGGGCAGCAGCAGCGCGAGGTGTTCGTGCGGCAGGATGAGTGCAGGCTCTGATCCCGTGGTCATCGTCTCGGCGGCGCGGACCCCCATAGGTAAGTGGCCGGCGGCGGCTCGGCCGCGCGGACCCCGGAGCCCCGGGGATCCCCCGGAGCCCCTCGGAACCCCGCACCTCGCGCCTCCTCGGGCCTGCCGGCCGGCAGCCCCGCCCCGTCCTCGCCCGGTGAGGCCCACCGCGCGTCGCGTGCTCTGATTGGGTCCCCGGGTAGAACCATCGCGCCGCCCTGCCGTGCTATTGGCTGGCGGAGATAGGCGCTGTCTTTCGAGTCCTCTGGTTGGCCAGCTCCGGGAGGAACCATGTCGGCCCTGTGGCGGCAGGGGCGGGGTCGCGGGGTGGCCTGAGCCGGGCGGGGGTGGTGAACGGAGGATTCCTGAGACTTGCCTCCCGTGGCTTAGCGCCGTGGAGATTTCAAAGCCCTTGGGCTGTCGACCCCTTTTGTTGGGGGGAGCGTGGGCCGCCCCCATCTGCTGGCGCTGGGGAAATGGAGGGGTGGGTTTCCCGCGGGTCCGCTCGGTCGCGGGCCAGCCGCGCGGGGCGCGCATCTCATCGCCCCTGCCTGCCCTTCTGCCCTAGGCTCCTTCAATGGTGCCCTAGCCACCGTCCCTGCCCATGACCTGGGCTCATCTGTCATCAAAGAAGTCCTGAGGAGGGCCGCTGTGGCTCCCGAAGAGGTGTCGGAGGTCATATTTGGACACGTTTTGGCGGCAGGTAACTCCTCAGGGACCGCGGAGGTTTATTGGAAGCCACTCATCATACCCCCCTTTCACCCCCCTCTCCCCCACCCCGCCACCCAGCTGCCGAAATCTAAGTTCCTACCTCCAGAGATCTGCTCGCGGGGGTTCCCTCTGTTGGATTTCTTCAGGCTCCCCCGTGCCAAGCCCCTTCACAGGCATTTCCTGGTGAGCCCGGGCTAGACCACCGCCCTCCACCGTCTTTTCACTCCTTAGTACCAGGCTCAGCCTCACCCACCAGAGACTGTACACGGCCCTCCCTATGCCCCTAAAGTGCCA
Organism: Canis lupus baileyi; assembly: GCF_048164855.1. Lineage (NCBI taxonomy): Eukaryota > Metazoa > Chordata > Mammalia > Carnivora > Canidae > Canis > Canis lupus. The sequence goes on from NC_132838.1 coordinate 49,917,965, forward strand.
CATGTTCAACAAACATGTATGAATTCCTCGTTTGTGCCCTGCACCGTGCTAGGTGCTGGGGCCAGGGCTCCAACCACCCAGGTAAGGGCTCACTTCCCACCTGGGAAGGGAGGCCGCACTTCCTGCTCCTCACAGGGCTCTGGCTCCCTGGGTGGGGACACTGAGTCATCAGAGCGCTCCAGCCTCACTTCTGGTTCCCACTGAGTTTACAGACCTGCGATCACTGAAAGTTCCTGGTTAGTTATTAATAGATTCATGCTCACTCAGTAGCATAAATTCTCATTATTCCTAGTGGTACTGGGTAATGCTCACTTACAACTGACTTCTGTCTTTACCCTGAGACCTGGCCCATTGTTTGGTGAAGTCACTTGATGGTTTTCTAGTTCCTCTTCCTGATTCTCAAATTGTCCTTACGGGCTGTAAAGTTGGAGCCTAATGCTTTCTCATGAAAGGGCTTTATTTATTTATTTTAAAGATTTTTATTTCTTCATGAGAGACGCAGAGAGAGAGAGAATGAGAGAGAGAGAGAGACAGGCTCCATGCAGGGAGCCAGATGCGAAACTCAGTCCTGGGACCCCAGGACCATGCCCTGGGCCGAAGGCAGGTGCTAAACCACTGGGCTACCCAGGGATTCCCCTCTCAAGGGCTTTAAAATACACGAGTAACATCCTCAGACTGGCCACCTTCAGTCCACATCCTCCTTCCTTCCCAGACCTACCCACAATTCAGACTTACTCAGTTGCCATAGGGTGCTCTATGCTGGTTTCCCTGTTATCTCTAACACATCTGTCCTTGATAGTACCTCTACATAATTTAATGGAAATAATAGCTGTGTTCATTGAGGGCCTAATAAGCGCTGGGCTTTTAAAGCACTGTGCTTAGTGCTTTCATTGCTTTACTGAGTCCTATCCATAACTCCACTGACTTGTATTATCTCCATTTTGCAAATGAATAAATGAGATTTTGAGAGGTCAAGTCACTTCTTTTTTTTAATTTTTTTTAAGATTTTGTTTATTCATGAGAAACACAGAGAGAGAGAGAGAGAGAGAAGCGCAGAGACACAGGCAGAGGGAGAGCAGGCTCCATGCAGGGAGCCTGATGTGGGACTCGATCCTGGGTCTCCAGGATCAGGCCCTGGTCCGAAGGCAGACACTCAACCGCTGAGCCACCCAGGGATCCCCCAGGTCAAGTCACTTCTCCAGGGGCACAGTTTGAAGTGCAGCTAGCATTTGAACCCTCATCTGTTCTAGTCCTTAAAGCCAGGTACCTTTCACAGTCCTGTAAAAATATTAACCAAGCACCTGCTATGCACCACTAGGGATAAGCAGTGTTCATAAAGGGTAGAATTCATCATTCTTGTGGAGCTCATATACTGCTAAATGCTAGACTATATTATCTAATTATGTGTAGGACTCATTTCTTACCTTGAAGATGGGGGTTATAAATAAACACATAATATTTTTATGAAGGAGTTATTTATTTAAATGTATATGTAATTAATTGTAGCTTCAAAAACGAGCCTGAAGTGATTGTCTTTTTTATTAACTACCATGCTATGTGTTTCATTTAAGATTTATTTATTTGAGAGAAAGTATCTGCATGAGTGGGAGGAGAGGCAGAGAGAGAGGGAAAATGTTAAGCAGACTCCCCACTGAGCTTGGAGCCGGACTTGAGGTTCAGGTTCAGGACCCTGAGATCATGTATGACATGAGCCAGAATCAAGAGCCGGCCACCTAACCGACTGAGCCACCCAGGCATCTTTGATTCTTTTTAAAAAATTTTTATTTAATTTTAAGATTTTATTTATTTATTCATGAGAGACACAGAGAGAGATTGAGGCAGAGACACAGGCAGAGGGAGAAGCAGGCTCCCTGCAGGGAGCCCAGCATGGGACTCGATTGTGGGACTCGATCCTGGGACTCCGGGATCACACCCTGGGCCGAAGGCCGGTGCTCAATTGCTGAGCCACCCAGGTGTCCCGGCATCCTTGATTCTGTCTTTTTAATAATTTTTCCTATACCTGTCTTCAGTCTCAGTCTCAAGGCTACCAGTCTAATCCCAGATAAGGAACATTATGATGAAGATAATCTTTAAATTTTTGTCTGTGACCCATTTGCTAGTGTTTTGCTAACAAACTCATTGAGGAAGGATGCTAGGTATGGGTAGATCTGAAATTTGCAACAGATTAACCACTGTATAAACATTGATCCTTTGATAACAGACAGTGGGGACTGAGAACATTTGGAACTTTCAACTCCCTTCCCTTCTCTGCTACGATTATGTGCGTGGTCTATTTCTTGCTGAGAGGTCTCTGTGTTCCCTGTCAGGTTGTGGGCAAAATCCTGTTCGACAGGCCAGTATGGGTGCAGGAATCCCTTACGCCGTTCCAGCGTGGAGCTGCCAAATGGTCTGTGGGTCAGGCCTAAAAGCTGTGTGTCTTGCAGCACAGTCAATAGGGATCGGAGACTCCAGCATTGTGGTGGCAGGAGGCATGGAAAGTATGAGCAAGGTGAGGCTTCTGGAGGTAAGGCTGTCACTGACCGCTCCCTAATAAACTCCTGTCCATACCATAGCAGAGTAAACTGATGCGTCTTAGAGCTGAAACCAAACAGTAAACAAATAAACAATGGATTCCACCTCCATCTCTACCTGGATAGGATACTTTTTTTTCTAAAATGTTATCAGCATAAAAAAGCATAAAACATTTCCTGAATTAAACTTACTACATTAGTTGGTTCATCTTAAATTTCTTTCTCCTTGTGGGAAAAAGTCAAAAACAGATGTTTTCACTTACTGTCCTGCACTTGACAAGGAGGACCCCAGGGACCAAATTTGGTCGACCCTTTTGAAAGCATTTGGAATGTGGAAAAGAGGACCAGTGAGTGGTACCTTCTCTAATAGGCTTGCCAGGTGGGATTTGTTTCACCAAGGTCCATCCCTCGAATTGGCATGGCAGTGAAAAGGAGAAAGTATAGCCCTTGCTTCCTCCAGGCAGTTGCAGGTCTGACCTGAAGGTCCGCTAGACAGAGGCTGATTCTGCTCAGTGGCCCAGGAGGAGGTAAGGTGAAGGCATCAAACAGGGTCAGCGTAACCCTGACGGGACTGTGCTAGTGTCTGTGTCGCACTTTGCAAGATGCTTTTGTACATACAGTCACAACAGCCCTTTGAAGGTAGGTGGTATCATTCCCAATTTACAGGTCAGGAAACTGAGGCCCAGAGCCAAGGTTCTGACTCCAGGTCTTTCCATTCTATTAGAGCTGCTATAGAGTTGGTAGGAGTTAAAAAGATCCCCCCACCCAGAAATCCCGAGTTAATTAGGCAACCTGGTTATTCTCACTATAGGCATTACATCTTTTGTTTTTTTAAAAGATTTTATTTATTTCTTCATGAGAGAGACAGACACATAAGGAGAGGGAGAAGCATGCTCCCTGTGGGGAGCCTGATGCGAGACTCTGTCCCAGGACCCTGAGATCATGCCCTGAGCTAAAGGCAGACACTCAACCACTGAGCTATCCACGCGTCCCAGCATTACATCTTTCATAAATAAATGACACATTGTTAGCATCCTTTATGCCTTTGGATGAGATCCTCATTTAACAAATAGCTAGTTGCCTCTTTGGAAAGAATAAATGAAGTTTTTAAGGAAATAGGACACAAAATGGGTTGATGTGGTGGTAAATGGAAATAGCTAGGTAGGAGAGGATCAGCTTCTCAGGAGCAGACAGGATAGAATAGACTGCTGATTCTAGGGGTCTTCAGGCCCTAGGCCCTGGGTGAGGAAGAGGACAGGTCCCAGGGGCAACTAGGTGAAGACTGAGCAACACCAGGTAGTGTTGAGTGGGATTTTGAGGAAAAGACTAGTTACACCCAGTCCTAAGTCCATTTGTATTTCTTGTTTCCAGGCTCCTCACTTGGTTCACTTGAGGGCAGGAGTCAAGATCGGGGAAATGCCATTGGCCGACAGCATCCTCTGTGACGGGCTCACTGATGCATTCCACAACTATCACATGGGCATAACAGGTAAGGCCGACGCCACTGGAAACAGTAACTGCACGAAGTTTAAAAAAGATCATGTAATTGCTAACTTTACAGATGCTTTCCTCCTGGAGGGTGGGCACCACGTCCTGATGACTCTGCATCACTGCTGGTGAGGCTCAGTCCACCTGGATAAGCCAACCTGGGGAGATAGCCTGTCTCCCCAGTGTTGACTCCTTGACCATCGTGGAATGTTAGAGGCAGGTGGTGTTTCAGAGCTCTGAGCAATGTCCCATTTTACTGTTGGAAGAAACCAGGGCCCCTGAACAGAGGTTTTGTGGCCCAGGCAACATCAGAGGCGAACAGGTGCTTCTGGTGCCTTGCACTGCCTTCTTTGCCTGGCACGACCCAGTCTTTGTAGGTTGTCTGCGGTTCAGGTGTCCTGGCAGGGCAGCCAGAAGATCAAATGAGCTCCTGTCTTTTCCTGCATTTAGAATGTAAAGCTTAAGAACAAAAGGAACATTTAACTTTAGAGTTAAAGGAATAAGCCCTGAGAGGTTCCACCCTTGTTTATTTATTTATTTATTATTTATTTTTAAAAATTCTTTTCTTTTTTTTTTTTTTTTTTTTAATGATTTCATTTATTTATTCATGAAAGACACAGACAGACAGAGAGAGAGAGAGAGGCAGAGGCAGAGGCAGAGGGAGAAGCAGGCTCCATGCCGGGAGCCTGATGCGGGACTCAATCCAGGACTCCAGGATCACACCCTGAGCCGAAGGCAGGCACCAAACCGCTGAGCCACCCAGGAATCCCCTCCACCCTTGTTTAAATGCATATGGTAGTGACTCTGGGTCTAGGTGAAGGTATAATAAATCTGATGGAAGTCATATGAAAAAGTGGGGGAAAGAGCAAGATTCTAAGCAGAGGGAACGGCATGTGTCAAGGCAAAGGCGGAGAGGCATACAGGCATGGGGAGCAGTGAGAAGCTGAAGTGTCTTGGCCACCAAGAGCGAGACCAGCAGCGAGGATGGCTGGAAAGGGTGGCCAAGCCACGGGAGGCTCTGTATGCCGTGCCGGGCTCTTACTTGTCATCCTGTCCCAACCGGAGATCCTCAAAGTGTCATACTCCAGCCAACTGTCTCAACATCACCATAGGCTGTCCTTGAAAATCTAGCTCCCAAGCCCCTTTCCGCAGGGTCACAGGCTGAATTGTGATCTTCCGAAGGTCATACATTGAAGCCCTAACCCCCAGAACCTCAGAATAGGACTGTATTGGTAGTTGGGGCATTTGAAGGAGTAATTAAGTTAAAACAAGGCCTTTACTGTGGCCCTTAATGCTGTCTAACTGGTGGCCTTGTAAGAAGAGGATGAAATATGGGAGATGTCAGCCCAGGACAAAGACTAGGCAGACACAGCGAGAAAGCGGTTGGAAGTGAGGCCTCAGGAGAAAACAGACCTGCTCAAGCCTTAATTGTGAACTTCTGTTCTCCATAATTATGGGAACATAAATTTCTGTTGCTTAAAAAAAAAAAAAAGCCTCAGGCCATATTGTAGTAACAAGCAGCTGTTTTCAGGTATTGGCCAACAAGCACGTAAGACTGAGATTCTTTTTTTTTCCCCTTCCCCTGCTAGGGCCTTTATTCACAAGGGCCTTCCAGAACCTTCCAAATTCCCAGCACCCCACAGCCCTGCCGCCCGCAGGCTCCTTTTGGGGGACTATTTGGAATAGTCCAAATTAGCAACCACCCTCTACCCCCCTTCTTTCAGGCTCCAGACAAAGGCTGTGACTCTGGGGAAGGTCCTGCATCTTTTCCACAATGATGCAGGTATCTCTAGTGGGCTGGGCCTCAGGAGTAGGTTGGGAGGGACGGTTGCCAGGATCTACCATTTCCTACTGGCTACTGTCCTTCTCTTGTTGGTATTTCCTCTGCTCCTGGATGGCTTGTTCTAACAAGGGTAGATGCATTCTTTCCACATAAGTCAATACCTGGGCTGTTCCCCACGGAGCCTCTGTCTGATGCCTATCAGATCTTCACTCCTCTCAGCCTTGGGAAATCTTCCTTTCTAGAATAATATGGAGGAACATGTTGTTCTTCCCTTTCAGGTGCTTGAGACCCTGGGGACAAGGTACAGGGAGTCCACCTGGGCTTGGAATGGCTACATCCCTGGGATCACTCCAGATTGAATTATGTCACAGAGCCATAGCCTGCTGAATGTTCTCAGTGTGCCCCTTTCAGGGTCTCGGCCCAGGGGAAATAAGAGACCCAAGTTTGGGCAGCATCCGAAATGGTGGAGAGGGATGCTTGAAGATTCCTATCAGGGCACTGGGGCCTCGGGTTCCCTCCTCCTGCCCTGCACGATCCTATGGCAAGGGAGGGGCAGTTAGCAGAGGGCCTTGCTTCCCCTTCCGGGCAATTTCTTGCCCTTCTTCTGGGGTCCCCTCTCTGGGGGCTGTTCTAGGCATCCCCTGGATAAGAGAGGGGGACTCTCCCATACAAGTACCGTCTCTACCTCAAATGTGGTCAGTCACAAGACAGATTTTTTTTTTTTTAAGTAAGAGGCTTAAACTCTTGACTGTGAGATCAGGACCTGAGCTGAGATCAGGAGTCAGATGTGGAACTGACTAAGCTACCCAGACACCCCAAGATTCTTGGAAGAAGGGGAAAATCCCACCCTCACTTACTTTCTACCTGGGAGGATGGTGTCTATTGAGCTAGGGATGCAGAGGTCAGAGTTTGAAGCTGCTGAGATGCCTGGAGTTTGTGGGGCAGAGTATTGGAGAGAAGGGAGCTAGAAAAGGAGCTCCGGAAATCTCCATAAGTGTTCCCTCAACTCTTGGGTCAGATACTCAGCTATGCATGTGCAGGACCACACCCTACAAGGTCTAGTAGAAATAGCTGCTGGGGAGCTGCGACTTGATTACTTGGAAACAGGAGTGTTCTGATCATTCAGAGTAGAAACTTTACTGAACCCGCTGGACACTCCATTGACCTCTCAGAAAGGCCACTGTTTACGGCCAGGGCCACTGTAGCCCCACAGTAAGGAATACTCTAGACCCAAACTAATAAGTTTAAAAAATAAGCTTCAAAAGGATCTAGAAGATCTGCCAGTATGTTAATGGGAATGAAACTCAGTGTACTTGCTAAAGATAATAAAATCCAGATGTTCAATAGTATAGCAAATGTAATGTCCAGCATGCAATAAGAAATTTCTAGACACTCACAGAAGTAGGAAAATGTAGCCTATAACCAGGAGAAAAAATGGTCAATAGAATCTGATCCTCAATGGCAGATAATTGGAATCAGGAAACAAAGATTTTATTTTATTTTTTTGTTTTGTTTTCTTTTGTTTTGTTTTGTTTTGTTTTGTTTTTGGAAACAAAGATTTTAAAGATGCTACTTTACCTGTGTTTAAGGATAAAGGAGGGGACGCCTGAGTGGCTCAGCGGTTGAGCGTCTGCCTTGGGCTCAGGGTGTGATCCTGGGATCTGAGACTGAGTCCCACATCAGGCTCCTTGCAGGGAGCCTGCTTCTCCCTCTGCCTGTGTCTCTGCCTCTCTCTCTCTGTGTCTCTCATAAATAAATAAATAAAATCTTAAAAAAAAAAGATATAAAGGAAAACATGGGGAGAATCTCAGTAGTAAAAGGGGAAATACACACAAGTACCAGATGAAAATTAGAACTGCAAAGCCCACGATCTGAGATGAGAACCCCACTGGATAGCCCTCACGGAAAACTGGAGACAGAAGACAGGCTTGGTTGATTTATAGTAGCAGATACGACCTGAAGAACACAGAGAAAAAAGATGGAAGAAAAAATGAACAGAGCCTCAATGACCTGGTCCAGAGCAAAATAAACTGAACTGACATGCGTGGAATAGGAGTCTTGGAAGAAAGAGAAAGGAAGCAGAAAAAAATATTGAAGAAATAATAGCAGAAAATGTCCAGATTTTGTGAAAAACACAATTCATTTACCAAGAAAGATAAAAGTTGCTCTCTGGCAAACTTAATAAAGCTACTGAAAAAGAAAAGATAAAAAAAATATGGAAATCAACCAGAGAAAAACTATTATCTTATGGGCATGGGAACAACAATATGAATGCTGGATAACTCATCAGAAACAGTGGAAGCTGCTGGACTAAAGTGCTGGAAGAAAGTCGTCCACCCAGAATTCTGCAACAAGTGAAAATAGCCTTTAAGAATTGAGAGTGAAATAAAGACCTTTCTTAGGTGAGGAAAAATGAATTTATTGCCAACACCCCTCCTTTCAGAAATGCTGAAGGACGTTCTTGAAACTAGAGGGAAATTTTAAAAATATTTTATTTATTTATTCATGAGAGACAGAGAGAGAGGGGGGGGCGGCGGGGCAGAGACCCAGGCAGAGGGAGAAGCAGGCTCCATGCAGGGAGCCTGATGTGGGACTCTATCCTGGGTCTCCAGGATCCCGCTCCAGGCTGAAGGTGGCACTAAACCGCTGAGCCACTGGGGCTGCCTGAAACCAGAGGGAATTGAAAGCAGATGGAAATTCAGATCTACAGGAATGAATGAGGAGCACCACAAATTTTAACTCTGCTGGTAAATGTAAAAGGGTTCTTTTTTTTTTCCTGTTAGTTTTTTTTTTTTTTTTTTTTCTGTTGAAAGCAAAAAGTTTAACACTGTATCGTAAGGTTTACAACATATGCTATTGTGTGAGAACTAAGGATGGAAGAAAGTGGGCATATACTGTCTCAACGTTCTTAAATTTAACACAGAGCACTACAGTATTAACTCGAAGTAAACAGGTTAAGGACGCATAATGTAATACCTAGATTGTCACTAAAGACTGTGCAAAGACTTATGGCCGCAGGGTGGTCCCATCATAACTGTAGCAGACTTTCTCTTAGGAATTGACAAGTTGATGCTAACATTTATATGGAAACACAGAGGACCTAGAATAGCCAAACAAAGGAAAAATAGGACTTACATTATCCAATTCAAACACTGAGTATAAAGCTGTGATAACCAAGACAGTGTGGTTGTGGCATAAGGACAGGTAGGTGGGCCAGTGGAATGGAGTAGAGTTCAGAAATGGATATAGACTTGTGCTGATTTTCAACGAAGGTACCAGTGTAATGAGATGAGGGAAGGGAAACCTTTTCCAGTGAGTGGTCCTGGAACAAGTTACTCATGTGGGAAAGATGACCCTCAACTCCTACCTCATACCATAATTACACACATGGAAAAGATGACCCTCAATTCCTACTTTTCACCATAGTTACACATGTGGAAATGATGACCCTCAACTCCTATCTCACACCATAGTTACCCATATAGAAAAGAGAACCCTCAACTTTTATACCACCAGAGTTACATGGGAAAGATGACCTTCAATTCCTACCTCATACTAAACAGATAGTCACTTGTGATGAATCACGTACCTAAAATTAAAACCAAAGAAGTCGACATAGAATAGCTTCTGAACCAAAGAGCAATAAGTAAAGACAATACTAAGAAGGCAATAACCTCAGAAGAAAAACTAGATAAATTAGATTTCTAAAAATGAAAACTTATGGGCAGCCCCAGTGGCGTAGTGGTTTCCTGTAGCCTAGGGCGTGATCCTGGAGACCCTGGATCAAGTCCCACATCGGGCTCTCTGCATGGTGCCTGCTTGTCCCTCTGCCTGTGTCTCTGCCTCTCTCTCTCTCTCTCTCTCTCTCTCTGTGTCTCTATGAATTAAAAAAAAAAAAAAGAAAAGAAAACTTATCATCAAAGGCACTATTAAGAAAATAAGCCGAAAGAAAGAAAGAAAGAAAAGAAAGAAAGAAAGAAAGAAAGAAAGAAAGAAAGAAAGAAAGAAAGAAAGAAAGAAAGAAAATAAGCCACCAACTGGGAGAAAATATTCATGATACATATAAGAATTTCTATAATAAGAATAAAAAAGACAACCCAATTGAAAAATGATCTAAAGATCCTGCACGTATTTCACAAAGGAAGATATATGAATGGCCAATAAGCACAAAAATGGGGCTCATCGTCACTTCAGGAAATGTAAATTAAAACCACAGTAAGAGGGATTCCTGGGTGGCTCAGTGGTTTGGCACCTGCCTTTGGCCCGGGGCATGATCCTGGAGTCCCGGGATCGAGTCCCACATCGGGCTCCCTGCATGGAGCCTGCTTCTTCCTTTGCCTGTGTCTCTGCCTCTCTTTCTCTGTCTCTCATGAATAAATAAATAAAATCTTAAAAAAAAAAAAAAAAGAAATCTCCTGAAAGAGCGTGGGCCATTAAAAAAAACAAAAACAAAAACAACAACAACAACAAAAACACAGTAAGATACTACTCTACACCTACCAGAATGATTAAGATTAAAATAATTGACATCACCAAATATTGGCAAGGATGTAGAGCAACTAGAATTCTTCCTACATTGCAGGCATAAAGTGGTACAATGTACTTTGGAAAAGATTGGGCAATTTCTCTACCAAAGTCACGTGAAGACATGATCACTAAAAGCTTTGCACAAGCAAGTTCACAGTAGCTTTATTCGTAAGAGTCAAGATGTAGAAATGGTTGAGGTATCCACCAAAGGAGAATACATAATAAAAAAGTTGTACCATGGAATACCACTCAGCAAGAAAAAAGGAACAAACAGTAATCAATTTAACAATATGGGTAAATATGGGGTGCCTGGGTGGCCCAGTCAGTTAAGTGTCTGCCTTCAGCTCAGGTCGTGATCTCAGGGTCTTGGGATCAAGTCGCACATCATTAGGCTCCCTGCTCAGTGGAGAGTCTGCTTTTCCCTCTGCCACTCCCCCTCTTGTGATCTCTCTCATTGCCTCTCCCTCCCAAATAAATTAAATCTTTAAAAAAGAACCAATATGGGTAAATATGATAAACAGAATACTGAGCAAAAGACACTGAGTTGCATTTCTAATTTATGGTGAAAGAAATCAGAACATTATTTGCTTCAAAGAGGGCGAGATGGGGAAGGGGCTTGTGAGAACTTTCTGGGGTGATGGAAATACTACATATATGGGATATGTAGTTGCATGCATTTGTCAGAACTCATTGAATTATACACTTAATATTTTTGTATTTCACTCTGTATAAGTTTTACCTAAAAAAAGAAAAGAATTGTAAACAAATATTGAGCTCTAGTTATTAGGTTTGCTTTTCCCAGTGATGTGGGCCAGCATGTTCTGAAACTATCTTGTATAAATTCTAGATCTGAGCAAAGGAGTGGATATATTGAGGATAGTGGGAACCAGGCTTCTCACAATTATAGAAGGGAGTTCAAGTATGGCAAAGGGAAATGTGCACTAGTGGCGTTAGATTGCACCCAGAGACATCAGTGTGAATGCAAGGTATCCCGCGAGGGTGTATACAATTGCAAATTGTATGTGTATGTAAGTTCCTAGTGAACAGGCACAGAAACATTGACATGCCAGTAATAGTGAGCAGTCCTGACACCCAGATCTTTCTTTCTAAATACGTTCTCTTGGCAGCCTGGGTGGCTCAGCGGTTTAGTGCCGACTTCCACCTAGGGCGTGATCCTGGAGACCTGGGATTGAGTCCCACATCGGGCTCCATGTGTGGAGCCTGCTTCTCCCTCTGCCTCTCTCTCCCACTCTTTCTTTGTCTCTCATGAATAAATAAATAAAATCTTAAAAAAAAAAAAAAAAAAAAACCTTCTCCACTAAAGAGAACTAAGGTTCCTTTGAGAAGTGGCTCATTCCAGGGTAGGGCAAAGTGCTACAAAAATCAGGCTCCTCCCTGGCACTGCCTGTGGATGGGGCAGCCCCCTCCCGCTCGACATCACAGCCACTCTCAGACCTCTAGTAAAGCCCAAGATCATTAGAAAGGGCCAGGAAGTTCACCCAGGACCAGTCAGACCAATGTGTCAAATTTAAGCACGGCTGGCAGAAACCCAGAGGCACTGACAGGAGGGTGCACAGAAGATTCAGCGACCAGAACTTGATGCCCAGCACTGGTTATGGGAGTAGCAAGATGACAAAGCACATGCTGCCCAGTGGCTTCCAGAAGTTCCTAGTCAGGGAGCTTGAAGTGCTACTGATGTGCAACACATCTTCCTGCATGGAGACGGCTCATAGTGTTTCCTCAAGGACCACCAAGCCACCGTGGCAGGAGCAGCCCTGCTGGCCATCAGAGTTACCAATCCCAATGCCAGGCTGCACAGCAAAGAAAATGAACAGCTTATGTGCATATCATATTTGTGTTAATAAATCCATAAAACTATAAGAAAAAGTGCTTAGAGCACATGGGGACATGTCAGAAGGACACAGGAGCCAACTTAAAGGACTCCAACTGCCCAAATCTTGAACAATTTGAACATCACAATAAAAATGACAGTAATGGGTTATAGAACTTACTAAATGAAGTGAAAATATTTGAGTCCATACTGATGTCAGTACGATAAATGGAGAGAGGGAAAAGCCCTGTACAGTAGATGGCAGTTACTATATGCCAAGGAAGGTTGGAGTTGGAAAATCATGAATGCTGATGAGTAGCAGGGGGAATAGGGAAAAGGCATTTCGTCATGTCAAAAATACTCCCCATAACTTCCTGATCAAATATAAATTATAAATGGAAAAGTAGTAACTTTATGGTGTAGCGATGCTTTCACCAAGTGATCAGAGTTCACACACCTGGGATAAACTAATATCACAGGTATCATGATAAGATTCACTGAGATCATGTCAGTAGGATACCTGCTTTTCTGCAAAATCTTAATCTAATCTTGAGAAATCTCGAGCCTAAATTGGAGACATTTGATAAAAGAACTAGCCCCCGCTCTTCAAAAATATTGAGGTTAAGAAACACAAAGATAGTGTGAGGAAGTGTTCTCAATAAAAAGACACTAAAGAGATGGATGGTGAGGTGCAGGGCATGATCCTGTGCTGAACATACAAATTAGCCACAAAGGACATCACTGGGACAGGAGGTGGGTGAAACTTGTATATGGACCAAAAATTAGATAACAGGATTGTACCAGTTTCCTGATTTTGATAACTGTGCTTATGTAAGAGAATGGCTATCTGGGGGACATATACAGAGAAATTAAAATTTAGGGAATAAAGAAGCATGATTGTAACTTTTCTCAGATGGTTCAGAGAGAGAATGATAAAGTAAATGGGGCAAAAATATAAACTGTTGGCGAATCTGCATAAAGGAAATTTCTGAAAATTTAGTTACCTAGGAAGGAAGCAGAGAGGAAAAGTGACTTCTTAAAAGAGTCACTGCAGGATTCCCAAATCCATCACCAGGGGGAGGCCAGATGGCCACAGACCAAGGTCTCCTCCCATCTGTGAGGGCTTGTCTGGGGCAAGCGGTGCTTGCTTACAGGGGCAGAACTTGAGCTACCAAAAGCCAGTTTCTGAAAATATCTTTTGCTTTATCATTATTATTATTATTTTCTTTCACAGCTGAAAATGTAGCCAAAAAATGGCAAGTGAGTAGAGAAGATCAGGACAAGTGTGCAGTTCTGTCCCAGAACAGGACAGAGAGTGCACAGAAAGCTGGCTACTTTGACAAAGAGATTGTACCGGTTTTTGTATCTTCTAGAAAAGGTGAGTCTATAGATCATAATGGTTTGAACATTTGCATGCCTATTTATAGGTAGGAGTAATACTTCAAAGAATAATATAGAGGAAAGTTTGTACATTGTATCTTAGTTATGTCTTTCAGGTTGCAAAGAAAAGCTTCATCTTGGATACCTCTGAAAATGGCGGGTGGAGGGGGTGTGTTTATGGGGTGTGGAAGGGTGAAGAACATGGGATGCTATGTCAGCACTGGGCACTCCTGGTTCCAGTGTGCACATGGCTCTGGAGATACAGCAGGTTTTGTCTAAGAAACTGGAGCATTGGCTCAAGGTTGTCAGGAGGCAACAGCTGACTTGCCCCTCCAGGCTGAATCTCCTCAGAAATGAATATCCATTCCTTCCTGTTTTTGTATACATTTCCTATTTCTTGAGGGTCTATCTTTTTGGGTCCTTTGCTGTTATCTAATATGGATGCTGTTACTGATACCTGTTGTTACCGATAACTGACAATGCATATGTCCAGCCCTTATGAATCCGGCAGTTGTAACCAGCCAAGCCCCACACCCTAGCAACCTTTCTCACAAAGACTTGCTTTCCTCAGAAAGCACTGTGGATGTGGAAAACACTCAAAGTGTCTGAGGACAGGGCTTATAGGCCTGTTTGAATATGCAGCTTTTTAGTGTGTACTTTATTGTTGGAATCAAAGTATTTCTAAATGAACCTTCTTTCCAAATATGAACCCTCACGCATTGTGTCTGAGGACTCCACCATTCTAGCACAGACTGCCGTCACTGTACTAATCTTGAGTAATTGATTCTCCTGTTAGGTCTTACTGAAGTGAAAACAGATGAGTTTCCTCGCCATGGGAGCAACATAGAAGCCGTATCTAAGTTAAAGCCTTACTTTCTTACGGATGGAACAGGAACAGTCACCCCAGCTAATGCTTCAGGTTAGAATTCCCAAGGGCAGTTGGGGGAAATACAGTCTTCTTCTAGGTCTACTAAATCAATGCCTTTTTCGTTATTTATGTAAAAATTATGCTAAAGCCTTCATTTGGAGGGAAAATGTAGTTTCTACTTCATCATTACTTAGCATCGTCTTATTTTCGGCTTAACCTATATACGAAAGAAGTGATTGGACTTCCCCACATCCAACTAGACATACAGATGAAAAATCAAAATAGGGAACCGTGGAGTTTCATCTTCTGCCTCAATGCTTTTCCAAAACCAGAAACTCCTCATACCTTCTGTGAGAGCACGAGGCTATTTCTTCCATTTCTTTTTATCACTCTTCCCCTCCCCTGTTATTTTTTAATCTTTCTACTTTCCTTGGTTAGAATGTTCTGTGGTCAATTATGTCCTATTACCTAACTTAACATTTCTAATTACACTGTAAAAGAGGAATTAGGGCAAACGATTTTGCCAAGATGTATTAAGAATAATTGAACATGTAATAAGAGAAAGTAGACACAGGTTAGAGCTCAAGTTAACGAGCATTTAAAAAATGAAGATGTTCCTATTGCTTACAGGAATAAATGATGGTGCTGCTGCTGTGGTTCTTATGAAGAAGTCAGAGGCTGCTAATCGAGGGCTCACACCATTAGCACAGATAGTTTCCTGGTCACAAGTAGGTGTGGAACCTTCCATCATGGGGACAGGACCAATTCCAGCAATAAAGCAAGCTGTGAGTTTAATTCTGAATATTAGTACCTATTCTTTGCTCTGTAGAATGAATCTCTTTGGGCCAGGCCAATACCATGTAATTCCCTTTTCAGTTCTGCGTTCTTACACCTTGGCTCAGATCCTCTCTACTCCAAAATACCAAGGTTGAGTTGGCTTTTTTATTCCTGTCACATTTCACCTGCTTTCCCTTTTGTGAGTCTTCCCATTAGCTTTCAATGAACTTATTCATGTAGTTTTATCTCTAGTCTACTTCTCTGCCACAAAGAACAGCCAAGAACATTTATCATGTACTTTTCAGGGGAACTGCTAAATCACCTAGATCATCTCACCACATGTACGTTACGGCTTCAGAACTTTTTTTTGGAACCCAGATGTTTTATCCTTAACATTTTAGAATTGGTGTAGCCAAGGCAAAATGTGGTATCACCAGACTCATGTAAAAACCTGTGAGATCCTCAAGTATCTAGAATAGATTTCATCTAAGTTTTTAGGACTCTAATCCATTAATCTTTCCTTTAGGTTGCAAAAGCAGGCTGGTCCCTGGAGGATGTGGACATATTTGAGATCAACGAAGCCTTTGCAGCCCTCTCTGTTGCAATAACTAAAGAACTTGGATTAAACCCAGAGAAGGTAAACCTGAGCAAGCAGTCCTGAGGACAGCTTGCAATGCAAATCTGATTATAAATAGCAAAACCCAGGTACAGGCCATACTATTAGAGGCAGACACTGGGAAGCTCCTTCTGGGACTCAGGAGTTACTCTGTTTCCTAAGGCAAAACCCCTGGACTGTTTTTCTACTTTTGACATAAACAGAGCATTTTGACTAAACTAGTAAGGTAGGGTGGGTGTCTCAGTTCCTAAGCACTTAAAATCAAAGTAGAATTTGAAAGGATAGTTCCTGGTGGAACATTAGAAAGGGAAGGGTAATTCGGGATTTTTACCTGATGTCCACAAAATAAATGATATATATCTTTTCCCTCTTAGGTCAACATTCAAGGAGGGGCTATAGCCTTGGGCCATCCTCTTGGAGCATCTGGCTGTCGGATTCTTGTTACCCTGTTACACACAATGGAGCGAAAGGGTGGACACCGTGGTGTTGCTGCCCTGTGCATAGGGGGTGGGATGGGCATAGCAATGTGTGTTCAGAGAGGATGAAATTGCTTAACAATTACCTGTGTTGGAACTCAACTGGAACCTAATCTCTTTTTAAGCTAATATGGTACTAAGTTACAGTGTATGAAACCACAGGACCAAAAGGATGGAAACTTATCTTTCATAAGAACCCAAGGCTTGACAGCTTGTTATTTTTAATGTGTAATACTAGAGGAACAAGAGAATTGCATCCAACATTGTTATAAATAAAAGAAAGCACATCAGTCATCAAGGGCTCCCGAGTGAACGGCATCTTCATAACCTCCATGTTTGTCATCTTTGCTCTCTGGGTGTAATTTGATGAGATCATCAATTCGAAGAATGGTAATTGCAGCTTCTGTTGCAAACTTCAAACTCTTCACTTTCACTATGGTTGGTTCAAACACCCCTGCTTGCTTGTTGTCTCGAGGTTTACCATTGATCAAATCAAGACCAATCCTGCAATTTAGGAAAAAAACTAAGTGGCTTCTTAGATAACATATACCTATCCCATTCCAGCTCTTTGAATCCAGCCATTCCACTCAAATGTGAATCCTGGGAAACCTTGGGACCTTACAGTAGAGCCTTTAAGACTATAGTAGTTAGCAGTACTGAAAAGAATTATAGAAAGATTATTAGATGATCCCAAAGATGTTTCTAAACATCACTGAAAGAGACTGCTTAAGAAGATTCAGATCACCCCAAAATAATCCCCCCTCTGCCTCTGTGAGATATCTGTGTAGGTGCAGGGACTACCCAGAGAAGCAGGGAGGCTGAGACCAGAAGTGCTAACTAACACATGCTAACATGAGGTAAGCACTAGCCATCACCTTTCTTAAATTTAAAACAAAGCTAAACTACCATATAGGATACACAGATGACAGGGAAAAAGACAAGGCAACTATAAGCTTACCATTTTAGATTTTTGCGTTCTGGGTTAACTTGAGCCTCATTATGGAAAGCTCTTAACTTTGCCACCAGATCTGTGGAGTCTTGAGCAGCGTTAACTGCCAGTGTATTAGGAATAACAAGGAGAGATCTTGCAAATTCCGCAATAGCAAGCTGTTCCCGAGACCCCTGAGAACAAACAATGAACAGTCTTCACAAAGCAGCACTGGTCTCAGACAAGGTAGACTAACCAAATGCTAAAGATGGGGTCCCATGCCCTTCTTGAAAAACAAAGAAACCACATTTCTATATATTCTTACCATGCTGGTTGCATAGTTCTCAAGGTATATGGAAAGGGCTGCTTCTACAGCACCCCCACCTGGGACCACGGATTTGGACTCCAAAACTCTCTTCACCACGCAGAGAGCATCATGTAAAGAGCGCTCCATCTCGTCACACATGAAATCATTTGCCCCACGTAAGATAATTGATGCAGACGTACGAGCCTTAGTGCTATTTAAAATAAAGTAGAATTCTTATGTCAATATTTTATAACATTAGTCTACATAGAAATTCACTGCAAGCACCTTGAGTCCTGCTCACATGGTTCACTCAGACAGAGCAGCAGTGTCTGGGCAGTGCAGATGAGATGAAATGGTTACTCCATCTCTATCTACCATGGCCTAACATTGTTCTCTCCCATGCGTATAACTGCTCCTATCACTGAAAGACTAGAGCAGCAAATCAATGGGAAGGTGATCTATTTCTACTCATTAATAAAATCTGTACAGCTTTGTAATTTAGAAAGCAGCTTACTTTTTGATCAAGATCAGTTCATCATCACAAATTCTCTCCTGTACCACCTCTTCTGCTTGTCCCAACATGGAAGCTTCAAAAGTTTCTTCTCCTTCCAAATTGGCCAGGGTTGACAGAACAGTTGCTGTTAAGATAATGACAAACACCTATAAACACTGTTTTCCCATGAATGTTTTCATATCCTGACTTACATTTAGAAACATTTGATAAAAGCAATGTATAGATACAATCGAAGGTTTACAGTTAAGCATGAGACAAACCACTGAGTCCTTTTATCCTAACGTGAAACTATGTCTTTTTGATGTAAAAAAATTCAGTAAGTTAAAAAACTTTCCCAGTAACATGAAAAATGGCTCTATCTGTAGCACAAAGCATTGGGAGAATAATAAAAATAAAAAACTTATGTTTTTGAAGCTGCTTAGTGAGGACATTCCAATGTAAAGACACACGTTTGTGTAAATGGTATAGTGAGTGACACACCACAACCGGGAGCCAGCAGAGGCCCTACCTCCAGAAGCTTTAGCGATGCGTTTAAGGTCCCTTTTTAAAACTCTTCTAACTGCCATGGCGCCTGTCTCCACAAAATACTTCAAACACATGTCGTCAATTCCACCAGTGGTTAGAATAACGTTGGCACCAGTTGCCAGGATCTTCTGGATCCGCTCCTTGGTGATATCAGATTCTCTACAGAGATGAAGTATTTGGGTAATAACCCAAAGTTATCTTCTATGTTGTTAATCTAGTTCTTCCATTAAGTACTTTCCACAAAATAATTGCACATTAAATTATATCAAACATTCTTTCCCTTCTGTGACCAAAATTTAAATTGATTTACAGAAAAAGCAAAGAAATTTAAAATTACTACTTAGGTTCCCCCCCAATCCCAATGGGAGTTCCTAACCAAGAACTGCGGTTAGTCGAAGTCCTACAAACACACAAAAACTGCTTAAGGGCCGGGAAGATCAAGTACAGGAACTCATGGTAAAGTAGGATTTAGATTAAAGGAGAAAAATAAGCCTGAGAGATTGATTAGCTAAAAAAAACAAGTAAAAAATTAATCAGACCAAACAAGCAGAGAGTAGGCCATAGGCAGAGAGAACATTACTGAAGCAACCGGGGGAAGAGTTTGGTAAGTCCTAGTACTGGGTGTTGCTGGACCACAGTGAAAAAAGATATATAAGAAATTAAAAACACCTACTGCAGAGCAATGAAAAACCTACATAAAGCTCTGGACTTGGAAGTTATGAGGATGAAGTGGCTTCTGTGGGGAAAACAGTCTGGGAGGGGACAAGAGTGAACCCAGGTGACCAGCGTGGCTTCCTCTACAACAGTCTGGGCAAGAGAATGAAAAGTAGACGAAGCTGAGATTTAATTTGAAGACAAATAGAAAAGAGAAAGGTATAACTATAAAGAGGCATTAAAGATATTTCCTAGTTTTCTCTGAAGATCCTCATCACTAAAATAGCACAAGTCGATTTATGGGTACCACCTGAAGTTCAGTTTTATTTTTTTAAGATTTTATTTATTTACTCATGAGAGACAGAGAAAGAGAGGCAGAGACACAGGCAGAGGGAGAAGCAGACTCTATGCAGGGAGCCTGATGTGGGTCTTGATCCCGGGTTTCCAGGATCACACCCTGGGCTGAAAGCGGCACTAAACCACTGAGCCACCCAGGCTGCCCTGAAGTTCAGTTTTAAATATTGATTTTGAGATGCATAAGGAGTATTCACAGGTGTCTGGAGTGCAAAGAAACAGAATTGGAAGTGTCCAGCACTGAGATATTATCTGATGTCCTAGGAGTGAGGAGGAGTTACTCTGGCATACAGATATAGATGGGGCTGTATCACAAAGCCCATCCCCGCCTCTTCCAAGTGTTTCAAGAAGGAAGTAACGAACAGCTTGATAAAGGACAAGCGAAGGTTGTTAAGTGTCTAGTGAATTTTACACTAGGGACCACTAGTGCCCTTTGCAAATGGTCCCTCCAGTGAAGAACAGAGATGAAAAGGAAATGAGAAAGGAAAATACCAGGAAACTGATTTTGTGAAATTAAAAACAAAGCAAAATAAAACAAAAACCCAGGACGTCCAGCTGTGAAGAGATGGGGAAAGACGGAGTAACTGGAGCAGGAGGCTTTTATTTCTGGGTATGAGAGCTACAAAGTGGCTGCAAGTGGAATCTAGAAAAGGAATGAGAAACAGAATTAGTAATTGAAGATGCAGTTTGATAATACTCTAGAGCCTGACCTTTGGTGGAAGAAAGGACACTTTGTTTATTGGAATGAAAAAAAGCACACATGCAGATCCAAAAGGAAAAAGCATGCCTGACTCCTGGCAAAGATTTCTTATAGGTTTGGTTACTACTGTTTTTTACATCCACATTTAAAAAAATCCAGTTGCATCATCATCATCCTCTGCTACCTGGCAACTGGTTTACTTGCTGTTTTCTAGAAAGTATAATGTGCTTTTTTAAAAGAAGATTTTATCGTATTTCTTTGAGAGCGCGCAACCATGAGAGGGGGCGGTGGCAGAGGCACAGGCCGACTTCCTGCTGAGCAGAGTCCATGAACTCCCTTTTAGAACCAAGACCATGCCATTACGAACCTCAGCCCAAGTCAGACAAGTCAGACGCTTAACCCACTGAGCCACCCCAGTGCCCCGCTCCTTTTGGGTGTACTTCTTTACTGTTACCTGCTTTAACAAGCATAATTTATAAACACCTTTTCCAAAAGTCAAAAATAATATCTAAACATACCTCTGCCTAATCTGGTCGAGTTTCTCAGGGTCTGTAATAACCACCTGTACACCAAGCTTCATTTTTGTTTTCTGCAGGCTGAAGTCAAGGCAAGCAATTTTTGCATTAACTATCCTCTTGGGCATGCCTATAATTGAACACATTGAATACCTTTATAAGAACTGTAACAATGTCACATCTTATAAAATACACCTATTCTTAAGCACAAAAGTAGCAAAAGATATTAAATTATCTTTAAAGACAAAAACTTACATTTTTATTATATTTAACTCTACAAACAAATTTTTAGGGCCATTACCACACGTAATGGTAATTTTAACTTGCATTGCACTTCTCCTAAGTTTTATGTACTAAGTTACACAAGGGAAACCGGAAACCTGGATATACGATTTCCTTTACTCTGGGCTTTACTGAAGAAAAGTAGGTGCAAGTCTTGGATAGCCCACCTGAAAGATGTATAGTAAGTAAGTAGTCCACAAAAAGCAAATTTTCACTTTTAGTACTAAATCCTAAGCCTTACCTTGGGATCCCACCACACAGTTGAGTGCATAGCCACTGATAAGCAAACTCTCTGTCTGACTTCTCCCATGGGCTTTCAGAATGTTAACAGAATTGACTGGATAGCGAGGCTGGCCTCTTACGTCTGTATACTTAACCGCAAGTACAGCATCTACTACCATATTGGCAAAGAAATCACCATTTCTAAGACAAGGGTTAAGGGGAACATGGAGAGACATGGAATGAACAGGTGCACACAAAAATCAAGAGTAATCCAAGGCACTTCCTTTTAGCAATTCATCAAAGAAACAAGCATTAATAATAAAACTCCATCAAAACGCAGGAGTTATCACTACTTGAAATTCATAGTACTATTACACACTTTATTATCATCTCTCCCCCTAGAAAATCAAGGAAGGGAGCAATTTTAATACAGTATCACACGGCATAAAAACTAACCAAGATTTTATCACAAGGATACATTCCAATGATTTTGGAAGACATCGACGTCTTAGCAGCATTGATTAGGCAATCTCTTCCAAGTTCATCTGTGTTAATAATCAGATTTTCACTGATGTATCGCACTGCCTCCCTGTTTGAAGTGTGTGGGAGAAAACATTTGTAAATGCACTACTCAAACTTTGTTTTACCAAAGTGTCAAAATATCTTAGGCACCAATTTTCTGTTTGGCCATTTCATATAGGAGGAGGACACAAATAAATCCTCCCTCTTCAGATCATGGCAATTTTAATCTATCCCATAAGCATAGCCACCAAAATCTATTATTGGGAGAAAATGTGGTAGTCAAATGGGAAAAAAGATGCTAGCCTTATTCTTACTCCAGATATTATTACTAAAATAGCACTTTTTCAAAATAAAATTTAGTCATTAACATTTAAAGAACACAGACTATTTACAACTATAACATCACATAATGTAAAATTTCCTCTGAATGCAAACAATCTTACTTGCAAGCAAGTCGATAGCCACTAATAACTGATGTGGGATGAATTTTCTGTTTGACTAGTTCATCTGCATTTTTAAGAAGTTCTGCTGCAATAATAACCTGTTGAGAAAATATTCACTGCTTTTAGTCTGACAATATGTGCAACACATATGTAAAAACAGCACTAAAATGACTACCTACAATTAATCAGAGTGCCAATGATGGTGAATAACTGGTTATTGGGAACCTGAAAAAAAGTCTACTACTCCGATAATCTTTATTACTTTAAATTTTTACTTGGTTTACTTTTTTACTTTAAAAATCATTCTTCTGGGGACTGCTGGGTGGCTCAGCAGTTTAGCGCCGCCTTCAGCCCAGGGCGTGATCCTGGAGACCGGGGATCGAGTCCCACACTGAGCTCCCCGCATGGAGCCTGCTTCTCCCTCTGCCTATGTCTCTGCCTCTCTCATGAATAAATAAATAAAATCTTTAAAAAAATCATTCTTCTAAGGACATTAAAGAATCAAAAATTCAGTCTGGCTCTTCTAGGGAAAATTAAAATCACTTTATTTTAAAAATCATATTACTGTAAACAAGTTACTTAAACTATTTTCATTATTTTAGAAAAGGTAGATTCCATTCCATTCTTTCATGGTTTGAAGTTCAATCTACAAATATAAACATTTTCCCTGCAAATCACTGCCTGTTTTTTTTTTTTTTTTTTTTTTACAGCAAATTATTTGTTCCTTATCATTCTGAACTTAGGAGTTTGCCTATCAGGATTTAATATAAAAACACCTTAAAAAAAAAGCCCAGTAACATTTCTCCCCTAACTTAAGAATTTAGGAACTTCTAAGTTTCAG
The DNA here is from genome assembly GCF_048164855.1 of Canis lupus baileyi. NCBI lineage: Eukaryota > Metazoa > Chordata > Mammalia > Carnivora > Canidae > Canis > Canis lupus. The sequence continues at coordinate 49,941,049 of NC_132838.1, forward strand.
GTAGTAAGGAGAAAACAAAACAAAATTTTTAAAGTAGGCTCCACACTCAATGTAGAGTCCAATGTGGGGCTTGAACTCACAACCCTGGGATCAAGATCTGAGCCTGAGATCGAGAGTTGGACGATTAACTGACTGAGCTACCCAGACATCCTGGAAACAGAACATAAAACAAACAAAAGCCCTGTATGTGATGTATAAATATTGTTGTAGCTGAAAAACTCACAAACCATTTGAAAACTCACATTTAAAATGACTGTACTATATTACCTCTTAAGCTTCTCTCCTTTAAATCCTACAAACTAGCAGTAAATATTGATTTTAAATTCTGTTTCTAAATCACTATCCCAACTTAAATTTTCTCCCTCTCAAGTATGTACCTCATCTGACTGAGAAACAAACGACTTACTTCTGGCTGCACTTTGTCAAGGTTCAGTTTTAGGAAAACAACTAATCTAGGGGCTCCTGGGTGGCTCACTGGTTAAGTGTCATCCTTTGGCTCAGGGCCTGATCCCGGGTCCCGGAATAGAGTCCCACATAGAGCTCCCTATAAGGAGCCTGCTTCTCTCTCTCTGTCTTCTCATAAATGAATAAATAAAATCTTAAAAAAAAAAAAAAAAAAAAGGAAAACAACTAATCTATAGCGATCTAGCAGGTGACAAACTACCTACCACTGAGGTAGTTCCATCTCCCACTTCTTTGTCTTGCAGATCTGCCAGCTCACAAAGAACTTTAGCTGCAGGATGTTCCACCTCCAGTAACTTCAGGATGGTGGCACCATCGTTAGTAATGGTTACATCCTAAGGAATTTGCAGGGAAGAAAAAAAGACAACACAATCAACTACAAACAGAGAACCTCCTCTAAATGAACACAAGCCCACCAGCCCCTTAACAACACCTTTCGATATCAGCATTGTGATAAAAACAATTCATGGCGCTAAATATTTAAGCACTGTTATTTTTTGTTAAAGTCACAAACACAACATGTAGGTGTACTTACACCAATATCATCAACCAACATTTTATCCAAGCCAACTGGACCAAGAGAGCTTTTTACAATATTGGCAATAGAAGCCGCAGCCATAACTGCAGGAAAAAGAAAAAAAAAAAATTAAATCCACTGCTCCAAATGACGGCCATTTCATTTCGGCCTAAAGAAAGTGACAGCCACAGCCTTTGCATTTTCCAAATATACAAATCAATCCGAAATACTTAAAAGGGTAAGATGGGCAGGCATCCATGACTTCAAAGCGAACACGCTTGCAAAAGAGGCTTAACTGCAGCAAACGTGTGAATCCGTATCGTTTGCCAGGATGAACTCGTCCTAAGTACCACTCACGCGAACGTTCAACCGAAATTTCGCCGGTCAACCGTACGGTAAGAACCTGTCAGCGATGCGTGCAAAGAACTGGGTCTGGACGCGGGCACCGGCGGCTACCACCGCAGGCTCGAACCAGCAGGTTCTACAACGGGCAAGACATCCGGGTCGCGGCCATTCGCTCATCAGGAGAGCGAGCAGTTAAAGCTCGTCTTTTCCTGGGTAATGGCCCTAAAACGAGGCCCAAACATGGAGTTAGGCGCTCCTGCAGGTTAGAATCGGAGGCGCAGGGCGCCCGGCCCAAAGGGGACTCGAGGCGTGACGGCACGTGTCACTGCAGGGCTGGGCGGCCCAGGGCCCGGGGATCCGCTGCCGACCACAATCGGCAGGGCTGTGCCCCCAAACGTGCGGGGCTCTCCGCAACGCCTTGCGGACGGCGAGAGGGCGCTGCCGCCCCGCCCCGCCCCGCCCCGCCCCGGGGAGCCCCGCGAGGCGCATCCCGGACCCTCCAGGACGGAAGGGGCGCGGTGGCGGCCCGAGCCGAGCGGGCTGGGGGCGGGGGCCCGCCCGGCACAGGCCTCGTTCGCGCTTACCGTTCTGGGAGCGGATCGCCTCCCCGGTGCTGCGGTCTCCGAACACGGACAAAGGCCCCTCCATCTTGGCGGCGGGGTGCACGTCGAGGTTCACGCTGACCGCGGGCAACCAGCGTCTGGATCCCTAGGCCCGGCGGCGGCCACTGCAGCGCGGCGGCGGCGGCTACGGCGTGGAACGGGGCCGAGCGAGGCCGCGGGGGCTGCTGGGAACACCGCTGCCGCGGCCGGGCCGCGGGGCAGGGCGGGAAGGAAAGAAAGGGCGGGGGGAGCGAGAGTGCGAAGGAGCCGGAAGTGAGGGGGCGGGAGAAGGCGGGAGCAGCACTTTCGCCCAATTAGAGAGCGAATGAGCAGGGCGCGAAGGCAGGAGAACGGAAGTCAGGATCGCGCACTGGAGGAGGAAGGAGGTGCACGGTTGAGGCTTCTCTTCCCCTCCTGCGGGAACGGGTTGCGCGTGCGCGCTTGCACCTTCTAGTGCTTTCTAGAAAAAGTGGACGGTGGGGCGGAGCTTGCAGTTGGGGTGTGACGAGAGGGCGGGCCTCTCCCGGTTCGGCTGCACTCCTGAGCGAGTTCGGCAGGTTCCCTAAGGGTGTTCAGAGAGGACGTGGCGAGTCGGGGCTGACTTCCGAGCCCACGAGCATACGCTTGGGGGCCTGAACCTGGGTGGGACGGGCCAAGTGCTTTCTACGGGGAAAATGGCCACCACGGTTTCTGGAGAGAAACTGCATCTTGCGCTGCGCCGGTTCCTCCCGTTGCCCAGCGGGGCCGTGTGTGGATCTGACCGCGGTCGGCAGACGCTCTGCGACCGCAGGACCAAATAAGGCAACGTGAAGTTACGGGTGCCTCGCGCCTGCCGGTCCGGCGAGACGCCGCCCGCGACCTAGGGAGCTGCGCCCCGCCCCCCGCGCGGTGCTGCGAGGTGGTTGGCGGGCTCCAGCGTAGCGTGCGCCTCTGCGTGGGCAGTGATTGGAGGAGCCGAGGTGACTGATCGCTCCGTCGGCCACTCGGCGACCCGGCTCGCCAGTTCCGGGCGGAGGCGTCGGTGACCCCGGGGAACCCCGGGGAACCAGTTCTCCCTGAGTCAACATGGCTGCGGCCGGCGAGCGGCTGGGACGCCGGTGAGGGGAGGACGTGAGGCTTTTCCGAGGCGTAGCCCGCGATCCCTCAGCGATGGCGCTCCGCTCGCGGTTCTGGGAGTGCCTGTCGGTTTGCAGAAACCCCGGGAATTCCCATTTCTCTCAGACGACTCCTCGGGGGCTGCACAGTAAGTGTGCACATGCAAGTCGTGTTTTGTAGTCCACCCCGCCGAGCAGCTTACGGGCCGACAGCGCTGTGACGACAGTACTAGGACCTGTGATGACTGCGTCCCGTGACCAGACTTCCCTCCCTCCCTCCCGGGGAGCGAGGATTCGGGGAGTGGACGGGGATAGCGGTTGGGCCTTATTCCCGTTTTGTCCGTGTGTGTCAGTTTTTAAGATACGCGTGGTGGTTCCCGTTCTTAGGGTGTGGGGTCGCAGCGCTGTCAACGAGTGCCGAGCCCGCGGCGAAGCCTGAAGTGGACCCTGTGGAAAACGCAGCCGTCGCCCCAGAGTTCACCAACCGGAACCCCCGCAACCTGGAGCTCCTAGGTGTGGCCAGGAAAGAGCGGGGTTGGGGGACAACCTGGCCCTCCCGGGAGTTCTGGCACAGGTAACTGCGGCGGCCGGTTAGCCGACCGACGGAGCAGTGCACGCTGCCCTGCAAAGCGTTCCTCAGCTCAGTCCACAGGCCGGATACTTGTGGCGATTCTCTTCTCGGGAAACCGCCGTTTGGTGGTGGAGGAGGGTTCAGTGGCCGGGGGCGGGGACACAAACCAACAATAATGGAAGTAAATAAATGAATGTCAGGGAGAAAATTTAAAGAGGATGATGTGAGGTTGGGGAGCCTGGGTGCCTGCTAAGGCCCCTTCTGAAAGATAAGGTAACCTGCCTAGAAGAGCACTCCCAGCAGAAGAAACGGCTGGGGTGGGTGGGAATGGGAATCCTTTCCTAAGGACTATATAAAATTGTAACAGGAAGTTAGAGTCATAACTATGATATATTCATTCCACAAACATTAGGCCTATGGCACTTCATAGGCATTGTGCTAGATGCAGGAGATGCAAAGAAAGTAGATTTCATCCTTGTTAGCAAAAATTTTAGGTTTTGTTTTGGAAGATGGAATAGGGATAATAAAATTTTACGATTGCTGTGATGCGTTTTTACTTAGTGTTCATAGGAGGAGTCAAAGAAAGGGAGTAGGTAGGTCACTTTTGAAATAATTTGGATCTTAAGTCTAAAATTCTTTTGAAACCCAACCGTTTCAACTTAATATTTGGACCATCTAAATAGAGATGTATTTTCCCACTTTTTTTAATTTCCTATCTGCTATATTCACATTATCATCAGTATGGAATTTTGGCATATTATAGTGGGAAGTGACCTCAGAGAAGATGAGTCCTGTGCCTTTGTTGGACAAAGGTTCAACAAATGGTTTAACATACAGATCAGCAAACGATGGCCAATGGGCCAAAGTTGGCTTGCAAACTAAAAATTTCTTTTTTAAAGTGTGAAAACAAATTTCAAAAAATAATATTTTGTGACGTGAAAATTATATAAAATTCAGATTTCATTATCCACAAAGAAATTTTTTTTTTAATTTTTATTTATTTATGATAGAGAGAGAGAGAGAGGCAGAGACACAAGCAGAGGGAGAAGCAGGCTCCATGCACCGGGAGCCCGACATGGGATTTGATCCTGGGTCCCCAGGATCGCGCCCCAGGCCAAAGGCAGGCGCTAAACCGCTGCACCACCCAGGGTTCCCCACAAAGAAAATTTTATTGTAACATACCACCACTCATTCTCACCTGGCTGTTCTAGTGTTAACTGTGGCTGAGTTGAGCAGTTGCAAGAGACCCTACGGCTTATAAAGCTTAAAGTATTTACTATCTGAGACTTTAGGGAAAAGGATTGTTGACCCTTGATTAAGAAATTGTGATTTTTCACTAGGGCTTCCAGCAAAACCAGGTGTAGAACCCACATTTCTCAATCTAGTGCTTTTTCTGCTGTTTCACACTAAGAATCCTAGTGTGATCTCTAATTTTAGTGTTTTCTTTAACGTGAGCTTAATTTTTAAACGTGTAATATAAACATATGCTATAAAATCCAAAGGGGGGATAGTTTGTGTATCCTTTTAGAGAGAATTTGTGTATACCGGTATAAACTTATAGTTTTAAATTACAAATCTTAGCACACCATGTACACTGTTATTCATCTGAATCCTCTCCGCTCCCTTCAAAATACATCTTGGAAATCCTTTATGGTGTTTAGGAACATTAATTCTGGGGCCAAAACCCTGGACTGAAGTCCTAGCTCCATTACTTACCATTAGTTGTGATCTTGTTAAAGTTTCTAAACCTTTCTGTGTCAGTTTCTGTGGCCTTAAAAAAAAAAAAAAAAAAGATTATGGGCAGCCCTGATGGCTCAGCGGTTTAGCACCGCCTTCAGCCCAGGGCCTGATCCTGGAGATGCAGGATTGAGTCCTGCATTGGGCTTCTTGCATGGAGCCTGCTTCTCCCTCTGTGTCTCTGCCTCTCTCTCTTTCTGTGTCTCTCATGAATAAATAAATAAAATCTTTAAAAAAAGAGATTATTTTGAAACATGAGCTATCCCAGTAAACAAGACCGTGCCTGACATAGTAGGCACTCAATAAATGGTCAGCAGCATTCTTTCTGGTAACTATAGAATACCACTGCATGGATGTTTTAGTTAGCTAGCTCCATACTGATGATTACCTTAGTGATCCAAACCATGTTGCAATGAATTGCGTATGCATCTCATCAGTGACCTGAGTGTATTTTTCATGGGCCTAAGTATTAATATTTTGTTTCTGGGAATAGTCTGTTCAAATCATTTGCCTACTAAGTTAGTGGGGGTTTTTTATTGAGAGGAGGCTTTTTACAAATGGAAATTAGTCCTTTGTATAATATGTGTTTTAAGTATTTTTTGTTTCTTGCTTGCCTTTTGACTTCAGTTTACTGTTTTTTAAACTGTAGAAAACTTTTTTCTTTATAAAAGCTGGATGATATGGTTTGATGTCCTATTTAAATAGGCTTACCCTGAGATTATTAAAAAAAAATCCTGCTTGCTAGTATTCCTGTTTCAGTTTTTAATTTAAACCTTTGATTGCTCTTTTATTTATTTTGGTGTTAGCTGGAAAGTAGAAGCGTAGAATAAGTATATCCTTCCTCATTGGAAAGTCATAACTTATAGCTCTGCCTCCTCGAATCCTTTTTTGAAGTAGATGTTATATAATAATTCTCACATCTGGGATCCCTGGGTGGCGCAGCGGTTTAGCGCCTGCCTTTGGCCCAGGGCGCGATCCTGGAGACCTGGGATCGAGTCCCATGTCGGGCTCCCGGTGCATGGAGCCTGCTTCTCCCTCTGCCTATGTCTCTGCCTCTCTCTCTCTCTCTCTCTCTCTCTCTCTATCATAAATAAATAAAAATTAAAAAAAAATAATTCTCACATCTCAGAAATATCAAATTACTCCTGGATATTTGAGGTTAAGTGGAAGTGTTTGATTTATTGAGGATATTGTCATAAAGACAGGAAAAATACTTTTCCCAAGTAAAATCCAGGTTAACTGTGTTGAAGTAAACAAATTGAACATAGCGTTCTAGAGAAATATGGAGGCGTTTATTCACCTGAGGCCTTTTATCTTTAAGATTGTTTTGATTTGATTCTGTTCTCATCTCATTTAGGTTGCGAGTTATAAAGACTCAGCATCACGTAGAAGCACTCGTTGAGCATCGCAACGGCAAGGTCGTGGTTTCAGCATCTACTCGGGAATGGGCTATTAAAAAGCACCTTTATAGCACCAGAAATGTGGTGGCCTGTGAGAGTATAGGACGAGTGCTGGCAGAGCGATGCTTAGAGGCAGGGATCAACTTCATGGTCTACCAACCCACTCCTTGGGAGGCAGCCTCAGACTCGGTATTTTGGTTTTTGTACTTATTTAAAAGGTATTAATTCTTGACAACAGGTGCTTACGTAGTAACAATAGTTGCATTTATCAAGTTCTTTCCATGTAGCACATGTTGAGGTGGGAATGAGGTTGACATGCCTGACCTCATTCCATCCTCATTGCCCAGAGGGTCAAGATTAGTATTCCCAAGTCACCTGAGGCAGGCTTGTCCAGAGTCAGTCCAGGGTCACTGATTCTATCGCTGCAATGACCACCACTTTGCTTCCCCGTTCAGGTTAACATCTTGTCTGTATGATGAAACACTAGTAATCTTTGACATCTACAGTTTCTTATCTGTGTCATTATTAAGATCACTTTCTGGAAAACCAGTGTGGGCTTGGAAGTTAGCAAGGAACAAATCGGCTGTTTTATTTCTCTTGGGAAGTGAACTGTTTATTATCAGCTTACTTGTGCTGACTTAATCTTTTCCCTTTTATGGATCTTCAAAACCAGATGAAACGACTACAGAATGCCATGACAGAAGGCGGTGTGGTGCTGCAGGAGCCTCGGAGAATCTATGAATGAAATAGCATTGTTCCAAACGGGGAACTAGGAAGCTGTGAGGTGCTACGTCCTTCAGAAGAGAGCATCTGGAAGAAGGGCCAGCTGGGAGGTTTTGTACAATCCCGTAACAGTGTGGAACATTACTGTAGTTAAGGTCACTCCCTCCTCCCCTTAGGTCTGTTTTCGGGGTTGGGTGGCGGTGGTTAAATCGAAAGCTAAATTCTTCCCCTCTCTTGGACAGGAGAGAATTATCTGGGAAAAGCGGTTGCCAATTATAATTAACTTTCAAAGGACAAGTTAAATGTTTATAAGTTAATGAATAAAGGCATATTATGAGCACTTTGTGGTTACGTGAAGTTTTCTTTGCCTTTGAGCTCACTGTGGCAAGAGTATACATAGGAAGTTTGTGCAAACTAATTGTTACCACGTCCAGCTCATAGTGGGTGATCTCAAAAAATGGTATTTGTTGCTGCTTAGGGTTTGGGCCTTTTCTTAAAATAGGAAATGCTCTATCCATCAATTTACTATTAACAGTCTTAGTGCTATGAAGATAAAAGGGGCAGAGTGGGACCTTAGTTGGGCTCCTGAACTCTGACATGCAAAACGAGTTGTGAAAGAAGAAAGGAATGCAGTGAAAAACTGTAAGTGGAAGTGGAAAGGAGCAGGATTGGTGTTGCTAAATTTGCTTTGAAGTCAGGGTTTGTGGAATTGGAGGTGAAGCTTGAAATCATGTTAATCTAAGATGAAACTGGGCTAGGTGGGAATCATGGCAGCTCTCTACAGGAGTCGATTAAATCAAAGTAACTATTTTTGGCTATTTAAGACCGGTGTGAAGAGAAGACCTGTAAGTAGTTAAGGTGGCTTCTAGAGTACTTCCCAATTTTAAACATGTATCCCAATTATGTATTCATACAGAAGTGAAGTAACATTACTATTTATAATCTGAGTGTTGGATATTTTTAAAAGATATGTATGTACCATTTTTTCAAAGTATGCTTGGTTCTGAGAGGCCTTCAGGATGCAGTGACTCAGTGGCCCCTTTGTGATCAGTAACTACCCCAAGTGGGGACATTTAAAAATGTATAATATAGGTCTAATATTTTCTTCCCTCATCTTAAAAGACTGGAGCATCTCACTTTGAAGACTGTGGTTGTAGAAGGCTTCTCAAAATAGGTCTGGTGTTCAGAGGAGGACGTAAAGACCAAAAACTGGACTAGTATTTTTGGAATCCGCAGTGACAAAAACAGGGTTCACCTGGAAGTGACCTAGGGTTTTTCCTGCAAGGAATAGGATTGTCCTAGATCATCTCTGCACCAAAGATTCTCCAAGTTTGATAGGCAGTTCCTGAGGGCCTTTGTGGCAAGTTTGAGAGACTGTGTTCTAAATGATGAGCCAGAAAAAGTGAAGAAAATGATAGGATGGGGTGGCGGAGATTCAGGCACAGCTCACTATGGGCCACGTGCAAGGACGCGCTGATATAAACGGGACAAGGTGCGGCCCCCTGCCCCCGCGCTGCCCCAGCTGCGGTGATTACCTACTCACCGAAGTTCCTTCAGGTGCCCTCCGGGCATTATTTTCACCTACCACCCCTCTCAGTACCCTGGGTCTACCTAGGTGACTCACCTTCGGGCCACCGCAGAGCCATCTTTGCGGCGCCCGCCGGAGGGCTGGGCTCTGGCTGCGAAGGCGGGGGCTCCGGCAGCCCCGCGGGTTGGCGAGGTGTGTGTGTGTGTGGGGGGGGGTGGAAACACCTGGGGGCGGGCAGGTGGGGGCACGCGGCCAATCAGGAGCGAGTCCCTTAAGGCGGCGGCGCGGCGGAAGCGCGTGAAGAGCGTGGCAGCACGTGGCCGCACCGGCGCCCTGGGCCGAGCTGCTTGGCCATGGACGTGGGCGCCGACGAGTTCGAGCAGAGCCTCCCTCTGCTGCAGGAGCTGGTCCTGGGCGCCGACTTCGTGGGTGAGGCGCGGGAGGCGGCGGAGGCCGCGGCTCGGGTGGGCCGGGTGGGGGAGGGGCGCGGCCCAGCGGGGACGGGCGCGGGGACGGGCGCGGGGACGGGCACCAGGCCGCGGGAGGCGCCCAGAGGGCCTCGGAGGGCGGGGGGATTCCTTCCCCTGCCTGGGCCCCCGGGCCCCGGGCCCCAGTGCGGCCCCAGCAGAACAGAGCCCGTGGGGTGAGTGGCCCGCCTTGTCCTTGCTTTGGCTTTCTGCTTCTCGTCTTGACTCCGCCTGGCCTCTGAGCCCCGACGGTGAGCCGGATACGTTTGCCACCTGCAGCCTTTACGGCAGGAAGAGCTGGCAATGGTCTGCGTCCGGGGACCTTTGTCTTCCTTTATTTTTCTTTTTTGGCCTGCAGGTCTGGACATCGAGTTCACGGGCCTTCGCTCCAACCTGTCCCGGCCCCAACAGATCAGGTAAAGCCAGAGCTGCCTTCCAGCTGAGCTAGGGAGGTGTGCTCACCTGCGCCCTGCTGCCTGTGACTCTGGCACCTCCCTGCTCTTTGGCAGCAGTCACCGTGTGGGCAGTGAGGGGGCAGGACAGCACTTTGAGGGGTAGAGGGCCTGGGGACCCGGCCTTTGCCCCCAGTAGTAACAGGGTGCTGAGCCAGCAGGTGCCTCCGGCCCTCTCCCTGCCTGGGCACTGAGATGCCTGTGTTTTTCCACAGTCTTTTTGACTTGCCCTCGGAGTGGTATCTGAAGACCCGCCACAGTGTTCAGCAGTTCACCATCTGTCAGATTGGTGAGTGTGCTCTTCAGCTGTTTGTAAGGAGTTAATAAAGGAGGTGTTTGTATCATCTCCGTAATTCCCACTGGTTACAAACGGCCTGGACTCCTTTCAGAGAGCCTGGCTATTGTTTCACGTGATTGTTTCGTTTTGGGCTGTGTTGTGCCTGCAGGGGCCAACGCTGTGGAACAAGCAGAAACTGAATTTAGCAGCTTCGTTGCCATGCCTTACGGTTAATCAACGTTAAGGAGGCTTTACCATCATTCAAGGGAAGACCTGTAGGAATTTTGTTAACAGAAAACTTATAGAAACAAGGTTGTGTTATAAACATCTTGTCTGCAGCCTGGTTTGTTTTTTTTTTTTTTTTTCCAATAATGGGGCTTAGAGATATTTCAATATCAGCATAAACAGACCTCCATTTTTAACTATGTGACTCCCTAGTCTTACAAAGTGAATGCATCAATTGACTCAGTCTCCTGATGATGCATATTAGGATACTCTGTGTGTGATAGAACAAGCTGTATTAATTATCTTGGTTTGTATATATGTGTTCGGTATACCCCCAGCAGATTTTACTGACGCCTGTTTTTTCTGTGAATGATGCACATCTGTGTGTGTGCTCTATCCTTGTTCTCTGCTATTGTTCTATTGTGGTGTTTTTCATAATTATAAGACCTCTGTGAAAAGTATACAAAACAAATAAGTAGGTTTCTGTTGTCTTCCTCTACTTTGAAGCCTTCTTCATTTTGTGCAGGGTCTGTTTAACAGTATGGACAGTTTAAAGCCATTAAGTGTATAAATCTCTGATTTTAAAACTAGAAAAAATGTCAATATTCTGTGCATGAAAAACCCCTTGATGTTCTATTGTAGTATTTTCGGTATGAGTTACAGCTTGACAGTTCTCCTGTTTCCAGTCTAAGAGATGATCTTATTCTAAAGCATACACAATATCCCTAGGTGCAAAGTACTGGTCAAAATGTTGCCTTTCTGAAGCTCACTTCAGATAGGTTTTCTTTGGTATTCATTTCCTCTGTGCTCGTTCTTCTAGGATTGTCCGTGTTTTCCAGTATTGAAGGAGAATCAAACAAGTAAGTATGAAGACCTTTTGCAAAGCACCCGGCACTTGCCCACTAATCTTCTTCACCTGCTGCCCTCCACCTCCTGCCTCAGGGTCTGAACCACTTGGGCCCCGGATGTTCCGCAGTCTTCTTGCCCTTCTACCTGCTTCTGTGCCCTCTTACCCCACTGTCCTCTGCGGCTTCTGGCTCTTCCAAGTCTCTCTTGGCCCAGCATCTTTTCTGGGGCCTTTCCCAGCACTGAGCCCCCGCCCCGCCCCCCGCCCGTTTCTGCACCTGTGCCTCAGGGGAGCCGTTAACATGGTGTCCTAGTGAGGGTGACCTGGTTCCTGGGCACCGTCAGAGAGCGTGCCACACGGTAGGCTCGGGATGGGGAGTAGACCCTTCCCAGGGGGCAGGATCTCTGCCTTTTCCCTCTGGACCCAGAGCCAGGCAGGAGTACTAGGAACAGCCAACATTCAAACACTCCTCGAATGAAAGGAGGAGCCTGCTCCAAGTCTGCACTGTGAGTTAGAATTTTTTAAGATTTTTTATCCATGAGAGACACACAGAGAGGCAGAGACACAGGCAGGAGGAGAAACAGGCTCCCTGTGGGGAACCTGATGCGAGACTCAATCCCAGGATCCAGGATCATGACCTGAGTCAAAGGCAAATGCTCAACCACTGAGCCACCCAGGTGTCCCTTGTGAGCTAGAATTTTAAAGACCGTTTTGGCTTTTCCTTATGTTTATTTTTTTCTCATAGGTATGTAGCCCATTCATGTAACTTCTTTCTCTTCCCTACGACATTTGGGATTTTGGATTCCGAATTCTCTTTCCAGGCTTCTAGTGTTCAGTTTCTGAATCAGTATGGCTTCGACTATAACAAGGTATGGCAGCAGAGGAGGGCAAGGGGAAGGTTGGAAAAGTTCTTTGGTCCAGGTGGGCGGAGTCCCATTTGCCTTCCATGTGACCTGGACGAGGATGGTTTCTTTCCCCTCTGCTCCTGTGTGTAGAGGCTGCCTCCACTTGTCTCCTTGTCCCCTGTCTAGTTTCTCAAAAATGGGATCCCCTATATGAATGAAGAGCAGGAGAAGAAAATCAAACACAACATCCTGACTGGGAACTGGAGAGTTCGCAGGTAGAGCCTGTTTCTCCAGGTGCTTTGGGGGTAGGGGTGGGGGCGGGGGTGTCTCTTGTCTCTGTCACCGGCGTTCTTCTGTGTTTCCTGTGGGTTAGCGTGCTGGCGCCGGGGTACGGTGACCTCACGCCAGCACCTTTAGCTGAGTGGCTTTGGCAGCACACAATCAGCCAGACACCGCAGCTCCGAGTCCTGGCGGTCCTGTTCTCTCATCTCAGATGAGAGCTGTCTTACTGCATTGAGGACGATCTTTAATGTCTAAAAGTGAAGGGGGGAAAAGAGAAAACACAGACTCTTAACTCTACGTCCTCAAATGAAAAAGCAGGAACTTCATTCCAGTGCTGCAGGGGGAGAAGCAGGTTGTATTGGACTCACTCTGGGATGTTACACTGGCCTTCAGTGTGACCTTGGGGAGTAAATCACAGGTGACCATGCCAGTCACGTACCTTCGCCTGGACATCCTGCCCCATGTTCCTGAATTTGTGCACCCCTGAAGGCGGGGTCTCAGCCTTTTCTCTTTACCCCTCGAGGCCACTTGTCCTACTTAAAACCCAATACTGCTGTAGACAGGGCCAGGAGTGATGGCGTGATAGCATCGTGTGGTCACCTGGGCCCCAGGAAGACATGCTGGCAGAGTTGGATGGAGCTGAACTAGTCCTTTCAGCTCTTTGAGCTTTCGATTCTTTACCTTTATCAGGACAGGGTTAAAGTACCCTGATTTTTAGCTCTGGAATGTTGTAACTTGAATACTGGGTCCAGAAAACCATGTATTAGTAGAGGTTTTTTTTTGTTTTGTTTTAAGTAGGCTCTATGCCTGATGTGGGGCTTGAACTCAACCCCAAGATCAAGAGTCTTGTATTCCACTGAATGAGCCAGCCAAGTGCCCGTGGAAGTTTTTGTTTTTTTCTGAAATTCTTATTCTTGGCTTTTCATATAAAAATGTAGCTTTTTTTAATTTAAGATTTTGAGAGAGAGCACACGAGCAAGGGGAGGAGCAGAGGGAGGGGGAGACACAGGCTCCCCACTGAGCAGGGAGCCTGATGTGGGACTTGGTCCCAGGATTCTGGGATCATGACCTGAGCTGAAGGCAGATGCTTCACCGACCGAGCTACCCAGGCACCCGAAAATGTAGCTTTTTGTAAGAGAAGAACTATTTGAATTTTTAACGTTCTGTTATTTTCAAATGTTGGAGAAAAGTCTTTCCTCATCTCAAAATAACATCGTGTTCTTACGTTTCTAACATAGGAGAAGACGTGCTTACCAAAGTTCCTGTCTTTTCCTTATTTCACCAGATGGTGCTTTTTCACCCCAAACGCTGAATTAAGCAGACAGGCCTCACAGTAGTGCTTAGTGCTGGCTAGCTCCCATGCAGGAGAAAGGGATGGGACCTTCTCCTGCGAATGTATGGGAGAGTATGGGCCGAGTGGTTGGCGCTTTCTTGTAGAACAAGACTCAGAAAATATAGTCTTATTTGGATCTATTTTTTTGCTGAGTTGGCAGTGTTAAGACTGGAGTCCTCCAAAACTGCTGTCACATTAACTCTGCTTTTAAGGTTCTGGTGGTTTTCTGCAGCATCCCACTCTCATGTGCCCACTTTCAGTTCTCTGGATAAAGACCAGATCAAGGTGGTGATTGATGAGGTGACACGGTGGCTGGATTTGGCTGAGGAGGGCGACTGGATGACTCTCCCCGGTATCGCTGGTAGGCTGTCCCCCAGCCTGGGGTGTTGGGGCTGGTGACTGTTGGGTGCAGGGGTTGGGGGGAGCATACACTCTGCTCCCTGTGGGGAGTGTATGTTCTGGGCACCGGCTCAGCAGGTGAATTGTCGTTGGGGTTAAAGCTCTGACCTCAACTCAGAAGCTTGAGGTTTTCTGACCCATTTGGAGTTGTTTGTGTGTGTGTGTGTGTGTTTTAATTTTATTTACTTGAGAGAGGGCACATAAGTGGAGGGGGTGCAGGAGAGGCAGAGGGAGATGGAGAAGCAGGCTCCCCACTGAGCAGGGAGCCTGATAAGGGGCCTCGATCCGAGGATCATGACCCAAGCTGAAGGCAGACATTTAACTGACTGAGCCCCCCAGGCGCCCCTATTTTGAGTTTTCAGACTGAAGTCCAGCTCTGTTTAGAGTCGTCTTTTTCATCCCAATCCTGAGAGTCCTGTGGGGCTCTCTTGTTCATCTCTGCATTTTCTTCCCCTCATGGCACAGTGTAGAATCACAATGAACATACCCTGGATTAGTGGTTCTCAGGCCTGGCCTGTGACACCTCCTCCCAACCCCAGGGTCTCCAACCCTTTCCCTGGGCGTCCACAAGTTCGAAAGTATTTCAGAATCTCACTGGCCGTTGTCACTGTGCCTTTGCAGGAATAGTAGCCAGTGAAGCGCTGGTGGGTAACCCTGCCAGCACCTCGGCACAGTGCTGACTGTGGTTATTTCAATTTGGGTATTTTCAGCCATTTTGTCAAGTGAGAAAAGCAAACCTGTCACTTGCAGAAAAAGAACTCACAGAATTTGCTAGTGATAAAATTTGAGCTTTCAATCAGAAACTAAAATTCTGGGAAACTTGGCTCTGCCACCAGGAGTTTGACAGCTTGCCAATACCGAGACCTTTCTGATGGTCGGTGGCCACATGTGCAAGTGTCTCTTGTTGATAGCGTTTAACGAAATGTGTGAACTTCAGGAGACTCGAGTACCTCCACAAACCAGTATCTTTCACGTAACCAATGCATGAGATTACAAAACCATGGGCAGCGATATAATGGGTTTATTACATTTGTAAAGATTTTATTTATGTGAGAGAGCACGAGTGGGGAGAAGGGGAAACCGGGATCCCAGGACCCCGGGATCATAACCTGAGCCGAAGGCAGATGCTTAACCGACTGAGCCCTTGGGCTTGTTATTTTATTTAATTTATTTATTTTTCTGGGCTTGTTATTTTAAAAGAGAACTCTTTATGTTGTTTACCGCACGCTGTTCTAACGTGCTAAGTGTCAAAAGCTATCACCTACGCCCGCTTACCCCCCCCGCCGGCCACAAAGGCCCATCGGGGTACTCCATCTCAGAGTGGCCCTGAAGTAAACTTCAAGAATGGATGTGGATGTGAATGCTGTGCTGTCCTGTCATGGGGCTCCTGGGCTTAGGCACACCTCCGCGCTGCCTCTCCGTTGGCTCTATGCATCTCTCAACTCCTCCTGAGGAAGCTAGACTGCCGTCTGTGATGGTTCTATGCGAGCCTCATGTCTCCTTGCCACAGGCTTCCAGGCCTTTGAGGTCCAGTTGGTGCTGAGGCAGGCCCTCCCTGACATCTGGACGGTCCTGAGAGACCAGGGGGTGAGTTCCTACCTGCGAGCAGGCTGTCTCAGTGGCCCCATTTTCTCTCATCCCACCAAATCTGGCCTCTGAAAGGCTTTCTTTCTTTCGTCTTTTCCCCTTCTCCTCGTGAGATGAACCACTTCTTTGGCTTTGTTCCCAGGAACCCAGGATTCAGAGAACTTGTCTCTACTTTTGTCTCAGATTATAGTAAAAAAAGTGAGTAAACAACACCGCTGGTATCTTGAGAACACCTCCTGTGATCGAGAGAGCTGTTGGAAGGAGAAGATTCTTCTCTCTGCGAGGGGCTTCTCGGTGTTTTTCCAGATGCTGGTGAAAGCCCAGAAGGTAGGCAAGAAAAATCTCTTCTCTTGCTCTCTAGCAGTCCTTTGTATTCCTTGAGATAAGTGGTTCGTTCTTGTCCATAACTGGCTTTCTGGATCTAGCCTTGCTTCCCCTAAACTGATGAGTTAAGCTGGGACAGAGGGTCCGCATAAAACACTGTGGTTCTTTTCCGCTGTTACATACACGGCTGCTTCACTACTAGCTGACCTAGAACTGCTGGGGGAACCTTGTTTCATTCAGAGCCCCAGCGTGGACCCTGTCCCACATCCTCCTACACCCTGCTTGTCCTGGCCGTGGAGCGGTTGCGTCGAGTGTCATGAGGGTGGGGTGAAAGATCACAGTGGGTTCTAAAGCCACCCCTTCTGTGAGAGGGTGTTCACCTAGGATGTCTGTTCTTACACCTCTTCTGTGCACCTGTCGATTCGTCCAAGTAGCCCCTAGTGGGCCACAACATGATGATGGACCTGCTGCATCTCCACGAGAAGTTCTTCAGGCCGCTCCCAGGTATGGGTACACCTTCCGTTCCCTTCCCGGGCTTCTCTCGACCCTTGCAAGGGGCTTGGGTCCAGAGTGCTCCTGCAGTAGCCCTGACATGCACTGCTCCCCACGACTTGGTGGGCTTCTGCAGAGTTCCAGCACATCTGTCCTTGTTGCCATCCTCCCAGAGGGGAAGCCAGGTGACTGATTTTTCTGGCAGGAAAGCTTACATTTGACTTGATCCTCTGATCCCCATTATGGAAATTGTCCCTTATTCTCATATATAACCTTGCAAAATCAGAAATGGGAGCAGGAGGGAAGCTGCCTTCAATCTCAGCTATAATCCTAACACTTGGCTTTTTCCTCTGAGTTCTCACAAATTAGGTCGCACTACATAGTTGATGGTATGTTTGGCTGTTTGGCTCTCCCCACCACCACCCCACTTACCCAAAGCATGTATGTCATTCACTCAATAAATGCCAATTCGGTGGCTGTGTGGCCTTGTTTTATGGCTGGACCGTGCTTTTCTATGACTGATGCCCTTGCTTGGATATACAACCGTGTAGTGCTGCTGTTAAAGCACGGACTTGAGAGCCATGCTTGGGTCCTCATTCCACCCCTGTTACCTGTGTGAGCTCCAGCAAGCTACTTTCTCCATTTCCTTGCCCATAAAATTGAGGGTAAAAATAGAACCAACATCCTGATACAGGGATTAAATGAAGTCCTGTACACTATCTAGACAAGGAGGGCAAGATGGTGCTAAGATTTCCCCAAGAAATGTATTGATAAAACACCTTACTTTGAGCATACTAAGAAAATTGGGGGAGGAGTAGGGGTAAAATTAATAAGCATTCACCAGAAGAGCTAAGACAAGATTTCTAGGAGAACAAGAGCTGGGTAAGGAAAGGTCGGGGAACATGGCCTGGCCCTGTGAGAGCGCGAGGAGGTGTGGGCTGGAGATGAGTCATGAGTTGAGCCGTCCTCCTACGTTGTAGGAAATCACAGGTAGATGCCTAAAACTGGAGAAATTGGCAGCAGCATGGTGCTGCCCGTTGAGAGATCTGGGAACAAACACCCAGAGAAAAGGAATGGAAAGTGTGTGGGGAGTGGGAAGAGGAGAGCAAGGCTTGGTGTTGGTTGGTTTCGCAACAAACCTCTTTAAACTATATGCAGGTAGGCCTTTGATCTGAATATACCAATCAGTAGCTTAATTTATCAGGGCACTTATAATTTTTAGTTGACTTTTCTTGAATCTTCTCTGAACAGTCCCTTACAAATGACAATTTCATATCTGCCTTTCCAATAGCATTTCTTTCTCCTTTTTTTTTTTTCCCCCGTTGGCTAAAACCTTGCAAACTACATTAATGTTGACCATAGAAAATATCCTGAATTTAATAGTCATTGGCTTTCACCACCACGAATGGTGATGGCAGGTTGGTTTGAGATCTGTCAATTCTTAATGATTAAGAGCAGGGATGTTTTTAATTCTCGTTTTGTTTGCTTTATTTGTTAGCGTTGGTGACAAGCTAGATTGGAGAATCTTCTTCCCCATTTTTACCAACGTACCCTCTTTTGTCTGGTCTTTCCCTTTAGAAAGCTATGATCAATTTAAGTTGAATATCCACAACCTATTTCCCATTCTCATTGACACCAAGAATGTGACCAAGGACATCTGGAAGGTAATGAATGGGACTGCTTTGGGTTAAGGAGTGCTTTGTCCCAGTCACACTTCACTTTGTCTCTTTCTAAAAGTTTTTCCTGGAACCCTTCTCTATTTTACCACCAATATTGGCTTCATTTGTATTTTATTTTATTTTTTCATTTGTATTTTAGCGTTGGGTTATCCTATTAGCTTCCGAGTTTTTTTTTTTTTTTTTTTTTTTCCTTCAAGTTCTCATGTTTTGAATGAGTTCTCTTTAGCTTGTCTGATCTAAATAAGCATGTCATGGAACAGCTTGTTCTAGAGCTTGATATGAGTGATGAGTATTTGCAGCCAACTTCAAGAGCATCAGGATGGAGGAGGTTCTGAAAAATCTTTACTGAGCCATAAGGTCATGAGTTTTCCACCCTGAGCACATTAGTCACCTGGGAAACCAAGTCCTGACACCTGGGTCCCACCGCCAGCTTCCTGTGGTTTAGAGGGATGGGCGAGTGTTTTAAAAGCTCCCAGATGGCTTCTGTTGTGCAGTTAGGGCGTGAACTACACCTGGAGAAGGGACCCACCAGCTAGCTTAAATGTTTCTTAGAAATTAAACTGAAGAACAGAGAAGAGGAGTCAGATCAGCATTTTTTTTTTTTTTTTTAAGATTTTATTTATTCATGAGAGATACCCAGAGAGACCGGCAGAGACCTAGGCAGAGGGCGAAGCAGGCTGTCTGCAGGGAGCCCGATGCAGAACTCTGTTCTAGGATCCTGGGATTACGATCTGAGCCGAAGGCAGACATTCAACCACTGAGCCACCCAGGTGTCCCTCAGATCAACATTTAAAAGCCTCAAGCTGGTCACTTAAGATGAATTACTCAATAAGGGAGCCACAGAAATGGCACTGGGTTACTTGGTACATCTTTGCCTGGAGCTGTGTTCACTACTTGCACCTCACCAGTTCCTAGCTCTTAACACGCTAATGTGATGTTGTCTGTGTCCATGTGGTGGAGTCCTAGGGTGAAGCAGAGAGGATGTGGGCTGATCTGAGGGGACCGTGTGTACCCTTTGCCACACAAGAGTTGATGAGCTCTAAGGCAACCTGGAGTTCCCCAAGGCTTGCTAGTTCTCAAAGCACCTGGTGTTCTACATGTATGTCCTTGGCCATGGCTGGGAGCCTTGGAGGCATACATTTATGGAACCTCTTAAACACTTGTCTTTGAAGGAAGGTAGTAGTTGTTGCCGTTCTTCTAGTTTAGGTCTTTGGGTACTTTCTAGGAAACCCAAGATTAGTAGGTGCCCAGATATCAAAGAATAAGGAGATTTAAGTTTGAATAGAAAGAGGGGCTTATAGGGATTATTTTCTAGGTTCTTTAATGGCCATTTGGTAATCCTCAAAGTAGATAACAAAAGCACAAGTTTTATCTCCCTGATTTGTTTTCCATAATTTTAGGAACTGAATTTTCCAAGAGTTTCAAACCTTTCAGAAGTTTATGAAGTCCTAAACAGGTAAGGAATTTTTTTTTTTTTTTTTTTTTTTTTTTTTTTTTTTTTTAAAAAAAAGCAGTGCAGGGATTCTCAGTCCAGGGCAGGGGGAATTTTATTCTCCAGGACATGGCTGCAGTGTTGAGACTTTGGATTGGTATCTGCTGAGTAGAGGCACAGGACAGCCCCCCACAGCAGAGGATTCTCCAGCCCGAAATGTTCTAGTGCTGAGGTTAACCCTGTCTAGAGGGCCAGGAATCCAGTAAAATACCTACGGCTGATGATGGATTATGTGATTTTTTTTTTTTTTTTTTTTTTTTAAGATTTTTAAAAATTTATTTATGAGAGACAGAGAGGCAGAGACACAGGTAGAGGGAGAAGCAGGCTCCACGCAGAGAGCCTGATGTGGAACACGATCTTGGGACCCTGGGATCCTGACCTGAGCTGAAGGCAGACACTCAACCACTGAGCCACCCAGGCATCCCAAAATATTGATACTTCCTTTTTTTAAAAAAAAAGATTTTATATATTTATTCATGAGAAAGACACAGAGCGAGAGGCAGAGATACAGGCAGAGGGAGAAGCAGGCTCCATGCAGGGAGCCCGATGCAGGACTTGATCCCAGGACCCCAGGATCATGCCCTGAGCCAAAGGCAGACGCTCAACTGCTGAGCCACCCAAGTGTCCCTACGTGGTGGTTTCTGTTGGCCACGGTTTAATTTCTTTTGATTGGTTTCTGATTACTGGAGATAATCTCCATGAGATCAGGCTCGTCTCCTTTCATCTGATGGTGGTTCTCCTGGGCCCACAGCAGAGCTGGTAGATGTGCCCCCAAGCATTTGAGTGAATGAACGACCTCAGTACTAGGGACGACCCTGATCTTTCTGTAGGAGAAGCAGCTCCCACCTCCCTTCCTGGCCTTGACCCACTGTGGCCTGGGTGCAAGTTGGTGGGGACACAGGGCCTGGGAACCCAAGGGTGTAGGGGCAGCTCACCTCCTTCTGCCCCAGCTGGGAGGACTAGCACCCAGAGCAGCGGTGGGGAGAGTGCCACATTGCGGCAGCTGAAAGTGGCACCTTTTTGAGAGGTGATCAGATCTGTGCCTCTGTTGGTGGCTGTCTTCTGACCACCCCTTGCTGTGCCATGCCTGGGCACTGGGTCCTCCAGCGGCGCCCCTGGTCTAGTTACAGGAAGACAGTAAGAGGCCCTATGCGGGGAGTCTCCGCTCCCTCCCTGCCCTCCAGTGTTGTCTTTTTAAGAGTCTCTCCTGCCAGCCTGCACATGTGAGTGCCGCCTGTATGCAGGGCGGGGTGAGGGGGTGCTCTACATAGCCTTGGCCCACGGAGGTTGGGTTCTCTTCCTTCATGAACCTTGTTCTTGCCAGCTTGCTGGGTGCAGGCTCTGCCATGGTCGCAGCCGAGGGGCCGATGTGTGTGAGGTGCATTGTGTATGACCCACCCTCTGGTGCCTGGCACTCCCAGCCTCTCCCCTCCCAGGCCTTCCCTAAGATCCTTTCCCAGATTTCTGGTGGGTTTTTAATTTTTTTAATCCATTCTTCCTGGGGTCTTGTTCTTCCACCCACCCCTTTAGTTCCTTCAGGGCGGCTCCCCAGCCCTCCTCTTGCTCATGACCATGTCCCTGGGTGACTGAATCCACTTCCTTAGCTTCCACTGCCACCACCTGTGACTGTTGAGACCCCCAGGGCCCCTTGGCTTGCCCCCTGTCTGGTGGCCCTTCCTACCCGCATGGCCACAAACCACTTTTAACCTGCTCTGTTCTTGGCCCTCAAGCCCACCTCTGTGCCTGAGGCAACCCCTGCTAGGTCCTCTGGCCCCAGGCCCATGTGCATGTGGGAGGCTCTACTGGAAATGCCTAGGCTTTGAACTGAGACTCCTCAGGTTCAAGGTCTGGCTTTGCCACCCAGTGGCTTGTGAGCAACCTCTAGAGAATGACTGAATCTCTCTGGGCCTCTGTCTTCCCGCCTGTGACCCGAGTAAGTGGCCACGGGAAACCCACAGGTGGCAGTAGAGGTGAACAGCTCACATGCAGGGAAGGACTAGGGTCCCTGCCTGTGCAGTGTTGGTGTTGGCGGCTGGCATGGTAGCCAGTGGCCCTAAACCAAATGGGCACACACCTGAGACAGAAGCTGGCAGTTCTGAGGTGCTTGGCACTGACCCATGTTGAGAGGCTTTGTTGGAAAACCAAGGGAAGTTTTCCTCGTGGAGTGCCCCCACCTGTGCCTGAGCCGGGCCAGGCCAGCCACTCCTAGTCGGCTGACGCCCTGAGCATGCCCGGAGGCTTTCTCGTGTGCCCTTCCTCTGTATGCCTAGCATCCCTGCCTTCGCCCCGTCCTCTCTCGTTGCAGGCATGCAACCTGTGGGGCATCTCAGGGCCTGTCTGGCTCGTTTCCCATCGACACTGGTGTGATCTTTTAAAACATGAATCACCTGGGCTGTGTTTCTGGGCTGTCTTCCCCATGTTTCTGAAAGGGCTTTCCATACCCCCTCACCTCTCCTCCCCGATCATCCGAGCTCTTTTCCTGGCCCCTGCCCTTCCCATGGGGGCTTTGGCCACACTTAATGCCTCAGTGGCACTGTTTGGGCCTCGCTGCCTTTGCCTGTTCTCCATGTTCAACTTGCCGGACACCTCTTTGTGCCTCCAACCGTATGAGTTCCTGTGGTTCAGGACTCCTGGGGTGCTGCTGCGGTAGTGGGACCAGCTCCCAACCTGCCCTTTAGACCACAGGGTAGTTCCAGGCAGAGCTGATGCCAAGTGTATCAGGCTCGGTGCATGGCAGTTGCTCAGAGTGAGTGACCCAGCTGCAGCCTCTGGCACATCTGCCCGATTGCCTGGTTACCAAGACCCTACCTCCCCCCCCCACTCCTGGGTTTGTGCCTTTTTGTTCTTTTTAGAAAGGCACCCCAGTCTCTAGGACCCTTTTATTTTTATTGACTTAACGTGGTGTGGAGAGCCCAAGAAGGGCTTATTTGCAGTGACTGTTCCTTACGCTGCTTTTCTCTACTAGTGACTTGAATCCTACCAAAAATTCTGGGCCAGTGGTTATTCATGCAAGCAAGTGTGAAAAATACGGTATGTTCCTGTGAGTGTATGCTGCTCCATGGTTGGCAAAGTATTGAGGTGCCAGGGATGAGGCCTCGCCTCTCCTGATCAGGGGCAGGTGTGTGGGAAGGTCACATGGGGTGCTCTATGTCTCCCCTCTGCCTTATGAAGGAGCCATCCTGGAAGGGATCGTAACTCCTGGGGGTCCTCTGCCCCCTTTGACATGTGGCTGGCTTGCTGGGCGGCGGGAGCCCACGGTGAAGACAGGCGGGGAGAAGCACACACACCTTTCTGGAGGAATGATGGGTGCTGGTGGTGTGTGCTTGGCCGGTGCAGGTGTGGAGCTGGGTGGGGAAGAGATTCCTCGTCCAGGCCGTGTTCTGATGGTGGCTCCATGCGCTCGCACGCTCTCTCTCTCTCTCTCTTCAGTTGAGACCAAGTACCCCCATGAGGCCGCCTATGACGCCTTCCTCTGTGGATCAGGTGAGAGTTGCTTTCCTCTGCAAGGGGGCTCCTGCTTTACTTGTGGTAATCTCCCACCATCCTGAGGGTCTCCGTTTATTTCCAGGTGGGTTGCACGTAACGGACACAAAGCAGGAGTTGGCATATTTTGAGGAGGTGATCCGGTTGAGCCTGGACGTGTGTTACATCTCTAGCTTTTCTCCCCCCCCCCCCACCAGTTCTTCTGAAAGTGGCACACTTGCTCCTATGGAGAGTACACAGGTGAGCGTTCCTTCCTTTCGTCCTGTTCCCGGAACAGTGGCCGCATTCTGAGCCCTCGCTGTAAGCTAAGACCTCCTGGCTCCTCTGGCTCTCCCAAAGACGGGGGGAGGCAGTATCATTGGGCAGGGATGGTCCCTGACTGGGCAGCAGCTCCCCCACCCCCCCACCCTACCCGGTGGAGGATGGCCTTCCCTGCTGGTCCTGGGCCCTCGTCTCCACTTTGGGATCGTTCACGTGCCAGGAGGCCAAGGGAGGGAGGTCAGCTGCAGGTCCCCGCACCTGCCTCAGTGCTTCCCAGTGTAGTATGCTGGCTTTATTACCCACCTGGTTCTCCTAACTGCATAAATCACAGGTAGGAGGACGGAGTGTTCTGGTCAATGAATGGCACCTCCTTGGGGCCTGTACAGGCTGGGGAGAAGGGGAGCTGCTTGGAATAAGGGCTGTAGGGAAGAGCTTCTTAACCCCAAGTTGGCATCGTAAATGCATTTCCCCATGGCAGCAGCATTCTTGATTCCTATGGCACCAGGCTCCTAGGCACCGATGCCACACTTGAAATATGTGTTCTGTAGCCCCGTCCTTGGTGTATGCATTTGATAAGTAGGAATTGGGCCTGGTGGAGGAGCTAATCAAAATTGTAGCAGGGTCTTTGAGGCTGACTTGAAACCTTTTCTGACTAAGAAAACTAATAATCATGGACTAATTTAACTTTGGTACTGCCTGCATTTGCCCATTTTAGTAATGGCTGTTATGCGTAGAAATACTCTATGACCTGTTGACGTGAGGCTGATAGCTTGAATAAGAAGTCTGTCCCCACCCCCTCCCCTTACTCTTTCCTTTGACAGCATCTGAGTGCTGACTGGGGAGGTACATGCATGCAAGACAGTGAAGGCTGCTAATGGCAGGGGAGCCCCATCGTGCCCTGCACCTGGGTGCCTTACAGCCTTTTGCTCTGAACCTCATGACTTAAAAACCCTCCTAGGTTTAGAGAAGTTCTATAGTGGCCTGGGGCCTGCCTGGCTCCAAGGCTTGTGCTTCTCCACGGACCTGTGCTCAGATGTGTGGTTGTGTCTGGATGGAGGTAGGGCATAGTAGAATGACGGCTGAGGGGCGGCCATTAGGAATCAAGGGTGATGTCCTGTCAAGTGCACCTCTGGACCATGGCCTCTCACTAATTCTCTGAGCCCATTGCTAACTTTTGTCAAGGAATTCTTACCAAAAGTGTCACCAACAGGCAGTGACCACCTGGAAGCCCTGCTTTGATTTGGGCCCTGGAGAGAACTTTGTGAGATTGGTTGGTGGGGGAAGCACGGTGATTTGGAGGGAGGAGGGGGAAGAGTGATCCGAGGCGGCCCCTTCCTCTGTTCCATCAGCGGACTCTTAGCTGTGGCTGAGGACCTGTGCTTGATCGCTGCTCTGCCTGAATGCTCTGGGGTTTTCTCTGTCCCTACAGTGCTGGTCCCATGCCTGAGCCCTCCTTTTCTCTCTACCTTGACGTGCTGGCTCCCTATGTGAACCAGGTGAATCTTATCCGAGCTGGGGTCCCTAAGATTGTGAGTAGCCTTTCTTTTGTTCCTTTCCCCTACTCAGAGGCATGTGCTGGGAAGCAGCCTGGTTTCCTGGGGGATATCTCAGAGGTGGTCTGATGACGACCAAAAACCAGAGTGAAGAGGGTGCTTCCACCCCGATAGGCTTGTTCTTTCCTTGTCTTCCTGCGCAAACCAATGCGGATGTGTACATTCCTTCCGTCCCCCTCCCAGTCCACACAGGACATCTTGTAGCCTCAGGATTTTCAAACCAGGTAGTTTGTCAGTGGGAATTTCAGAAAATCTCTGTTCTTCTCCCTGTCTTCTAGAACTTTTCTGGTCCAGATTGCCCCAGTATCCGGCCTCCCATCCTCCTCCTGCGTGTCCGTAGGTGGCCTGGGGTCAGCGAGCAGCAAGTCTATCGTGAGTTTCAGAATGTCTGCAAGTTTGATGTGCGGCGCCTCTCACGGAGCCAGTTCCTGCTCTTGACCAATAAGTTTAAGGAGTAGGTGCCTTGGCCTCCAGCCTGTCCTTGGGCCCCACAGCCCCTGTCTCCTAGTGGTCTCTTGGGGCAGCAGGTCTGATACTTGCATGCCTGACCTGAGAACTCCTCTTGGCAGCGCTCGGAGCATCCTGAAGGAGTACAGGGCCCACCCCACCCTGCAAGTCTCCCTGTACCGATACTGGAGACACTCCCCGAACATCAACTGCTTGTTACAGTAAGTGACCAGGACCAAGGCCGCCTTTCGGACTAAGACTACAATGTTGGTGGGCTCTGCATGGAGTGGAGTTCACTAGCTAGTGTGTGTTATGAAGGGGTCATTGACAAGTATGGTGACCTGAGCGTCGTTCGGTAATACCGGGCAAGCATTTACTAAACATCTGCTGTATTGGGTACTATTGTGGGTTCTAGGTTGCATCAGCCAATAAAACAAAATCCCTGTTCTCTTGGAACTCACCCTCCAGCGGGAGGTAACTGTGAACAAGTGAATTATAGAATAGATCAGGTGACAAGTGTGTGGCAAAAACAAGAGCAGGTCAGAAGGTGGGAGTAGGGGGCTAGAGGGGGGCTGCCGGTGAGGGAGTAGATGGGAACCCCATTAAAGTCTTAAAGGATGTGAGGGAATGAGCCCGGCAGAGCTCTGGGGGAGACTGCCTGGGTGTGGGGCCGAGGCTCTTGGGTGGGGAAATGTCTGGTGTGCCAAGGGGCAATGAGGAGACCACGGAGAGGGGCTGGAGAGGTTTGTGGGCCTGGTGGGCCCGGGCTGTTGGGAGGAGCTGTGGGCGGCCAGGTGAGGTGCTCTGTGTGAGGCAGGCTGCAGAGGGCCAGGGAGGTGGTCGGGAAACCAGGCAGGCATCCTGTCCAGTTGGGCTTGGACTGCGTTGGTGGCAGAGTGGGGTGCTGAGGCGGGATCATGGGCAGCCTGGAGCAGGGTCGAGTTTGGGTTTTCGGCCTGCGTGACACAGATGGAATTGCTCTATGAGTGTTTTGGCTGCTGGTTAAGAGCCTTATCTGTAGAAAACCACATGCTTGGAGAAAAATGTTTGGCTATCTTTTCCATCTGTCAACCTTTGATGTAAATCACCAGGAAAATGACTTGTCTGCATGTGTCTTGGGCCATTCTGCCCTGGAGTCAGAAGTTCATGTGGGGAGAAGGATGGGAAGATGGGGATGTTTGGGTGAGCGGGGCCGGGCCTGCGCGTCTGTCCTCTGGACCTGCCTGTCCTCACACGGCTGTCGGTGGAGCCGCTGACCTGCTCTCTGTCTTGCAGGGTCTGTGGTGTGGTCGCTACCTGGGCTCTCCTGGCGCTTCTCCTCGGAAGACCTGGCCCCTGAGTGCAGCCTGCAGCCCCTGTCCTATCTCTGCACCAACCTGGGACAGCCAAGCCAGCCGGGTTTTTTTTTTTTTTTTCTTTGTGGGTTTTGTTTGTATAAATCATATTTTACATGTAGACCGATCTGTGAGGTCCTTATGAGAAGCTTTGTTCTGAATGTGAAATACTGTAATGATCATCAACGATAAAGAAATCCTTAGATGTGGCACTTTGGTGGCCAGAACTTTTTCTTTCTGTAAATGGGGAGATGTTCCCACCCCTGGGAATTTAGGCTAGACCCCACCCCACCCCCAGAGGGTCTCCTGCACAGACCATGAGCACGGGAGCTGGACAGCAGGTGAACCAAAGACTACGTTATTTCTGGGAGAGAAAGTTTTGGCCGATAGGCCATTTCCCAGTTGGGAACCTCTACCAGCCTGAGTTTAGTAAAGAGGCAAAAAAAAAAAAAAAAAAAAAATGAAGCTAAGTGTCCATATGTATTTGTGATGTTTTTTTGAAGATTTGAGAGAGAGATTGGAAGCACGAGTGGAGTGGAGGGCTGAGGGGGAGGAGAGGGAGAAGCAGGCTCCCTGCTGAGCAGGGAACTGGATGTGGGGCTCTATCCCAGGACTCTGGGGTCATGACCTCAGCCAAAGGCAGATGGCCACCCAGGTGCCCCTCCCCTTTTCTCTTGTGGGCTTTTTGGGGCTCCGTCTCATTAGACGAGCTCCACATGCAGTAAGCAAACGTGAGAAGTGAAAAACACACTTACCTGAGTGTACCAAGTGACCATTTTGGCTTTCCAAGATTGGGGCAGGGCCTGACCACCAGAAGCTAGTTTGTGTAGTTCTGGAGTGAGGACCACCCTGAAGTGACTTTGAGACTGGAGTCTTGTGACTCCTACCTGCTGTGTGCACCTTCATTGGGGCGTCTGTGCTGGCGGTAGTGGTCTGTACCGGACCGTGGGGACGCTGGCTGCACTGCCTGTCTGCTGCCTCTTCTAGTGGTTGGGGGGGTGGCTGGGCCTTGATCATGTTTGGGTTCCATTTACGAGTTCTCCGGAGCCTCTCAATTGATTGTGTGCTGTTCAGAAGTGCCGAGTGCAAGGAGAACCCCGGGGTGTTGGGTGGGCTCGGGGTCCCAGTCATGGGGCCTCCCCCTCCCCGTGCTTTCTCGTTATCTTGTCTAGGTCTTCAGAGCTGTGCTTTTCATGTAGTTCTTTCTGCCATCATTAAATGAAAAATCCAAAGCAAAATGTAAACCAGCTGCCCCCCCTTCCCCCCTTCCCTCTGTCTGCCTCCTCCCTCTGTGGCTTGGACCCTTCTCCTTTCAGCTGCATCTCCCTTCCTTGTAAACTGGCTCACAGGCCATAGTGGCCACGTTGGCAGCCTGCCCCCAGCTGCCTGCCCTCCCTGGGACCTCCTGGTCCACTAACGCTATGCAGAGCCTCCCCTCTCCCTGCCTCTCCTGCTCCGAGTCCTCCTATGGATTCTGCGGCCAGGTTCCCCTGATCTTCCTGCTTGCTCCTGCCCTGTAGGCTGTGTTGAGCACCCTTCCTCTTCTGCTTGCCTCTGAGCCTCCCTGGCATCTCCTTTCCGTTCTGGATCTTTGCTGTTCTGATGGCCCCATCAGGGGTCGTCGGGCTTCTCCTGCCTCTATTAGGACACTTAGCACAGTGTGGCCAGGTCCTGGGCTGTCCCCTCACAGGTGGGCTCTCTGCTGTCAGGTCCACGGAACCTGCGGGTCCCTCTGTGTCTGTGTGAGCTGATGTTCCCTGTGCTGGAGCCTCTGAGCTACTTGGAATGCAGTTTGAATTCTTGGGTGCTGCTCATTGAGGCATCTTAATGATGAGTATCCTCCTGCACAATTGACGTGGTTCTGCCTCTGCAGTTGAGAAGGATGCACGGTCGCTCCACATGACCTTGGCCTAGAATGTCCTCGTGACCCTCTGGCTCCTGACATGACTCCAGTCCTTGCTCTTTGGCTGTTTGAATCTTACGTGTAACTGATGAGATGTTTTAGCATAAGAAAAATCATGAGTGGAAATAGCAATCTTAAAATTGTCATCTTAAAATTAGCCTTTTTAGATCTTTCAGGTACCTTTTCTCTGAGAGAGAAAAGTTCATGTCCTTGGGGCACCTGTGTGACTAAGTCGGTTAAGCACCTGACTCTTGATGTCAGCTCAGGTCTCGATCCTCAGGGTCGTGAGTTCAAGTCCCACATTGGGCTCCACCCTGGGCATGGAAGCTACTTAAAAAAATTCATGTCCTTCATGATCAACTTTAGAATACTTCCTAGGGAAAGAAAGTCTGTTACTTTCTAACCGTTAAACATCTCTATGCCATCTCTATAAATCTGTCTGAAAATCTAGTGCAAGCTTAATAATTAAAATGCTGGGCAGCCCCGGTGGCGCAGCGGTTTAGCGCCGCCTGCAGCCTGGGGTGTGATCCTGGAGATCCAGGATCGAGTCCCACATCGGGCTCCTTGCATGGAGCCTGCTTCTCCCTCTGCCTGTCTCTCTCTCTCTCTCTCTCTCTCTCTCTCTCTCTCTCTGTGTCTCTCATGAATAAATAAATAAAATCTTAAAAAAAAAAAAAAACCTTAAAAAATAAATGCTAAGTCCCCTTGCCGCACATGGTGCCATATCACAGGTTCTGGGGTTAGGACATGGGCCTCTCTGGGGTCAGAATCCTTTCTGCCCAACACGTTCTCCAGCATCACATTTACCAAGCACTGGCTTAGCTAACTCACCGCGGTACAGCCAGGTATGTGTCTGTGCCCCCACCTTATGACGGTGAAGCCGAGGTAGTAGGCTTTGGTGGAGGCCCGGCTTGCAGGCAGTGACGCACCGTCCCTGCTGGGGCCCCTGCTCTGTTGCCTGGTCTCTGGAACCACTGTGCTTCCCTAGCGTCTGCCGAGGGTCAGCGTGTGGCAGCTCACGCACACAGGTTTTCATTTGCTATCGTTTGTCCTGATGCCTTTTCCTAAAGAGAAGTACGGGATCCTCACATCTGGGACAGAGAGGCTGCAGGGAGACCTGGGCTCCCCCTGCTTCGTTGTTCAGGCTGTACCCTGTTCCAGCCTGCTTGGGACGCAGGGTGATGGCATCACACCCACCCCTGCCTTCCCAGCCCTCTAACCCTCTGTCCTTGCTTCCCCAGGAGCTCTCCCCACCCCCAGGGCGTGTGCTCTGCCTCCCAGGAGCCTGGCTTCCCCTGAGAATGTGTGGATTTTGGCCTGAGCAGCTAGAAGTGTGGGGTTGCTATGTGAGGGTGTTGAGATTGTTTTATTTCAGTATCTGTGAGTAGAGAACACTTACTATTTTTGTTGTTGAGACAGTGTTTGTCGTTTATTGGCAATGAGAGAAAAGTGACTCAGGTGAGGTAGAAGGTGACCTTTCCCTAGGTCCCAGGGTCAGGCCAAGGGCCAGGTTGGTTGAATTCCGCCACCAGTGCTTGTCCCGTCATGCACTGGGGCCCTGTGCCCACTGCCCCTTTGCCTGTTTTTCCGGCATCTCCACCCCTTATGCTGCCAGGCTGGCTGTGGTTCTGTTTTTACAGGATGTAAAGAGAGGCTTCCAGGTGGAGAGAACCAAGGGGCCACGGCCATGTGGGAGAGGAAAGTCCCTCCAGGAGATGCTGCGGATTGCTGATGGATTGGATGCTGCTGAATTGCTCAGATGCCAACCCACCCCCCCTTCCCTCCCGGGGAGGGAGGGACCAGAATGAGTGCAGCCACAGCCACCCTTCCTCTGGGCACATCCTACATCAGTATTGTCTTTGCTTCCCTGCTGGCACCCATGGGAACAGCTGGGGTCCCATCCTGCAGACCCACGTGGACTTGGCTGCCAGCAGGAAGGGGTGGGGACCTGGAGCCCGGGCAGCACTCTCCTCCCCCAGCCATGTGCTCTGACGAAGCATTGCATCCCTTAGGGGAAGGGAACCCTGTCTGAATCCCCACCGAGCAGCCATCTGGAGTTGGGGAGGCCCTGAGGAGGCCTTCCCTGCTGCAGGGCTCTGCTCAGTGTGTTCCTCTGCTGGCTCTGTGAGGGTCCCATGCAAACCCAGGGGATATCATTCCCACATCCCTTCACTAAATGCCAAGGGAGCACCACCCTGCAGTCTCACTCGAAATTATTTCTAATGGAATTCTAGATACTGGGCTGTTAAGTTGCAGGCCAAATGGGATCCTTTCAGTGTACCTTAAAAACTGCCTGGATGGGTGACTATTATACTTACTTACCTGGTGGCCAAGCTTGTGCTAAAACTTAAAACCTCCATTGGTGTTTGGAAAGGAAATACGAGAACCTATTTGTATTTATTTTCTTTACCCTTAAAACTTTCATTTTGGGACGCCTGGGTGACTCAGCAGTTGAGTGTCTGCTTTGGCTCAGGTTGTGATCCTGGGATCCTGCATCGGGCTCCCCACAGGGAGCCTGCTTCTCCCTCTGCCTCTCTGTGTCTCTCATGAAAAAATGAAACTTTTTTAAAGATTTATTTAATCATGAGCATATCAGTACATGTAGCACAGCACACAACTTATCAGTAAATACGCACATCTGGGTTAATGCTCAGCCTTTTTTGTGATAAGAGTGAACGACTGACCTCGTTCAGAGACTGGTCATTTCCCTTTCAGTGTCCGTGTTGACTTCCACAAGGATAAAAACAGCCTTGGGTGGTCTGGCCCAGACCTCCAGGCAGGACTCTTGAGGATGCTGACCACTGATGCTCCCAGAAGGGGGTCCCTGCTCCTGGGATGTTTTGGGTGGGGAAAGCAAGTGGCTTTCCCACCTGGCTGGTGGATGTGCACACTCTGTGGCAGAGTCCTCCTCTTTCCAGCGTACAGGGTTCGAGAGCTTCTGCAGCATGAAACACAGTGGGCATGATAATCATGTCTGATCACCATCGGGAGGGAGAGAGCTGGAACCTACCAGTGGGCAGGTTTCAGATAGCATGAGAAATCCTTCAAAGTGCTTATTAGCTAAGTTTTTAGTTCCTTCTCCTGTCTGAGGACCTAATGTGAGAGGGCCCGAGGACCCTCGAAGTTCAGTTCCACAAAAGCGGAGATACAAGCTCCCAGCTGTCATTGGAACCCACGCCTCCACCGTGTCACCCACCAAATCCATACCGCTGGCATCTTACCCCAAAATCCACCTGACTGGTCTGGCGGCCAGTGAGCGCCTCCACAAAGTGCTACCTAGGTGTCTCAAGGGTTGTTAATACAGGACATGCAGCTGGGGTGTGCACCTCCATTATGTCTAGAACTCCACTGAGGTCCTTGCCGCAAGCTCCCATGCTGCCAAGTGCAGAAGGGGAACTCAAGACAGGAGCAAGGCAAGTCTGACACGTTCAGGGCTGTTTCCCTTTGGTCCCCCCCCCCCCCCCCCCCCCCCCCCGCCACCCCTCAATCCCAAGACGAGCTCAGGTAGGAGGATGCAAATACCACCCTGGCCCGTGGCCCTGCCCATCATCAGTAGCCCCAGCCAGTCTCTGCAGAGCCAGGGCCTCTTTGAGGGCGCGCGCCCCTTTGTAGAGTGGTGGGCATGAGGGCTCCTCCGACTTCCCTGTGCGCTCAGACCGGCCCACCTGCACCAGTGCTCCAGGCTGCTCCAAGCGACTTTCTCTGATCCTCTGACCTCCCACCTCTAGTCTTGGTTCCTCCCTTCTTCCCAGTGTGCTTTTAGCAGCTCAGGTTTCCCAGCTGAACCCTAAGGGAACAGACACGCTTCGCTTTGTTCTACCACAGTATCACCGTCACAACCCCTGCATTGTCCCATCATAGACTAGCAAAGACTTCCAGCCCTCTGGGCTCTAGCACAGCTGCTGCAAGCAACAATTCCTAAGTCACTTTGCTTCCCTCCCTCCACGTCCCAGGCCACGTGGCTTTCTTCCTCACCATTCAAGGTCTCCATTCAAGGTCACATCTACAGGGAAGCCCCCCCCCCCCCGCCCATGTCTAATATATAACCCCCTTCCCTTATCTTAAGACTCCACGCTGCACTAATTAACACCTTACAGGTAGTTGTTTATTGTCTCTCCACGAGAATGTGGGCTCCGTGAGGGCAAGGTCTTTGTCTTGTTTACTGTCATGTCTCCATTGCCTGACATGTGGGGGCTCAGCAAATATTTGTTTAATGATGAATCAAACTCCAGCCCTAGAGCATCTGATGGGCAGCTCCTCAGTCCTGTTGCCACATATGGTTGCTAAGGTAGGGGAGAGGGGTGTCTTCTTTTTACACCACGAAGGGGCAGGAGGGCTTTGGCTGCAGAGACAGAAACAAAGGGTCACAGACTGAAAGAACTATCCTCTCATATTATTTCATCATAAGCTAGGAATGTAAGTAGTAGGCAATTGGTTCCCTAACCTGAGCACTGTCAGGAAGAGTTACTTTAAAATCACTTAAAACCAGGGTTGCCTGGGTGGCTCAATTGATTAAGCGTCTGCCTTTGACTCAGGTCATGATCTCCTGGGATTGAGCCCCTCGTTGGGCTCCCTGCTTGGTGGGGAGACTGCTTCTCCCTCTGCCACCCACCCCACTCAGCTTTCTCTCTCTCTCAAATAAATAAGATCTTTAAAAAAATCACTTGAAATGAGAATGATTTTTTTAAAACCTAAATGATTTTTATTTTGGCAGATAATTTGTCCAAGTTTAATTGGTCTATATTTAGCAAGTACAGTCAGCAAGGGAACGAGAGTCTTTACTTAGAGGTTCATTTTGCAACCTATTTGTAGTAGTGGGCTGTTTCTCGTGGTTGCAGTAAGATCTCTCTGGCATAGTAGTGGGTATTTGCTTTCTTTGTTCTCAAAGAAAACAAAGTTCTCAAAGTCTCAAAACCTCCTGGGATGGGCTCTCTGCTACACAGCTTTGTGGTCTTGATCATTTTTTACTCACCTGGTGGGGAAGATCTAGAACAATGTGCAAAGTAAAACTCTACCCTGGCCTGCAAGTACCTCCTACACAGATGGAATAGTCATCGTTCTTTTTTTTTTTATAAATTTATTTTTTATTGGTGTTCAATTTGCCAACATATAGAATAACACCCAGTGCTCATCCCATCAAGTGCCCCCTTCAGTGCCTGTTACCCCATCACCCCCCCCCACCTCCCTTTCTACCACCCCTAGTTCGTTTCCCAGAGTTAGGAGTCTCTCATGTTCTGTCTCCCTTTCTGATATTTCTCACTCATTTTTTCTCCTTTCCCCTTTATTCCCTTTCACTATTTTTATATTCCCCAAATGAATGAGACCATATAATGTTTATCCTTCTCCTACTGAATAGTCATCTTTCTAAGTATGAATCTTGGGTAGGGTCCTTAATACCACAAAAGGTCCTTAATCCTGTCATCTGACCAGTCCATTCTGAAATCTATGTGTCTGTCCTGAGCCAGCCCAGATCTGCCTTGCCCATCCCAGCCTTTCCAAGCAGTGTGCACTTGGGTTGCTCTCTGTTCTGATCAAGTGCACATCTGGAACAAAGTTGCAACCATAATTTGAAGGACTCCCTGTGCATTTCAATTCTTAGATATTCTGTGAACTCCAGGACCCAGCTGGATTATCCCAGACAGCCTCTGACTTGATGCCTACCCCCTACCCCCACCCTAGAATTATGCTATCTGCTTAACTTCAAAAGAGACATAAGAGCATTAAGGAAGGTACGTGATGTGATGAGCACTGGGTGTTATGCACAACTGGTGGATTGTTGAAGACTACATCTGAAACTAATGATGTACTATATGTTGGCTAATTGAATTTAAATTTAAAAAGAAGACATGAAGTATATCAATACAATAGAATATTATTTGGCAATAAAAAGGAATGAAGTACTGATCCCCGCTGCAATGTGGATTGAAAACCTTAGGCTAAGTGAAAGAAGTCAGTCACAAAAGACCATATATTGTATTTAAATGAAATGTTCAGAGTAGGCAAATCCATAGGGACCATAGAGAAAGTAGATGCGTGTTTCTGGGGAGTGGGGAGTGTGAGCTAAGGGGTATGGGCTTTCTTTTGAGGGTGATAAAGATGTTCTAAAATTAGGATGGTGACACAATTCTGTGATTCTACTAAAACCCACTGAATTACGCACTTTATTTTTTTAAAGATTTGTTGACTTATTTTAGAGAGAAAGAGAGAGCGACTCAGGCAGAGGGGCAGAGAGATTGAGAAGCCCAAGCAGATTCTGTGCTGAGCACAGACAGAGCCTGACTCAGGCCTCGATCCCACAACCCGAGATCAGACCTGAGCTAAAACCAAGAGTCAGACGCCCAACTGACTACACCACTCAGGTGCCCCAAATTGTACTCTTTACATAAGGTAAATTTGATGGTATGTGAATTGTATCCCAGAAA
Source organism: Canis lupus baileyi (assembly GCF_048164855.1). NCBI lineage: Eukaryota > Metazoa > Chordata > Mammalia > Carnivora > Canidae > Canis > Canis lupus. The sequence continues at coordinate 49,976,132 of NC_132838.1, forward strand.
AAATGTCTGGAAAAACAGAGTGCTAAAAAACACCACCCGATGACTGGTTTTAAAGTCTTTGCTCACTGTCTCCCCAGAAACATCCATGGTAGAAATTCTATTCAGACCAGGACATGTGTGTCCTCCCTCCCTGCACTGTGCCCCCCCCCCCCCCAGACAGGAACTAGTCAGTTTACAGAGGACACAAATCATGGACCCTACTTGGTTTTTCTCTTTGCTCTGATGCCTGGGTGTTTACAGCCCACTGGCTGGAATCCAGACAGCTCTGTGGTCGGCATGTTTATAGCTCTTTCCCCCTGGCTTTCCTCTCTCATGCTGCCTGTGCCCTTCTGATTTTGGCTTTTATCCATGTCCACATTTTTACTTAATTTATGTGTCTTAGCTACTTCACTTCCTTTGTGGAACACAAGTGAAATAAACACACACATCCCTATGGACATTTCCAAGGGCTGCATACAGGTTAACAATTTCCACCTCCCCTGTGATGTACCTGGCAGGTGAACTGTGGTTACTCCTTTCAACAGCTGGTTTGGGAGAGGCAGTGGCAACTCTCCCTGGGGTGCAGAGGTTAGCCACTAGGTGACCTACCTGTAATGAAGGCCCCAACTCCCCTCTTTGCCCTGGAGACAAGGGAAAGGAGACCAGATATGGATGACCCTCCATATGGAATTGGCAGGGATTCTGGCTTGGAACTGGGCACTCTAATGTTTGTGCTTTCTGAGTGAGAATCAAATTTTAAAATGCCATTGGAAAAACCTAGTAGGTTGGCAAATTTGTATCACGTATAGCTAATATTTTTGGTAAAGCCATTTGGCAACTCTACCCTCAAGATAAATAGTCACCTCTTAGAAAAATTCTGTACTTTTAGGAAGGTTATCAAAATTCAGGAAGGAGTCATTTCAGTTACCTCCAAAAGAAAGATGACAAGTGTTAGAGTAATGAACATAATCATTAGAACCATTTAGGCAGAAAGGCCACCTAATGGTGCCCCAAATCAGAAACCAAAAAGGGATTTCCACTGGTCGCTATTTTCTCTTGTGTTCTCTGTATGTAGGCTGTTCTATAGGAATATCCTTTTAAAAATATGCAACGGGCAAAAATATTAATTTCCCAAACTTCCATTCTTCTCTCCTTGTTTCTTCCCAGATACTTTCATAAAGAAGGTAACAAGCTAGTTTTCTTTCTTTTTCCTCAATCACTTGTATTTGGCTTTTCTTTATGTTTGTTTATCATTCTTGACATGGACCCTTCTTTCATTATCAGCCCATGCAAGATTCTTCTCCTGGTTCCAACACAAGAGTCTGCTCTCTCTGAGTGGGTTCACGTGGTTTGCTTAATGCCACGAGGTGGAATTTGTGTTATGTTAAGGCAGTAGAGAATATTTCCTCTGTGCAATATTACTACCCACACACAAGCAAAGTGTCAGGTAGGTTCCTTTAGAAAACAGAGTTGCAGACCAATTGCTGTGGGCGGCTGCCATGGGCATCCTTCAGATACCAGGAACTCATGTAGCTTTGTTTATTTTGATTCTGATACAGAAAATGATTGCCTGAGAATATATCCTTGAACAGCCTGATGATCTACTTTTATCAAGAACCCACCTAAAGAAATCTGGATGTATGGAAGATCGTTTGTCAGTCTATTCTTAGATCATATAGGGTTTTAACTACATTCTAAGCTAGACCTCTAAAAAGCTGTGTACCTGGACCACAGTGTTTTTATGTTACAAAGGCATTCATTTTTCACTCCAAGGAAGACCAGGGGAGAAATTTTACTCAGACCTAAATGCAAGGAGAGCTAAGAAATATTGGTGTAGTTTCCTTTCCATTCCAGAGAATGCTAATAATATTTTCCTTATTGCTTTGACCACCAGGAAGCTCAATTAAAATATGTAGATAAATATTAATTCATGTTAATACAGGTGAGACTACAGTCTGGATATCTACATGTTAATTTTTCCTTTGGACTATATCTTTCATCCTACCTATCCTTCTAAGATCTTAATTTTATGTCCATCATTTATAAGCATTCATTAAAGTCATCTGAAATGTTTTACGTAGTTGAGAAGGGTGAAAACAAACCAAATAAATATTTATGGATGGACATTTCTGTTTTTAAATTTTATTTATTTATTTTTTATTTTTATTTTTTTTAGTGAGCTCTATGCCCAATGTGGGGCTTGATCTCAGGACCCAAGGATCAAGAGTAGAATGCTCTACAGGCCGAGCCAGCCAGGTGCCCTATGGATGGCCATTTCTTACAACTGTGTATCTGTAGGGCTTCACTGGCTACCCCCTTCTTATTCCTTGCAGCAATGTGAACAGGGCTATGGGAGCAGGGCTAATATTCCTGTGGGTCTGGGTGGAAGGAAGTACCATGATAGCTGGGAAAGGGAAGGCAGGAGACTACTATACCTGCCCAACCAGGAACTCTGGGCTTGTTGGACTAAGTGGGCTCCCGTTTGCCTGAGCACCTCAGGCCCACCTCCCATTCCTGGAAGAAACAGGGATGATCCCACCTTTAGGATTGCCAGTCTCCAATCTTGAACTACATCCTCTGCTTTTGTGTTTTCCACCTGAGAAATGTATTGAGAAAATACAAGATATATAAACGTAAGAAGTTTGTGGGGTTTTTTAAAAAAGATTTTATTTATTTATTCATGAGAGACACACACACACACACACAGAGGCAGAGACACAGGCAGAGGGAGAAGCAGGCTCCATGCAGGGAGCCCGATGTGGGACTCGATCCCTAGTCTCCAGGATCACACCCTGGGCCGAAGGCGGCGCCAAACCACTGAGCCACCCGGGCTGCCAAGAAGTTTGTTTTTTTGTGTGCAGAACTGTAATCAATTTTGTCTAGTATTTGGTTTAAGACATCTGGCACCCGCATTCTCAGGACCTGTGGCCGCCCCAAGGATCAGTCTGAATTTTTCAGTTACAACAGGTGTGCCAGGGACCCTGGGCAGAAGTGAGCAGGACATCTGCTTGAACCTCCTCCATCGCTCCATCCTCCTGGGACAGCCAGCCCCTGGGGGTCATCCTGGGAGCTCTAACGACAAAACACAACAAGAAGAGAAGCTCTTCTTTTGGTCTTTAGAGCTTTCTTTATGTCATGATAACTTCTAGTGCTTGTCGTTTTGTCATGCCTCTGTTGGCCATGAACAAACCCACCTCTCAGTGCCCCCAAAGGGAGAAAGGGACAGTTGTAATTGGCTGTATTCGTTGTCAGTCATCTTGGGGCATAGAAGGGGGAGACAGGCCACCCCATGGGAGGATAGCAGGGGCTGGGCTGGGGCTGCCTTTGTCCAACCTTGTAAGGCAGGCCGCCCCCAAGCTCTGCTTGAGCCTTTGGAACGTCAAGGGGAAACGATGAGAAGGTGTGGACGACTGGGGGTGAGTGATATCTGAAGAGCACGATGTTATATTTTATGGAAAACAAAGGGACTTCATTAAAACCCGTTTTGAGTGCTGCCTCTTAGAAATGTAGAATCTCTCATTTGCTTAAAACAGCCTCTCTCTCTCACTTGCTTAAAAACAGCCGATTTAATTTGGGGTCTGTCAAGTTTAGGGGATCTTCCCTGTTTTTTTGGACAAAATTCCCCTAAAAATAGTTCAAGAGATAAAAATGTGACATGTTCTAGAAGCAGGGAAACAAGGATACAGAGAATTAGGAGAATGATTCCACTTTTTGAAAACCTAAGTCACCACTTGAGGGCACCAAAAAATAAGAAATCCAAAAGGGCTTCTCCTTGCCTACAGGTGGAGTCATTTAAAATTCCATTTTTTTTTTCCCAAATGGAGGGGGGGATGCTATTTTGAAATTTGTTTTGATGTATTTTTGCTCTCAGGAGAGTTTGTGACCCGTATCTCTTCCTCTGCCTGAGAGAGGACAGACATCACTGCTCACACCGGGGTTTAAACCACTTTAGAAAAGCTTCCTGAGCCCCTTGAAGGAGTGGCTTCCTGGGGGCTGTTTGGCAGCACATCAATGGCTCTGGCCCAGAGGCCCAGGGCACCGAGGGTCTATTTTAAGATAGACTGGACATTCAGGGGCTGGTGGTGGCCATGAAGTCCCTACCAGGACTGGCGTGGGGCCTGGGGAGGAAGGCTCGAATGTGGGATGCTGGACTTGGTGCTCAGACCCAAGGCAGTAGAGAGGCCAGAGGGTTCGAGGAAGTGCAGGAGAGGTGGTCTGTCCTGCTTCCTGTCTGGGCCCCTGGGTGGAGGGGCCCTGGGGCGTCTGCACACACCAGCCTGCCATGACCTTCTTCTTCATTTGCAGGGCTGAGAACACCCTGCTGGGGGAGAGGTGGACAGGGCAAGGAGACGTGCCAGAGCCAGGCCAGGAGGGTGCTGGTGATGCCCACAGCCCAGCAGCTCAGAGGACACGGCGGGGGGGAGGGGGTGGCAGTGGCATGCTCCCAGCCTCCCTGCCAGTGGTTGGGAGCCGCATGCAGGGTGCTGGAGCAAACAGGACTCCAGCGACAGCCGACAGCCCGCAGTGCTCAGGGATGCCCCACCGGGCTTGCTGCGCTTCCCTGGCTCCAGGCAGGCCAGGCCACAGCCACCAACTGTCCTTCCTGCCCCCGCACACAGGGCCAGGCTTGCACTGAGGTCTGGCAACTGTCTTGCCTGCTGCCCGCTTACTGTTTGCTCTTACTGGGGGGAGTCCCCCAGATACCATCCCACCTTGGTGCTTGCTTCTCCTGGGACCCAACTCAACACCACCCCTAAGGCCGAAAGATCCCTCTGTGTGGAGTGGGTCTTTGAGACACCTGAACTCAAAGTCTTCTTCCTTCTTATCCAAAAGAGACTATTTAAACTAGAAGAGATGAGAACTGTTGGGGTGCCGAGACTGAGGATCCATCCTACCCGGGGCAGGGGGCCATGGAGATGGAGGCAGAGGTCAGGGCATGCTGCCCAAGCCAGGGGGCACTGGGAGCCCGCACAAGGTGGAAGAGGCAGGAAAGGACCCTTCCCTAGAGACTTCATGGGGAGAAAGGCCCTGCAGGTAGCTGCTGGCCCCCAGAAAGGTGAGAGAGTACATTTCTGTTGTTTTGAGCCACCCAGTTTGGGGTGATTTGTGATGGCAACTCTAGGAAATGAACACACTCTCCAATATAATTGTGGTGAGAAGAGGCCCAACCCTGGCAATTCTGGGCTCAGGTAAGAGCACAAGTACATACTCCTCATCTTAGTATCTGCACGTCATTAAACAAGCTACCCCCAGGCCCCCTTGGATGACTATTATTAAAAAAAAAAAAAACAAAAAAAACAAAACAGGGCAGCCTGCGTGGCTCAGCGGTCTAGTGCCACCTTCAGCCCAGGGCGTGAACCTGGAGACCCGGGATCGAGTCTCACGTCGGGCTCCCTGCATGGAGCCTGCTTCTCCCTCTGCCTGTGTCTCTGCCTCTCTCTCTGTGTCTCTCATGAATAAATAAATAAAATCTTAAAAAAAAAACAAAAAACCCAACACAACAGCAAGTGTTGGTGAGGATGTGGAGAACTGGGGACCCTCGGTTGCAGGTGGGCAGGCAGCGTGGTGCAGCCCCTGTGGAAAGCAGTTTGTGGATCCTCAAAAGAGTTGCCCCCCGGGACTGGCATCGGGTCTGACACTTCCAGTCCGTGGTGCACACCCCAAAGCACGGCAGGCAGGGCCTCCACCCCACTTCACAGGAGCATCGCTCACAGCAGCCGAAAGGGAAGACACGCCCGAATGGATAAACAACGCGCCGTGGTTCCTACGCCGAACGTGAGTCAGGCTCGGGGATCCAGACACGCACCACCAGGCGGATGAACGTGGAAAACACTCTGCTCAGTGGAAGCAGCCGGACCAACGAACAAACACCGCGAGCTTCTGCTCCCACCTGGAAGCAGGCTGGAGGCCCAGGGGCCGGGGCAGGGGTGAGGCTTTGCCCTCAGTGGAGCGGTTTGTTTGGGAAGATGAGAAGGTTCTGGAGACGGCTGCTGGTGGCAATTGCACAAGTGAGCTGTGTGTGGAATGGTCGAAATGGTCAATGTTATTTTGTGTCTATTTTACCACCCCCCACCCCCCAACTAGGTCCTATCCTTCTCCCCTGACAGATGCACCTGTCACCCAGGTCTGAGCTTAGACTCCCTGGACTCCTTGGAGTTCCGTGGCGGGACATCCTGGGGGGACGGCCGGGCCCGGCCTCGTCCAGCGCCTTCCGGGCCTGCCCTGGCCCTGTCCTGACCACCGGCCGCTCGCTGACGCCCGCGTGGGGCCCCCCGCAGCACACTCGCGGCCAACGGCCCCGTGTGGGGGGCCTGCCTGGCAGTGTCGTTCGCCCTCGGGAGGGTGGCCCCGGGTTAAGGCGTGTGCAGGCCCTGGTGCCGCCTGCCTGATGCTACCCAGAGCCTGACCCACGGGAGGAGGGCACAGGCCAGGCACGTGGCTCGCTGGCCACGGACTACAGACGATGGGACACGATGGAAGGGAGCCACGCGGGGCCTTTAAAGCGTGGGGTGCAGGACACGGGTCCCACTTAATCAGGCCTATGGCAGTCCTGGATGATTTGAGACACCTGCCACCTGGGCTGAGGCTGCCACTAAAAGCTGACGTGGATCTTCCTCTCTCCCTCCGGCCACGCAGAACCCGGCGCCTTCCCGCGCTGGGCGGTCTCCCATGCTGCGGGCTCTCACTCCCCCGGCCCACCTTTCTTTTTTTTTTTTTTTTAATTTTTATTTATTCATTCATTCATTCATTCATTCAGAGAGAGAGAGGCAGAGACACAGGCAGAGGGAGAAGCAGGCTTCACTCAGGGAGCCCGACGCGGGACTCGATCCGGGGTCTCCAGGACCACACCTCTGGCTTCAGGCGGCACTAAACCGCTGCCACCGGGCCTGCCCCCAGCCCATCTTTCTCGGGGCTGCGGGCACATGCTGCTGGGGCAGCCAGCCAGCTAGGTCTGGTCCTGACTTGGCCTCGGCCGCGTGTGACAAGGGGGAGCAGGGACATGAATACTGGCGCTGGTGTGTGCGTGGGGGGTGCGGTTAGGGAGACCCCCGAGCCCAGGGCAGCCGGGCCGCATGCTGTGCCGGGCGCGATGCTGGTGAGGGAGATGAATCATCCAAGGCTTGGCCGAGCAGCCGCGTCCTGATGGAGCTGAAGCTGCCGCACGATTTTAGCAATCATGCAGTTGTTTTTGGCATCCTCGCTTAGCCTGGATTTTTCTGTCCTGGGGATTCTGTGAGCTAGCTAATAGCCTTTTAATAAATCCCCTTTCTAGGCAGATTAGCTGGAGTCTGTTTCTCTCGTCCACAGTCACGAACCCTAGCTGAGACTGGTCCCTCGGCACATGTGCCAAGTAGGGCCGGCAGGACCTGCAAAACGCCTTCTAGGGGTACTTTTGCCTCTGAGAGGGGTCCTACACCCTGGATGGGAAGAAGGGTATTGAGGCACGTCTCCCGATGCAACTCTTAAAAAGAATGTCCTCCAGCAACCCAAGAGTTCATGGGCAGATAAGTGGATCAGGAAAATGTGTTCTGAACACATTCCGTGCCATGCAGTGGAATATTATTGAGCCATAAAAAGGAAGGCGAGTCTGACCCAGGCTACAACACGGACGGCCCTTGAAGAGATGATGCTAAGTGGAATAAGCCAGTCGCAGACGAAGCAATACTGTGCTCCCGCTTACATGAGGTACCCAGGGGAGTCTGAGTCCGGGACACTGAAGATTAGAGCTTGCCAGGGGCTGGGGGAGAGAGCAGGAGTTCATGGTCAATGGGGACAGGCCTTCATTTGGGAAGATGAAAAATAGCCCCAGGGACGGATGGTGGTGTGGTTGCACAATATTAATGCACTTAATGCACTAAATTATACTCTTAAAATGGTTAAAATGTCAAATTTTATGATAGTATCTTTTATCATGAAAAGTTACATGCAAGGTAAGGGGTCTACCAACGAGTGTCAGCTGGCCTCACTGTCATGTGACTTGAACCCACACCAGGTTGCATTGCCTAGGCCTCCACAGGACTGTGGTGGATGGGTCTCAGGGGTAGGAGCATGGAGGCATCTTCATGGTGAGGGCTGACAGCAGTCCCCTCATATAACTGTGCACCGAGACCGCAACAGAGGCTGGCAGTTGGGGTGCACGGCCTTCTCAGCTAGCTGTTGTTTCGAGATTCCTCACGGATGGAGCTGCAGCGGGGAGCATGAGGATGCTCATTCCTGCAGGTGTCACGTGTCGGTGACCCCAGGGAAAGTGTGAGAAAACTTGAGGCTCAAAGAGGTTAGCAGAGGTCTGTGGGGGGAGAGGGCATGCGGGGCTCTCACCTGGGCTTCTAGAAGTGGCAGCCAGAGTGCATGCCAGACAGGAACAGGGCACAAGCCCTTTGCCGCAGGGGTGGCCGTGTGTGTGTGTGTGTGTGTGTGTGTGTGTGTGTGGTGGCCACAGGGACACATATTTCTAGAGAAACAGACTGGGCACAGGGTCCCAGGTCCTCTCTTGTGGAGGGAAACCAGGCTTAGGGCACCAAGATGTCCCAGTATTTCCAATATTCCATCTTCTCACCATGGTACCTTGCAGGCTCCTCCCCAGCCCCCCGCCTGCATTGCTCAATCATCTGATGCTGTTACAGGGAAAAAAAGAGGCTGCAATTTGCCAAGATGGAAAGAATCAGGCACGTACTTACAGAGCAATTTTTCCACTGACCTTGACTGGGTACGTGATAACCGGCTGGGAAGAAGGAGAAGAACCGCGTGAACCAGCGAGGTGCGGGGCGGGGGCGGGGGGAGCCTGTGCTGGGGGTGTGGAGGGCTGCCTGGGCAGGACTCAGATCCGAGCCACCCCTCCTTGCCGTCGACTGTCCCCAAGGTCGGTTGTTGTCCGTGGCACAGCGAGGCACTTGTCCGTCGGGGCAGGACCCTCCCGGCTCGGCCACCTCCTTGTCGAGTGGGTGGCCCCCTCCTCCGCAGTCCTGCAGAACAGAGTGAGCGGCTTGGAGATCTTCAGACCGATAAAGGGAAAGGCCTGATCTTTGCTCAAGAGAGGACAGAATAGGGCCTCTCCGCAACTGTTCGATTCATACATCGACAGCACGTGTGCTTCGAAGCCATCCACTAAGATGCCCAGTGGGTAGTAATGTTACGCCGGAGTTTCCTCTCCTCTCACTATTTCTCATTTCAAGACATTTTGTTTTTGTGCTCATTTGAAGAAATGTTTTGCGGATATGTAATTTACATACAAAAAATGAACACATTTTAAGCAGGCAGCTTGATGGCTGTTAATAAAATGCGTACACCTGTGTAACCACCACCCTATTCAAGATGCAGAAGCAAACATTTTTCCTTTGTTCTCTCTTTTTTGTATTTATTTTTTTTCCTTTTAGTTCCCTCATGTGAGTTCCTTGAACATATTTCAGAACTACGTTTTGTTTTATATATAGTGTTTTTGTATAGCTGTTTTAGGAGCTGCTTAGATTTATATTACGTATATATAAATCCAAGGCTACTCACATCATCTTTTTTTAAATTCAAGTATAATTCACATGAAGTGTTACATTAGTCTCAGGTGTTCCATATAACGATTCAACAGTTCTATACATTGCTCAGGGCTCTTGATCCCCTTCACCTATTTCACTAATCCTCACACTCACCTCCCCTCTGGCAACCACCAGACACTTGTCTATTGAGATAATTGACAGAGAGGCCTGGGTGGCTCAGCAGTGGAGCGTTTGCCTTCGGCTCAGGGCGTGATCCCAGAGTCCTGGGATGGAGTCCCATATTGGGTTCCCCGCATGGAGCCTGCTTCTCCCTCTGCCTATGTCTCTGCCTCTCTCTGTGTCTCTCATGAATAAATAAATAAAATCTTAAGAGAGAGAGATATACAATTGACATATAATACTGAATTAGTGTTTTGTTTTTTTTTTAAAGCCCCATGCCCAGCGTGAGAGCCCAATGTGGGGCTTGAATTCACACCCCTGAGATCAAGACCTGAGCTGAGATCAAGAGTCGGACACTTATTCAACTGAACCACCTGGGCACCCATAACATTGCGTTACTTAGTTTTAAGTGTACAACATAAGATTTGCTACATGTGTGTATTGTAAAATGATCAACTCTAGTTAACGTCCATCACCACATGTAGTTACAGGTTTTTTTCTTGTAGTGAGAACTTTTAAGATCTACTCTCTGAGCAACTTTCATATGTACACTACAGTCTTGTTGACTATAGACATCTTGCTGTGCCTTACAGCCCCAGGACTTAGAACTGGAAGTTTGTAACTTTTGACCTCCCTCTCCCATTTTGCCCACCCTTCAGCCCCCGCCTCTAGCAACCACCAATTCTCTGTTTCTAGGAGTTTGTTTTTTTCCCCCACATGTAAGTGAGATCATAGAGTATTTGTTTTTCTCTGATTTATCTCACTTGGCATAAGGCCCTCAAGGTCCGTCCACGTTGTTGCAGATGGCAAGATTTCCTTCTTTTTTTTTATGGATGAATAATATTCCACTGTGTATGTTATGTGTGTGTATATGTATAAATATCAATGTGGTATATATGTAAATGTGGCATATATATATATATGCACATATATATATTACATTTTCTTTATCCATTTATCCATCAATGAACATTTCGGTTGTTCCCATAGAAACAGTGTGAAAGGATAGCAGCAAAGGAGGACGACTTACTTTCTTCACAAATGACTTTTCTCCCTAGTTACCACCCCCAACATGCACGTGAGACTTTTCAGTAGTATTGAAATGCTTTTGTTTTCCTTGAGCTTGCACCAACAGAGAGCTGGGCTGGGGTCCAGAGGGCCCCAGTGTCGAGGGTGGCTGCTCACGGCACACAGGACACCCTGTACCCCCAAGTTCCCCAGAGTTATCTAAGCAGTGGCTGCAGGACACTTTCCAATGTCATCCCAGAATGTGGCAGAGCAGTAAAATTCAGCTCTGTGTAGCAGTCGTTTTGAGCTGAGTGGTGTGCAAATGCCCCAGCACCTCAGAACGTGACCTTATTTGGAAATAAGGTCAATGTAGACATAATTAGTTAAGATGGTGGAATCCAGTATGACTGGTGTCTTCATAAGAAGACAGCCATGTGAGGACATGAGATGCTGGAGACAGAGATTGGAATGATGCAGCTGTAAGCCATGGAGCATCCCAGATTGCCACAGATCTCCAGGGATCGACAGGGATTGCCAGGGATCACCAGGGATCACCAGGGATCACCAGAAGGCCAGAGGGGGCAGGGAAGGATTCTCTCTCCAGAGCCTCCGTGCATGGTCCTGTCGACACGTCGATCTTACAGTCCCAGCTCCAGAAGTGTGAGCGAATACATTTCTGTGGTTTGAAGCCTCCGAGGCTGTGGTACTTTGTTAAGCGGCCCCAGGACCCCAACACCATGCCACCTACCATGCTTTCCCATTCTGTTTTCCCATCAGTTAAAAGGACTCTGCTAAGCCCTAGTTTTTATAGTTTGTATTATAAAAACAACTAAGTGACTTACTGAAAATTTAGATTGAATTTTATTTTATTTTATTTTTAAGATTTTATTTATTTACTTAAATATTTTATTTATTTATTCATGAGAGACACAGAGAGAGAGAGAGAATGGCAGAGACACAGGCAGAGGGAGAAGCAGGCTCCATGCAGGGAGCCCGACGTGGGACTCGATCCCAGGTTTCCAGTATCACACCCTGGACTGAAGGTGGCGCCAAACCGCTAGCCACCGGGGCTGCCCAGATTTATTTATTTATTCATGGGAGGCACGGAGAGGCAGAAACACAGGCAGGGGGAGAAGCAGGCTTCCCGTGGGGAGCCCAGTGTGGGACTTGATCCCAGGACCCTGGGATCACGACCTGAGCCAAAGCCAGATGCTCAACCATGAGCCACCCAGGCGCCTCTATTTAAGGGATTTGAATGTAACACAGATTAGTGATGACATTAACTTAGGTTGGGCTGAGCTTGACCTATATCAATAGGTCTCTGCCCATTACCCCTGACCTCTCTCTGTGGGCTCCAGGGATTCCCTGAGGGATGGAGGTGCACCTCTCAGGGCTCACTCATTTTTGCCTTGTGTTTGGAGGCCTTCTGCTTCCTTCATCATCCATACCTTTCCTCTCAGCACTTAGGAATCCACTTCTGGGGATGCCTGGGTGGCTCAGTCAGTTAAGTGTTTGGCTCAGGTCATAATCCTGGGGTCCTGGGATCAAGTCCAACATTGGGCTCCCTGCTCTGTGGGGAGCCTGCTTCTCCCTCTGCCTCTCTCTCTCTCTCTCTCTCTCTCTCATGAATAAGTGGATTCCTTTTTTTTAAAAAAATATTTCATTTATTTATTTATTCATGAGAGACACAGAGAGAGGCAGAGACATAGGTAGAGGGAGAAGCAGGCTCCCTGGGGGGAGCCTGATTCGGGGACTCAATCCCCAGATCCCCGGGATCACGACCTAGGCCAAAGGCAGACACTCAACCACTGAGCGACCCAGGTGCCCTGAGGAGTCCACTTCTGTACTACTCCCTTCACCCCTGCATCTTTTGACTCAGGGACCCAGATGTCCTTGTCATCAGAGCACAGGGAATGTTCAATGGAACATATAGAAAATCTCTCAATCTCATTTTGGCCAATAGTAAAATGTCCCTCTCCAGTACATTCTCATAATAGTATGGGCTTACCCCTCCCTTGTTTTTCTGCCTCACCTTTATATGGTGATGGGTCTACAGGACAAGGATGGAGCAAAGTCCGGAAAAGCAGGTCAGGGACTTGGAGAGCCACCTACCAGTGGTCAAGTCTGAATTGCTGGGACTCAACAGTACTTTCCTCTTTCCCCTGAACAATGATTAAAGTTGGGGCAAAATTAAAAAGATTGATTTTATTTATTTTGCCTATTTATACTGTTGTAGGCTGGACATTTTTGGCTTTGTCTAATACGGCTTTTTAAAAGATTTTATTTATTTATGAGAAAAAGAGAGGGAGCACAACCAAGAGGAGGGGCAGAGGCAAAGGGAGAGGGAGAAGCAGACTCCTTGCTGAGTAGGGAGCCCAATACGAGGCTCGATCCCAGGACCCCGAGATAATGACCTGAACCCAACACAGACGCTTCACTGACTGAGCCACCAGGCACCTCTGATACAGTTTTATAAGTAAACACAGTGTAGCTGGGTAAGCTATAGCTGCCAGAAATATTTATTATTTTCTTGACTGCAGATGCTGAGTGTCCCTCTTTAGGGCAATATATGGACATTGAAAGATCAATAATGAGTCCTGTAGATGGTGTAGAATGTGAAACAATTATTCAGATTGTTTTCAGACAACTGAGGCAAGGCTACATTTTCACTTCTGTAACTTGCCACTAAAATTGTCTGGTAAGTGCCGATTAGGCCATGATAAGACACTCAAAAGACAGTTTTGGTTTTACAAGAGAGCCAACCAGTCCTCATCCTCTACAATGTGACAGGTAGTAATGACATACGCCATGCATACCCGACCCCAAACAAACAGAAGTCATCACTATGGTATCGTGTTACACTCTGGCGAAGGGTTTGCTGGGTGTCATGATAATCAACCGAGACAGATTGTTTCAGCAAAATATCAACCTGATATTTGGAGGACACTAGCTTTACTGTGCGTTGTGTGGAGCCCGAAACCCATCAAGCCACCCGGCAGTGTTCACCTCTTGCGTTCTCAGCCCCATTCGCACCAGGCAAGAAAGCACAAATGTGGTTCCTTCCCCAGAAACTTACAAGTTAATGGAGGAAATTAGGCGAACACTCAAGAAATTACAAAAACGATTTTATAACAATTATCAAACAATCAAAGAACAACTAATACTTGAAATTGCAGGAGCCGTTCTTAGCAGAGTTGATTTGTTCAATTTGTTCTTTTGCTCAGCTCATACTAAATGAATAAGGCATTGCCTCTGCCTCAAGGAGCTAAGTTTTGTGGGAGAGAAAGGACATGTAAACAAGTAACTCTAAAAATGTCATTTAATAGGTGCTACCGTAGAATTTAGAGAACTCTTTTCTGCAACAGTCCAGTCACTGCTGTGTCAGCTTAGCCACTACTAGTGTCATCTGGAAGTGACTGACTCGTTTTGGTCTTCCTCAGGAGGTAGGTAGGTAAAAAAACAAAACAAAAACAAAAACAAAAATTGTCAAAATCCACAGTCAGGAGCAGAAAAGGGATAATGAACACAAGTTTAATGGTGCTCAGATGGACCTCTGACTAAATTAGTGATTTCAAACATTTTTCCTCTTAAGTAGCCCTGTGGTCCATTTGCAAAAGTAGGTCAAATATATGCCTTCAGGCTTTCCAGAAGGAAGAGAAAAAAAACCACAATTATACATTTGATGGTATTCTACTGTCATAAACAAATTGGTTGCTGCTTAGGAGAAACTTAGCTACTTCTGATGCAGAAATCTCCAGAAGGAGACTCTGTAGGTCTGGTGGGAAGGGTGCTAGCCAGTTCCTACACGAACACAGTTTTGATCTTTTTATGTCTCTCTCTCTCTCTTTTTTTTTTTTTTACAGAGCCTCTAAATGCTAGCTGATGAATATCTCCAAAGGGTAATTTAGAAATTACAGTTTTATGAAGGGCCAAGACAATGCTGGCCAAGTATGCAGGGCTGAACCCAGGGTAATATTTAGAACATCTAGAGGGGTGGATAGACTCCATGTCCCAAGGCAATGATCCAAAAATATTCTTTCTCACAACTGGATTTTTTCATGATGTTTGGACAAGGGAGAGCACATGATTACAATCTAGGTAAGGAATCTAGAGGGCAAAGTGTCTGGGTAGCCGATTAGGTGCTGATTTGGAGGACGAGGAGATATTCCATTTGTTCAAATTAGGGAACTTGCCTGAGATTTGTGTCTTTGTGGATGAGCGCCACGCAGGAGTGTCCCCACGTCCCCACACAGCCTCATCATGCCTCCTGCATATTCTCCTCATCACTCTGCAAAGATGCTGGTGCTGCGGGGGAGAAGAGTCTCCTTTCTGGAAGATTCCAAACATGGTGGGAGGTCTGGGAAGACTTGGGGCTGGGGACCTAGCCTCCCACCGCTGGGTCTAATCCTCCCAGGGTTCATCCAGGACAGTGGCTTCCGTCAGGTCCTTGTAGCTTTCCTCCCCCCATTGTCATACCTGCTGTGCTTTCTGCCCCACCACATGGGCCTGTCTGCTTGAAGGGAAACAAGTGACATGGGGGAGAAACATGCCATTTTTCTTTAAGATCTGATGTTTAAGAAATGTGTACTGAAGTAGAGATCATTACTTGGGAGAGACCCAACCAGTCCCAGACAGGACAGGCTAGGAGAAGCCTGGAGAAGATTCCCCGAGGCTGATGGGACTCAGATCAGCCCGGGAGAGTTCTGTTCTCAGGGTTTTATCTTGGATTTTTATCTGGCCAGTGAGATCTGAAGCTCCTTTGCAGGACTGGAAGGCAGAAGGCAGAAGGCTGACTGCTCTAAGACCCTATCAGTCAAATGGTTTTGGTGAAGAATCACACTTATCACTGCGGTCAAGTCCAAAATTTCTAGCATACCTGAGGTTGCTCTGCTCCCAAATGGTGAACCAAGATAACTGGTACAAAATTAGGCGTCTGCCACTCTGAGATCTGTTGTTTCCAACCCGGATTCTGAGGTCTGTCATCTTCGGATGAAAATGAGCACTCCCACCTGCCCCAGCCAGCCATTCTCTCCCCAGTGCGAGTGACCCTCCCTCTTGTTATTCTACTGCATGTGACTTTTTTTTTTTTAATTTTTTTATTGGAGTTCAATTTGCCAACATAGAGCATAACACCCAGGGCTCATCCCACCAAGTGCCCCCCTCAGTGCCCATCACCCAGTCACCCCAAGCCCCCGCCCACTTCCCCTTCCACTACCCCTTGTTCATTTTCCAGAGTTAGGAGTCTCTGCATGCGACTTTCTACTACTGAGCTGAGTGCTGGGCTCTGGGGAAGCCCTTGATGGCTATCTCGCCATCATCACAAGCTCAACATCCCAGGTAAAGACTTCCTTCCAGGTGAGGAAGACATTCTAGGATGTGAGTGGAATTCACTGGGCATCTCTGGGTTCAGCACTGAGCAAGATCTCCATGACATTGAAAGGATTTGGAACTTGGGTAAATTTCACTTAGGAGCCTCCTTATGGGTTCCACCTCTTACAGGTTCCACCACTTATGGGGCCACTCGCTGGCCTTCTGGGTTAGTGAATTCCTCCTTCCAGCTCTTATAATTCCCTTCCCCTGGCCTCCTCCACTGTGTTTCCCTGTTGATTGTTGGGAGAAAGAGGGCTGTTGTTTCTCTAGGGAACTTTGGAAGGTGTGACTTGGCTCATGGAGGTGGGAGCTAGAACCTCCTTCCACACTGGACGGTGGGGACCACGGGCTTCATTTCCCCAGGCTCCGCTGGCTCTGTCACCCATTCTCTCTACACCTCCCTCCCCCAAACTCTCCCTACCTCTCAAGAGAAGGATGATTACTCACAAAGACAAGCCAGGCACAGAAATAGCCAACCTATTTGTGGCTTAAATGCAAGCAGTTTTATTTTTACAGAGAGTTGCTGTATTTTCTCTAAGTAGAAATCATTATCTACCACAAATGAAACCCCGGCTCCATCTGCAGTAGTTCTTGCTTTTGTTGGCGGTGCCAATTAGTCACAAAACAATCGGTGCCTCCTGCCACCCCCCCTTGGTCTGGGGGGCAGGGGGTGGGGGGAGCATCATCTCTCCCAGGCTCCCCCTGACCAGCCACTGCCCCTCCGTATCCTCCACCCTGAGCACCACCTGGCCTCTCCACCGTCCTGGTGGCTGGGTCCTCGTTCACCTTGTGACTGTCACCAACTTACAAATCGGGCAGCCTGTCCCTGCCAGCATGGACAGACTTCTCTGTTCTGTCAGGAGCTGGAAAAAGCAAACTGGTGAGGCCCTCTGTTCTGTTGACTTAAATAATGACGTTGGAGTCTTCCTTCCAGTTGGTCACTGTGCTCAGGGTTTCACAGCCCCCGTAGGGACAGGGCGAAATGTTCATAAAATCTGGACAGTCCCCGAGCCTCTGCAAAGCAGCAAATGTGGAACAGAGGAGCAGAGTGGATCCTACTGCCCACCTCCTTCTCCTTCGTTCCTCTTTTCCTTCGGGGCATCTCTTCCTTCCCGACCTTCAGAGCAGCCCGGTACTCGGCTCCGAACTACGTCTGCTTGTACCTGTCTGACCCCCTTCCCGCAAAACGCCCCTCCTTTTCTGCCTCGGGGTTTGCTTTAGGCAGTCCCGGGTCTCTTTGCAGTCTCTGGTGAGCCTCTGGGAGATGTAAAGTCCTTCAGGAGGCTGCCCCTCGCCTCCCTGGGAACTTCAAACCAGGTAATGCAAGTGCACTTTGGGCTCCCCGGGCCCTGCGCCCCTGAAGTTCTGGCTGGTGGCTCTGCACCTGCAGGCCCGGGGATGCCCGAGCCTCACCTTGTCATACCTATGGCTCGGAGGTCTTGGGGGGGGGCGGTTTGGGGGGGAGCTCCCCCTCTCCCTCTTCTTCCCACCGGGAGGATGGTCGGAGCCACAGGTCGGGCTTCCCACCGGAACAGTGGGGCTCGCTCCAGTCCTGCTGCTCCTGGAAACAGCCGGAGGAGAGCGTCTTATGTGGCCTCCCAAGTCAGCTTTCCCACAGAATGTGAAATCGCCTGCTCTGTTTTGATCTAATTGGTCCCCGGGGCCCATTACTACTTTGACACAGTAACCACGAAGGGATGCTTGTGACAAGGAAGAAATACTGCTACGAATGGAGGGTGGGTCTTCGTGGTGGGGCTGGGCGAGTGGAACCATCCAGAATTATCTGGCTTGGCCTTTGGGCCTTTACACTGGGGCAGTTGGAGAGGGGGCAGGGGTGGTGGGGGGCAGGTCACTTGACTGCGGGGGCAAGGAGGCACGTCACAGGAGCAGCTGCTCGAGGGGCTCGTCTCCGAGCCAGGCGGAGAAGGGGTCTGGGCCCCGCCGTCCCGGCAGCCCTGGAAGCCAGCTCCCGGGCTCTCTCGCCACTGCATCGTGCTCGCACGCCAGCCCGGGCTGTGACTCCGAACACGGGCTGTAGGAAGGGAAGGGACCCTGAATTATTGAGCCTTGCCTGTCCCCTGCTGTGCAGCTCTGCCCCTGCCTCTCATCTCCTCATCGCAATGTTCTGTGGTGCTACGAGTGGCCCCATTTTACAGGCGAGAAAACAGAGGCTTAAAGAGCTTTGCAGAGACCAGTGGGCTAGCTCCATCCAGGCTGAGTGAGGGCTGTCAGCCGTTCTGTCCTTCTGCTACACACGTGGTTTTGCCCTTCTGTGGAACATCTCTCTGGGTCACCTGTCCCCTGAGCCCCGGCTGGCCCTGAGGGCTCGGGGGGTGGGTCAAGCACCAGCTCATTCCCA
Source organism: Canis lupus baileyi (assembly GCF_048164855.1). Classification (NCBI taxonomy): domain Eukaryota; kingdom Metazoa; phylum Chordata; class Mammalia; order Carnivora; family Canidae; genus Canis; species Canis lupus. The sequence goes on from NC_132838.1 coordinate 49,994,495, forward strand.
CTCTGGATCAGCGTGAAGATTTTCACTTGAGTGTTTCACTGAATGATGCCATTTGAAGCGCAGCTTCTGCTGATAAGCGTGGGACCATCTGCTTGGCACATCTCAAATATTTTCAGCAGTGGGAGAGCAGCTCTGATTTCTTCAGAGAAGGAGGCTGCAGCCGTCCTCGGAGATGAGGGGACCGGAGACCCTGCAGGCCGGCGGGGCAGCGGTGCCCCAGGATGCGAAGGGGCACCACCCCTGCTGCCACCTCTGACCCTCCCTGAGCAAATGGAGCTAGTGAGTCTGCACCCCAGGTCTTAACTGTTCAGCTGCCCTTGGCAACCAGAGTAAGATTTTCCCTCTTCAAAAACCTATTGCCCGGGCAACTCTTTCTGTGCCGGTTGTTTTTATAGCATGTTAGATATTTGGTGTGTGTTGGCCAAAACCTCTGTATCTTCCTGGCTGCCTGTTGTTTTGGAAAATTTGCTTCTTTGCTGGGCGAACTGTCCTCAGACGCTGTTTTTCAACTTTGGGGTTGAAACTTCTGTGTTAGCTTTTTCTCTTTGACTCGTGATGGAGACAAGAAGCTTAGGCTTGATTCCTGAGTCTGATGTGGACTTGGGGGGTGTTCAAGGCCGTTTGATTTGTTGTTATGAATGATAAAAGAGTTGGGGTCTGAACGGCTTGTTACTATATCTGATTCCTCTGGGGAAATCACTGGACTAGAAGCAGTTGGGCATGGCCAGAGGCTAGCTGGATTTGTTTATTTATTTATTTTGGGGGCCTTTCCTTGGTGGGCAGCAGAATCAGCACTAGCTTCTGTTGCTTATACACTCAGACGTGCAGCCCATGGGTGGCCAGGCTCTGATGAAAGAAATCTCCTGCCCCATCTTATCTTTGATGCATCTTGGCAATTATTTCCAGGGCAGCGGTGGGGATAATTTGCAGAAACAATGTCTAGGATGTTGTTCAATTGCTTTGTAAGCAGCAGTGAGGAGGTGGTAACAAGCCTTCCTCTAGAGCAAATTTTCCCAACCTTGCACCACGACATCTGGGCCAGATAATTCTTTGTTGTGGGGAGCTGCTCTGTACGTTGTAGGGTGTCCAGCAGCATCCCTCGCCTCAAGCACTACATGCCAACAGACTCTCCTTTCAGTTGTCACAACTCAAGTCACCAGACATGTCGAATGTCTTCTAGGGGATAGGATCAGCCCCTCTCACCCCTCTGTCCGGAGACTGGTGTTGTAAGTTGATCCTGCTGTACACTTGGAAAGGGAGCAGAAAGTTTTGCTTCTCCATGCAGATGGCTCGCGTGGTAGGAGGCTGGAAACCAGGCACATAATACCAGGACAGATGTTCCTGCCCTGCGCGTTGCCGTCAGATCCCTTACCTGCCATGGAAATTCCATCTCACAAATAGGTTTCTGTTTGTCCAGGTTACTGCACATACACAGAGGGCAGAATTTGCCCTTTCCTCTGGAGCTGCACACCTGGGAGGTCCAGCCTCAGGTCAGATCTCCGGTTTTGGTTGCGGAGGAACAGAAAAAGGTTTCAGATGACCCACCATGCAGCCTGAGTTTTGTTGGTTTTTCTCTTTCCTTTTCCTCCCTCCCTGTCTCCCTCTCTCCCTCTCTCTCACCCTTCCTCCTTCCTTCTCCTTCCTCCCTCCCTCCCTCCCTCCCTCCCTCCCTTCCTCCCTCTCTCCCTCCCTCCCTCCTTTCTTCCTTCCTTCCTACTGCTTCCTTCCTTCCTTCTCTTCTAAGAGTGATGTATCAGGTTGGGAATCCAGGACAATGGGAGGACTGTGGCCATGGAATGGGAAGGTGAAAGAGCATGTTTGCTTCTTAGATCCCTAGAGAAAACTTCAGCAAGCAAAATGTAGAGCATTGAAAACTCTCTGCTCTGTGCCCCAATAAAGCTAAAGAAACCCCACAACTCTTGGCCTTCTTTGACTCTTCTTGCTGATCTATCAGCTCCACTGTCCACCGGTGCCTCTCACTTTCATGGACAGGTAAATGCATGTAGCAATCTCAAGTAGACCTGCCAGGACACAGCTCTGCAAAGCTCACATCCTTAAACATCTATGGAAACCACCATGCTGGTTTTCCCAGCTTGCCGATCCATTATCTCAGTCTGGCGTTTCCACAAGACTCTCATTGGCAAAGTACTTTTCAATATCTAGATTTACTTATACTCCAGCCTTTCAGAAATACCTGGAAATACCAATTATGTGAAGCTAAGCTGCTTTACTTAGGACCCGCATCTAGTGGTCACTTTGTGGCTTTGAAGCAAAGCAGCCTTAGGCAGAGGCAGCATAGACGGTCATCTCTGCGGTGCGATTTGAACCACATCAAATCTCTCTTTTCAAACATTTCTTTTGGATTCAGATGCCAAATTGCCTGTAATTCTTGATTTTTGCGAGAGGGGGGTGGGGGGCTAAGTACACTCTTTCCTATAACCAACCTGGCTCTCCATGGCTTGTGTGAGGTGTTGGGGCCTGAGCAGGTGAGCCGCGAGCACAGGGGGGCAGCCCAGCCAAGGTGACAGCGATGGTGGTGGTGACATGGCAGGGCAAGGAGGGCGTCAGCATGGGGGCAGGAGGGGACCTGGCACCAGGGCCAGAGCTTCTGTTGGGTGAGGAGTGTGTCCCGGCAAGGAGGGCAGTGGCAGCCGTGGCCTCACAAGGTGGAAGGAGCATCTGTGCAGGGACAGGGGATGGGCGGTGGCAGATGTAGGGGGTGATTTACCCACACGTGGATGGATCAAATAAGTAAATCTGTAGAGGATACTGGGGACCAAGTTTCTCACCATCAGAGAAGGGAGTTTGAAATATGGAGAGGAAGAAACTAAACTGAACTCAGTGGTGTTGGAGTGAAATCAGAGATGCTGATGGGAATCTATTACATATATATGTATATATATATAATTTGCATATGTATATGCAAATATACAGTTGACCCTTGAACAACATGGGTTGGAGCTGCTTGAGTTCACTTACATGCAGGTTTTCCCCCATGACTACAGTACGGTAGTGTACATATATTTTCTCTTCCCTGTGATTTTCTTAATAGCATTTTCTTTTCTCCAGCTTACTTCATTGTAAGAATACAGCATATAAGGGCCACCGGGGTGGCTCAGTCAGTTGAATGTCTGACTCTTGATTTCAACTCAGGTCATGATCTCAGGGTCACTCGGCGGGGAGCTTGCCTAAGGTTCTCCCTCTCCCTCTGCCTCTCCGCCTGCTCTCCCTCTCTCTTTCTTCTTCTCTCTCAAATGAGTAAATAAATTTGAATAAAATACAACATATAGTACATATAACATGGAACAGGGATTGGTGCAGGGAACACGTAAAATGAGGAGCGCCTGGGAAAACATCCAGTTTTTTGGCTTAGAAGCCTAGGAGTACCAGAGCAAGCATGGAACAGCCGAGAAGGTCGATTTCTGTTTTTGGGTCGGCTGGGGCAGGTGTGCCTCTGCGAGAGGCCCAGCTGGAGATATCCGGGACTAGGGGTTATAGGGTCTGATATTTTGGGGAGCTGTCCAAGTTAGAGCTAGAGATTTCGGTGTCACCAGAGTGTGGTGGTATTGAATTGAGGGGGTTGTACAAGGCCACCTGGGGAGAGTCTGCAGAGTATGAAGGGATGAGGGTCAGGGAGGGACCCCGGCAGCCCAAGGAGTTGTGTAAGTAGAGATCCAGGGAAGGATACAGAAAAGAAGCTGCAGGCAGCCAGGAGGAAAGCCAGAGGGGAGAAAGCGTGTCTAGGCAATGGTGTCCTCATGGAGCCCGCGGCAGAGACATGGGGTAAGAGTCCATAACCTGCTGTGCATGTGCTGGGGGGCGGGGTGAGAGTGAAATCACCTCCCCTTTGGAGGACCCATCTAAAAGCACAATGCTGATGAGTGGATGCAGTTCATTCTTATTATTTATCCTCATGAAAGGACATAAACTGCATGTTCCCTTCTGACTTCAATGATCATTACCTAAAAGGGTGAAGTATGGTGGCCCCTTCATTGATAGAAGAGTTTGCTGATAGTGGTGATGGCTCTGGGTCACTCCGCTTCACAGAAGAGATGGGGATCAGAAGAAACTGAAAGCAACTCATTCCTGTTTTGTTGTTATGAGTTTGGCATTGGGTAGATGACACCTTAATAAATAAAAATCTATCCTCTAATAAATAATATTCATCTTTAATAAACAGTTATTATCCTTCAATAACAATAAATAATTCATCTTTTTATTAAATATGCTTTTTTTTTAAAGATTTTATTTATTTATTCATGAGAGACACAGAGAGAGAGGCAGAGGGAGAAGCAGGCTCGCTGTGGGGAGCCTGATGTGGGACTTGATCCCAGGACTCTGGGATCACTCCCTGAGCTGAAGGCAGACATTCAACTACTGAGTCACCCAGGTGTCCCTAAATAAGCTTTAATAAAGCCCATCCTTAGAGGTTTTAGTAAAGACCATTATTGACAATCAAGTTGATGGTGGTGATGGCTTCTGATGACATTAAGACCATCCTGATCACATGTACGAGTAAGTGAACTTCCCACGTACATGAACCATTGACAAAGAACTGGCGTAGGGAGTAGGAACAGTGCCCACATGGACCTGGGCCACGTAGGCTCTGGTTCTGGTAACTGCGGCCTGCTGCTAAGCTAAATATGTGGTCTTGGGCTGCTTGTGGCTGAACTTTCTCACCTGTGAAATACAGGGCAGCTTGCAGAATCTACCCAATTCCTCCAAGCTCCAAGCATCCATGACCAACAGAGTGCAGGCAGACTTGTAGCAGTAAGGAGGTGGTGTGAAGAAGACTCCAAGCTGCATCCTCTTTCAGCTTCCACAAAACACCCCAGTTTCTGGTGAAAAAGAATCTGTCCCATGTGTGACAAACTGTTACATTTGTGAAGAATTCTTGCATTTCAATAAAAGACACGTGACCATGGAAAAATAATTCATCAAAGAAGAAAGAGAAGTGAATGTTAACTGTGAAAGAACATCCAAACTCATTAGCAATCAAATCAATGCAAAGTAAAACGAGGTATCTTTTATCACCTACCAATTTTGCAAATTATAAAATATGGAGATGCCCTATGTGGGGGCAGAAAGTATATGTATAAATATGCTGTGGTGGGGCCGGGGCGGGGGGTGGTTTGTGCTCACATACTGTAGATGTCCACGTAATCAGTCTGGTGTTTTTTGGAAGACAACTTGCTAATATGCTTTAAAATCTTCAAAAATATTTATACCCTTTCATCCAGTAATTCCGCTTTTAGAAATATGTCCTAGGGAAATAATTAAAGATGTGCACAAAATTTGCATCCAAGGAAGTTCATTAGAGTGGTTTGTTTTTAGAAATAATGATGAGAATCAGAAGCAACTGTTATGTCCAGGGTTAGAGGATTATTAAAACTAAATTATGGTTCATCCAAATAGTGACTAGTAAAGTCATGTTTTTAGAGTACATGCTAACAGAGAAAATGTTTATAATATGGTGTTGAGTATGAGTAGAAAAAAAAGCAGGACACCAAAACAGATTTTAAAAAAGCAATTTTGGGGCACCTGGATGGCTCAGTGGTTGAGCATCTGCCTTCAGCTCAGGGCGTAATCCTGGGGTCCTGGGATCGAGTCCTGCATTGGGTTCCCTGCAGGGAGCCTGCTTCTCCCTCTGCCTGTGTCTCTGCCTCTCTCTGTGTCTCATGAATAAATAAATAAAACTATTTTTTAAAAAAGCAATTTCAATTTTAAAAAGGAGCATGCGTGAGGCATAGAAACAAGACTAAAAGAAAATATCCCAAAATGTTAAATCAGATTAATTTTGATTGGTGGTTTCACTTGTGATTTTTTTCCCCACTAAATGTTCCAAATCTTCAATGAACACATACTATTTTATAATTAGAGAACCCATCTAAATAACATTTTGAAAATACCCCCATTTTGTGTTGTGATGAGATATTATAAAATAAACCTGGGCAGGGGGTGCAAATCTCTTGGTGAATGAGCCCAGTCTCCTGCAAGGCTGTTCAACCAGCGCCTGTGGCTACTGGACTCCTAGTGGAATTTGAATGCAGAGAGCACAGAGCTGTGGGTCCTACCTTGGCAAAGTCACAATTAGAAAGTCATCAAGTCTGTGGGGAAAAAAAAATCCCCTATAACATTAGGGAATCTGATGCCTTCAATTCCTTGAGTAGGAAGACTGGAGGCAGACTAGAACAGGCTATAAAAGGTAAAGTCTTAAAAATAGGGTCCAGCCCCGGGGCAGAGTGGGAGGCGGTCAGGAGTCAGAATTGGAAGCTCCCAGGGAGAGGGCTCCCTCCAGGTGGTTGTGAGATGGGTTCTCCCAATGTCTCCACCATGGGCTTCCTTTGACGGGTCTCTAAAATGAGGGGGTTTGGTCAGACAGTGGTTTCAGATTTCTTTTTTTTTAAGTGGGAGAACGGTCAAAGTTCACTTAGGATGGGGATCTGGGTTCCTGCCCTGGCGGGCTCTGGGATGGGGAACCACATGCGCTTTCAGCCCCGATCTGCAGAGTCCCAGGAGCGCAGACAAGGTGAAGGCCCTGGGGAGCCGTGTGACACAGCGGCTCTGATCGTGGCCTGCTTACTAATCCTTCCATTTTCCCCTATAAAAGAGGGCTGTAATGCCTTCCTTATCATTTCTGGAGCTGACTAAAGGATCCAAAGTTAACTCGAACGGAAGATCCCTTGGACTGTGACGTCCTTCGAAGCTGCTTTCTCCTGCCCTAATATTGCTTTTTTCCAGAAGTGTTCTATGAGAAGGAAGGCAGGGTAGGAAGGTGCTTCTGTGATGCCACCAGTACTGCCTACCAACACCAGTGCCATCCCCCACTCGGCTTATAGTCTGCTCTGACCCAGATCTTCTGTGGTGTTGGGTTGTTGACCACATCAGGGCACAGAGGGCTGTAGGGATGAGCTCTCCTTTCTCCCCAGATGGTTTCTGCCAGGTAACAGGCATTACTGCAAATATGATGTCTCTCTAAAAATGAGCTGTATAAAAAGAAGTGATTTGCATGTCTGGCCAGAGTATTGCACTAGACCTTCGAGGACATGGAGACAAGTGCTAATCCTGTAGTGCAATTGTGTCCCCCACCCCCCCCCCCGCCCATCTTCAGGGTTTTCTGAGAACTCTTCCATGTGTTATTCTGAGCTAGGTGGTCTATAGGACTCCCCTTCCACTCTCCCCATCCTGCCCAGCCTCACATGTCCTAGCCATCCACCCTCAGGGGTGATAGGGAGCCCCTAGGAAGGGGGTGGGTGGGGAGCATGTTGGACCAGCTGCATCCAAGGTGCTTCTTACCACCTGCTATTTCCTTGGAGGAGCTGAAGTTCAGTTTGGTCCAGTAAGACCGGGAATGTGATTTTTAGCAATGTGTCATTTAAATAAAACCCCACTCTAACAAAACAATGTGGAGGATTATCACTAGTTGTTTTTTTTTTTTTAAGATTTTATTTATTTATTTGAGAGAGAGAGAGAGCAGAAGAGGGGAGTGGGGAGTGGGGAGGGCAAAGAGAGAGGGAGAAGCAGACTCCCCGCTGAGCCTGGTGCCCAACAGGGCTCAGTCCCAGGACCCCTAGATCATGACTTAAGCTGAAGGCAGACACTTATCTGACCGTGCCACCCAGGCGCCCTGAGTTATCATTAGTTTTTAATAAGAATTAGTTTTTGTGAGATTTTTATTTGCTTTCCAATCACATCATGATCAAAATCTGCCTCAGGATTTTTGCGACAGAACTTTCTTATTAACGTGTCCTGGGCTGGAGGTGGTGGTTTTCTCTCTCGGACCACTGTGATGGGCTTCATTTCTTGGAATAATTCAATAAGTAGTCCTTGGATGCCTACTGTGTGCCAAGTGCTGGAGACTCAGACATGAATAAGATAAAGCCCTGTTTTCCACGAGTTTGCAGGTTAGTGGAGGAGATGCAACTTTATCTCTGCTGCCAGGAGGAGTGTCGTGGCCGTGGAGGCAATCAGAGGAGAGAGATCACCAGAGTGGGCAAGGCGCATGGGCTGGCAGGTGCAGGGAACCAGAAGACACCTCCCGCGGCCCAGGCCTGAGTCCCGGGACCAGCGGAGAGGGGCAGGCCAGGCCGTTGGTTGCTCCTGCATCTGGAGTTCACAACCAGGCAAACGCACAGTGATAAATAACGTCCTGAAGATCTCACCTGTGTGCCTATTACCTTTCGTCTGATGCAGCTCTGCTTACCGAAGAGCGCAGGCCCTGGGGTGCGGGTTCCCGCCTTCATGCGCCCTTCCCACGCTTCGTGCGCTGCCCACCAGGCTCTCTGTCCCCAGCTGTCCTGTCCTGTCTTGTCTCAGCCCCTCCCTCCGGCCCCGCTCTTGGCCACCGGCAGTTCATTGATGCAGCCCCATCAGGTGGGTGCTGGGTCCACTGGCCCCCCCTTTCTCCTGTCCCCTCACAGTCACGGAGGCCTGATTGCTCTTCTCCGAACTGGAATCCATTCCCTCCTTTGGCCATAATCCTATTTATTATTTCTCAGCAGAACTTCTGGGCAGCCCGGGTGGCTCAGCGGTTAAGCACCGCCTTCGGCCCAGGGCGTGATCCTGGAGACCCGGGATCGAGTCCCACATCAGGTTCCCTGCGTGGAGCCTGCTTCTCCCTCTGCCTGTGTCTCTGCCTCGCTCTCTCTCTCTGTGTCTCTCATGAATAAATAAATAAAGTCTTTAAAAAAAAAAAAAGAGGACCTACTCTCAGTAGGACTTCTCAGCAGCCCCCGCTGGCTCCTTTGCTCCATCTATCATCTCCCTCCATCCAGCCTTTAGACAAGGATCAGGATAACCTTTTTTTTTTTTTAAGATTTTATTTATTTATTTGAGAGAGAGAGAGAAGGAGGGAGCATGAGTAGGGGGAGCGGCAGAGGGAGAGGGAGAAGCAGACTCCCTGCTGAGCAGGGAGTCCAATCTAGGACTCGATCCTAGGACCCTGGGATCATAAACTAAGCCGAAGGCAGGCACTTAACCAGCTGAGCCACCCAGGTGCCCCCAGGTAACCTTTCTAAAACACAGCTCAGGTCAGATCCCAACCCTGTGCTGAAGCCTTTCATGGCTCAGCAATGGCAGAGGTTTTCAAACCATGACCCCTGGCCCACCTGCACCAGAAGCTATGAAATTATAGATTCCCCAGGGTTTCTGAAACAATGGGGTCTTGGCATTTACATTTTTTCTTAAGCAATCCAAGCTCATTATTAAGCACCAAGCTGGATACACATTGCCTGTAGAAGAAGCCTAACATTTAGAGAAGCATCAAACCCTGGCTGTCATGCTTCAGCCCAGCTGTCCGCCCAGGGTCCATCAGACTTCTAGAACCCCACCCCCAACATCCCATGCCCCCCCGCCTCCATACCTCAGGCCATCTGTTCCTTTTTCTTTCTTTTAATTTTTAAAGATTTTATTTATTTATTCATGAGAGACCCAGAGAGAGAGGCAGAGACCCAGGTAGAGGGAGAAGCAGGCTCCCCATGGTTAGCCCAGTGCGGGACTTGATCCCAAGACCCCGGGATCATGACCTGAGCTGAAGGCAGATGCTCAACCGCTGAGCCACCCAGGCATCCCTGTCCCTTTTTCTTAAAATGTCTTTCTTCCCTCCCTCAGCTAACAAACTCCTACTGACCCTTCAAAGCTCAGCCCTGTAAAGCCTTCCTCAAAAGCCTGAGACTGCCTCTTGCTGTGTGCTTGCCTGGCATGCGGTCAAGGTCTCCTTCATTCCATTTCCTGCATTGAATTAGGTTTAGTTCTGTCTGTCTCCCCTACAAAACTATGAAGACTGAAACTTATTTATTTCTTTATCCTTAACACTTTGGACAGTGACTGGAACCTAAATGTTTGTTGAAAAATGGGCAGAGGGTGTTCTCTCTCCAGAAAAGGAATTTGATTACTTTGGTCTGACTTTAAAAGAAAAACACAGTTTGATCTCATGTGTTGAAATGCCTTTCCTAGCTTATGAGGAATACATGACAGCTTTCTTGCACATAACGAGTAGGAGAAAGCTGAACAGTGCTGTGGTCTGTGAGACGTTCAAGGATGTAAGCCTGCTTCAGAAAAATGTTCTTGTCAGTTTTCTTAAACATTCTGATTAGAATTCAATTAGAAGTGAGAAAGGTTCTGATTTTACATATCTGGTCTTTGATTTAGGTTAGTTATGAAAAAATGAAAGCATTTGACTTCCTTGTACAAGGTGTTTTGGTTTTGTAATGGTTCTCCACCTGGGCTGGCCAGTATGGTAGCCACTGGCCAGGTGGGGCTATTGAGCCTCTGAAATGCGGCTAGTATCAAGGGAGATGTGCCCTTAGAGATGGAGGTTTAAAGATGCACTGTGAGAAAAAGAACATAAAATGTCTCATTAATATCTTTTATATTGATTACATGTTGAAATAATAGTTTGAACACATTGAGTCCGATAAAATAGTTATTAAAATTCATTTTGCCTGTTTCTTTTTAGTTTTTTTGTATGCGGCTACTAGAAAAAATTAAATTAAACATGTGGCTTGCATTATCTTTCTACTGGCTAGTGCCAATCTAGACCTTTCTTACCCTCTACCTCTTGGTACTCCAGACTACTCTGTTTCCTCTTTTCTGCCTCTAAAACACCACCCCCAACAACAAAATACCCAGCTATGTTACCTATGACCCTCCTCACTGTGAGTATTCATACACCCCTGGGTTGTGTTCCCAAATTCCTTGAAGATTTTGGCACCTGGTTCACAGTCTTTTTTTCCTAACCACATTCCACTATTCCCCAGCCATTTCAATGTTCATATAGATAATTCTTCCAAAGCCCAGCTCCACGTCCTGATCTCGCCTCAAATGACCTTGTCCTCCATGCTTTCCTACCCGTTTTTTCCCATGGTTATGTTCTGCACTTGTCAGCTGTCCTATTCACTGTCATCAATCTCTCAACCTCACTTTTCTCCTAAACCTGTTGAATTCTGTAGCCCATCATTGTAACCATTCCCTTCCACGTGGCCTGATCCTGTTGGCCCTTCTTCCGCCAGCCTGGGAAAACTGGTACTGGCTACATCCAGCCCCACTCCTTCATCAGCCTCACACCTAGGCAGCTGAACTATAGCTGGAGAAAGGCACATGTCATGCTGAATTTTTAAGTCCATGGGGGTTTACAGACATACTGGTGGGTACAGTTGGAGTGGGTTAGGAGAGGCATATTGAGTTTGCAAAGCCTATGCATTGGGTGCCTCTGACTCTTGATTTTGGCTCAGGTCATGGTCCCTGGGTCGTGGGATCAAGCCCTGTGCCAGGTTGCACTCTCAGTGTGGAGTCTGCTTGAGGATGTCTCTCCCTCTCCCTCTGCCCCTCCCCCACTTCTCTCTCCTCTCTCTCAAATAATAAGTAAGTTAATCTTTAAAAAAAGAAAAGAAAAGCCAATGCAAGTGAGGATGTCTAGTAGTGTCAGGAGTTGGGGAGACAGGTATAGGCTGGAGATATAATTGCAGGCATTATATACAAACAAGTGGGATTTAAAATCATGCATCTAAATGAGATTATCTGTGAAATATAGGTAATTATAAAGGAGAAGAGGTCCAAAGACTGAACCTTGGGGCATTTCAAAGTTTACAGGTTGGGAAGATGAAGAGAAAGAAGAAAAAAAAAAAACTAAGAAGGATCTGCAGAGAGGTAAGAGACTACCAAGGGAGTATGATGTCCGGAACGCAAATGTGTTTCACGAAGGTGTGATCAACTGTCCTCACTTCTACTTCAAATTCAAATTAGATGAGAATTGGAGATGGACCCTACGGTAGAGTCATTGCTGACCTTGATAAGAGCCGTTTCAGTAGAGTGGAGAAAATGAGCGCCTGGTTAACCAACATGGATTCCAGAGAGGATTGGAGGAGAGCAAGTAGAGACAGTGGGTATAGACAACTTCTTGAGTAAATTTTATGTAAATTCAAGCAGAAATGGAGCAGTAACTGGAAAGGGCTGCAGGGGTTTGGAGAAAGTTGATAAGCTAATAAGAATTTTTCAGGAGAGGGATCCCTGGGTGGCGCAGTGGTTTGGCGCCTGCCTTTGGCCCAGGGCGCGATCCTGGTAGACCCGGGATCGAATCCCACATCAGGCTCCCGGTGCAGGGAGCCTGCTTCTCCCTCTGCCTGTGTCTCTGCGCCTCTCTCTCTCTCTGTGACTATCATAAATAAATAAAAATTAAAAAAAAAAAAGAATTTTTCAGGAGAAAAGAAATAATTGATGATTCATGACTTAGGGGTCTGGAGCTTGGTGGAGTTGCTGGCTTTAGCTAGTAGCATAATTTATTCATCAGAGCAGAAGGGAAGGCAGGGGATGTGGTTAAAGATGCACCTAGGCAGGTAGGCTGACAGCCAGGGTGTTAGAAGTTGGAAGAAGCTCTTTTCTGAATGCACAATATCTCCTTTTTCAACAAAGTAAGAAGCCAGATCAGCAGCTAAGAGTGAGGAGAGGTGGAGGGTTTAAGGAGAGAGGCAGCATGTAAAATAATCAAGAGAATGAGAGAAAGGACCAGGGAAACACACAAAGAGCAAGCTGTGGGGCACACCTTAGAGCCCACCAGTGCGTCTGTAAACCCCCATGGACTTAAAAATTCAGCATGACATGTTGATAGAACATGTAGAGGTTGGTGCTTCAATCACTGCCGTGTCCCAATGCCTAGAAAAGTGCCCAGCAGGAAGTTGGCTCTGAATAAATATTTGATGGGTGAATTTGGAGAACATGACTGTCTTACCTACAAAATTCTAACAAAGGCTGGTCTCTACAGCATGTCTTTGGTCAACCATGCCATAGTGCTCTGAATTCTGGTTCTTGTGTTGAGCTCCCAAGGGTACTGGGATCTATTTCTCCTGTTTAATTATGAAATGGAAGGAGAACTTGCTCCAGTGAAAATAATTTCCAGTACCTCATCAGAGCAGCTTATCAGAGCACCAGAGGGACGTGCTAGTCAGGAGATGGGGGATCATGACAGTGGAGTCAGAGGCCCCTTGGGCTCCTGGATCACTCCACTAGGGAGGTAACTGTCCTTCTCAGCAGGCCGCCTGCTAATCCGGGTGTCAGGCACAGCTGTACTGAGCTCCAGGCGCAGAATTGTACCAACGCCGGGGTTCTGCTGACTGAATCCTGAAAACATCTAATATCACTGAGATGAGCAAGCGTCAAAAAATACTGCATCCCCACACTTCTCTGCTTCAGGAAACAGTTGGTTTGATCGACTTCCTAATGGTTAATTATTTTGCACATGTAGGGATCTTGGTCTCCAAGGTCAAAGACAGTATTTTACCACCACCGTCAAAATGACAACAACAACAAGACTTTGACAAAGTCAAGGATGAGTTAAAGTTGGCACCAAGGATCTGTGCCACTGCCTACCTTGTCCTCTCTGCAGTGGAGGAAGTGGCATCTGTGTATTTATTACATAACAGGAAGAGGATAGGGATGTGCATATATTTATTTTGCAATTCATAGACATGTGATAGAAAGATACTGAGGATCTTTGCTTTGCAGTCTCAAATATTTAGCGCTCTTATTGGTGTCAAGTTAGTGCTTTGTTGAATGTCTGTCAGTAGTGATTTCCTGCACGGTCTGGCCTATGCTTTGTGAGGATGTGACCACACCTTGTTAGGGCTCACCATCTGTCACTCAAGACTGTTGGTTTGCATGCCACACCTCGTGTGGATAGGTGCCCAGTTCTGTCACAGATACTGAGACCACATAAGATAAATGCCTTCTCATTATTCACACTTTCAAAAATATTGGGACACTTTGAACATCATTTTGCTAGTTATTCCCTCTCATTTATCTATTACTATGGCACTTTATGCGTTAAAAAAAAAAATGACACCACTGACCAAACAAAAATTTTGTCTTTGCACCTGAATACAATCTGGGTCCTCAGAATGGGAGATAGAGGTGCAGAAGATAAAGGAGTTTCAAGACACCATTCTGAAAGCCTGGGCCAGGCCAGAAATGGACACCAGGGACTCTGACCTTCCTGCTTTTGCTGATACCCTTTTGGCACTGAGCTATAAGCAAATAGTAATATGGAATTAAGGGCTGTTGGAGGACAAAAAAGTCATGAAATCAGTTCTCTTTTCTGGTGAAATGTCTGCTTTTATCATTGTCAGAAAGATAATTGGACAACCAGTTAGACACAGTTGCTCATAACATGAAGTTTACGATCCATTGCTGAAATTTCCCCTCCTCCCTCAATGCATCAGTTTTCAGGATGTCTTTTTTGTTTTTGTTTTTATTTGACTTATTTATAGAAAATTACCTGAAGAGCCCCTGCCTGAGGCCTCCTCATGGATGAGCTGAACGTGACGTCATTCGTTGATGAGAAGTCCACGAACGCCTCCACCGCCAGGAACACCTCGGTCGGAGACCTGCGTCGGGAAATCCCAATCGTGCACTGGGTAATTATGAGCATCTCCCCTCTGGGCTTTGTTGAAAACGGAATCCTCCTCTGGTTTCTCTGCTTCCGGATGAGAAGAAATCCCTTCACAGTCTACATCACCCACTTGTCTATTGCAGACATCTCATTGCTCTTCTGTATTTTTATTCTGTCTGTCGACTATGCTTTAGATTATGAGCTCTCCTCTGGCTATTACTACACGATTGTCACATTATCAGTGACCTTCCTATTCGGTTACAACACGGGCCTCTATCTGTTGACGGCCATTAGCGTGGAGAGGTGCCTGTCTGTCCTGTACCCCATCTGGTACCGATGTCATCGCCCCAAGCACCAGTCAGCGTTTGTCTGTGCCCTCCTGTGGGCACTTTCGTGCTTGGTGACCACCATGGAATATGTCATGTGCATTGACAGTGAAGGGCAGAGTCACTCTCGAAGTGACTGCAGGGCGGTGATCATCTTCATAGCCATTCTGAGCTTCCTGGTCTTCACTCCTCTCATGGTGGTGTCCAGCACCATCCTGGTGATCAAGATCCGAAAGAACACGTGGACGGCCCATTCCTCGAAGCTGTACATAGTCATCATGGTCACCATCATCATATTCCTCATTTTCGCCATGCCCATGAGGCTCCTGTACCTGCTGTATTACGAGTACTGGTCAGCCTTTGGGAACTTGCACCATATTTCTCTTCTTTTCTCCACGATCAACAGCAGCGCCAACCCTTTTATTTACTTCTTCGTGGGCAGCAGCAGGAAGAAGCGTTTCAAGGAGTCCTTAAAAGTAGTTCTGACCAGGGCTTTCAAAGATGAAATGCAACCCAGGCGCCAGGAAGACAATGGCAACACCACCACGATTGAGACTGTGGTCTGAGGACGGTGGTGGGAAACAGTGGACACAAATGGTGGGCACGGATAATTTGTACTTAGTGCTTGGAATACCACTTAAGGATGTCCTAAATATGACACAGAAGGATGTCGCATCCCATATGCATGAGATACTAATTAATGATAAGACAATATCCTTGCACTGTATCTTCTGAAAAAGCCTAAAAATGTGTTGGACCGCTATCATTTCTGTACCCATAAAAAAACCCTTCTGTTCCTCCTCAGCTCTTCCAGCAGCATTTCCCTTGAGCTGTAGAAATTGCTCTAGCGGGAAGGCGTACAGATGAGTACAGGAAAAGGTAACAAAAGCATCTGCTGGAACTTGAGAAGGTGACCAGTGTAGCAGGAAGGACATGGGCTTTGGAGTCAGACTGACTCTGTCATTTGTTGCCTGTGGGACCTCAGGCAAGTGCTTGACCTCTCAGAGCCTCTCGTCCTCACTTATAGGATATTTAATAGGAATAGTCCATCCCTCCCGGTTGTGGCGAGGGTGAAACGGGGAGATTTGATATGCTGAGCACTTGGCACGTTGTCAATGCTCAATAAACGTTAGTCTTTCCTCCCTGAAGTGGAAGAAGAGAGACATACTTCGGTTCTGTAACATGCACACAAACACACACACACAGAGCTCTGTCACGCACAAATATTGTTATGTGTTTTCCAATGTTGAATGTAAATTTATGAAGGTCTTTCTGCTTAAAGCGTGAAAGCTTTTCATGGCACGACACCTCTACTGGAAACATCTGCAGATGTCACAGCACCCAACCAGCCGTGTGTCAGAGCAGTATTTCAGATTGTGAAGAAAAACATTTGGCCACCAGTAGGGGAGTTTCTCATGGCTTTTCCTTCCCTCTGTGGGAATGCCTGATGTAATGAAAGTCTGTTTGGAAATCCTTTACTTGACATAAGTTTTCATGAATGGGACTTAATTCACGAGTTTGTGAGAGTGACTGTGTTTTCGGAGCCTCCCCTCCCACCCCCGGGGCAAGTGATGGGTTATTTATAGCCACAGAGTTCTCACCTGCAGCCAGATGCAGGGTTCTGTACCTTGAGCCTCCTCTCCTCCTGAGCACTGTTCTGTGCTAGGCCTGGGGAGGAGGCCCCGCAGCAGGGGCTAGTGAGAGTTTTGGCCATAACTCAGAGGGGACCAGGGCAATTTTCCCAAGAAAATCTTTGCAGGGCTTCATCAATATCTTAGTGCTCTGCTGCTCGCCTGCCGTGACTTGTGTGTGAGTCTTCAGACAGCACGTCCTGGGTCTCACCTAGGAAACCATCGTAGCCCATAAACTGTATGATTTTGTTTCATTTCCTTCTGCCCCCTTCCAGGCACCCCATGAAAGTGGCAACTCTTTGTGTGGTTCTAGGAGTGTAAAATGTTCGTGCCCATAAATGAGTGCATTAGGATTTATCTTAACTGTTTGTCTCTAAAGGGTAGAGAAGCCCTGATGAAAGGGTTCTGTTCTGTCCCTTTCTTCTCCATCCTCTGACTTTGGAAAGAAATGATCGCCTGTGATCTGATCATGGGGGCAGCTTTGTTGGGGAAGATGTGCAAGTCCCTCCCACCCAGCCGAGATGGGAGGCGGGCGGCTCTTCAGTGGGTGATGACATCTGATTCAGAAACCAGGCAGCTTGCTTTCAGGAGCCCAGATGGGTGTGGAGTGCTGACATTTAGAATGATCTTGTTTTTGATGGAAAACAGAGCATCTTCCCTGGGAAAGAACAGAATATGGAGGTCAGAGCAGCTCTCCTCTGTTTGCCACCATCTCCCTGGTGCTGTGCTTGCCTCTAGGGGTAGTAAAAAGGGATTGGCCTCATCTTATCTTAAAGGGATCTCTGGTCTCAAAGAGGAACCTAAAAACCCCTGGGAAACAAGGACTTTTCACTCATGGAAAATACAGCAAACTCATAAGAAGCCTCCGTTGATTGCCTTCCTGCAGATAAAGTGGGGAAATTGAATGTGATCATAAATATAAAACTTCTGACCTTTTAAAGAGCAATGCCTTGCAAACAGGTAAGATTCAGAGTTTTTCAACGTTGTAAGGACGAATTCCTCTCTCCTACCTAAACCTATTTCCCAAAGTGGGAATGAAGTTAAAAGTAAACCAAGAAGATTTAAGTAAATATGCACATATGGAGGAGGTAGATGGGGTGATTTGTAAGCCTTATGCATTTAGACCCTTCGCCTGAGTCATCGCAGGCTGGGGGGAAGGGAGGGGGTGCCGTTTCTGAGACTTCCCTGGGCCCAGGGAGAAAGTTGTTCAGTTATGATGATTGTCCTCGATGAAGGGAACAGATATTCATGGATAGTCTTCTGTGCCAAACTCCATGATGTGAACAAGGTCAAGATGAGCATGTGGAAGCCCCCACGCAAGGAATATCTGCAGGTCCAAGCTCCACACAAATCAATGATAAGGGAGTGTTCTAAACAAAGTTGTGTTGAGGTCAAGAGGAAGGCAAAATCCATCTTGTAGCAAAGAAGGACTGTTTCATGGAGGTGCCCTTTGGTTGCTTGAGGGCAGGTAGGATTTCAGAGGAGCAAGGAGGGGGGAGGGATCCCCAGCAGAGGGCGGCATGAGCAAAGGCAAGCGCACCGCAGGAGTGAGAAGCAGGGCCAATCCCTGTCACCTCCACGGGTGACTGGAGAAGCAGACCTTGGAGATTCACGTGGTCCTGCTGACCATCCCGCTCCTCTCTCTCTGATGCTGCTGCCTTTGGTTTTCTGTCGTCACATTCTCCAAGACTCTTGGAATATAGCCCCCAGGACTTCTGAGTCCTTTCTCACCGACATCCAGCTTTGCCATAGTGGCACTCCAATTTCTTATCCACAAGCCATCCACTGGCCTCATGAGGTGGCCAGGTGCCTGGGTGACCTCAGCTCCTGTCCTTTCTGGGTGACACTCTGAGCCTTAGAGCAACACACACCAATCTACTCGTGAAAATAAAAATCCCCCAAGTCTGCCTTATGACCATCATCTGACTTTCACATCAGTCACTTTTGGACACTCATCGCCTTGGACTTAGATGCACCGAGACCTCTTGTCTCCAGCATCTATGGCCACTACATCTACGAGTCCCTTCTGTGTCATCTCTGTCTCGGCTGTCCCTGGGTCAGTCACTCCAACTGTGCTCCTTGACTCTCTTGCCTCCTTGCTCTCCCACTTGCTCTTTGCCTGGTTGTCCCCCTCTGAACAGCACAGAGAGCCCCAGCCCCTGTCAGTGGAGGGTCCTGCAGAGTCGAGGTGCTAACAGCTCGGTCCCTCTTCACGAATCACTCCCTGGGCAGGTCTTTCAAACCCTCTCCCTCCTCATCTCTCTATCTGAGTGCCTTTCCCTTCATTGCTACTCTTTCCTCACCAGCTTCTTCACAGATTGCTGAAAACAAATAAGGCCATTAGGCAACAAATCTCTAATGCTCCAGGGTGACCTCATTGACACTATTCCTTTTTCTCTTGCCTGAAGATTTTTCTCCCCTTCCACACTTTTTGGTCTACTGGCCTCTAAGTAATCTTAGTCCTGGTAGCAACCAATGGTTTTTGTTTTTGCTTTTTGTTTTTAAGTAAAAATCCAAGTCTTTATAGTGGTCTGTACAGGGTTCTATGTGATCAGAGTTCCCTAACTGTCCCCAGGGTTAGTGAGGCTCCTTCTCCAGCCACACCTGCCTCCTTCCAAGCCTTTGAAGATGCCAAGTACACTCCCACTTCTGGGCTTTTCTCTGTGATGTTCCTTCTACCTGGAATGCCCCCCTCCCCCCCACCCCCTCCACCCCGTCTCTGCTCACCTCCCCTCCTCCCTCAGACTTCTGGTCAGATGTCACCTCAGGGGAGCTCCCGCTGCCACTACACACATGGCTACCAGCCTCTCATCCTCTTCCTCCCCACGTGGCTCAGTTTCTCCTCAGAGTTCATCACATGGTCATGTTGCAGGTCTATCTGCAGGCTTGTTCAGTCTGGAGGATAAGCTGTTGGAGGGCAGGGACTTTTTCTTGCTCACAGCTGCGGCCTCAGCCCTGGAAGAGCAGGTGCTCCTTACTTGCTGTAGTGTTGGGATCACTGCCCCCTCACAGGTTCAGGTCACTCCCATCTTAACACAAACTGTCAAAAAACAAAAGCCAATTCCTCCAGTCCTATTCAACGACTCTCTCATCTCCCTCACTTCACGGAGAACTTTCTGGAAAGGCTCTTCCATTCTTTCTCTGTTATGATTCAGGGCTCCACACCAGCCAGCTGGCTTGTGACCTTACTGCCACACCGAAGCTGGCCCAGCTTGGAATAAGAGTGACCTCCACATTGCCACATCTCATGGGCTCTTTTCTACTTATACCTTTTGTGTCCCTGGACATACTGACCATTCTCTACTTGAAAATATCTTTTCTCTTGAGTTCTAGTTGGTCACTTTCCCTCTAGCTTGTATTTTTAATCTTAGTCTACTGATTTGGAGGGTTCACACCTCTTCTCTTGCCCTTCCCTATTCCCCCCATTAAATGGCTGTGTCTTCCTTAATTCTGTGGCTAGACCTCTGCTCTCTTGTTCTGTATACTCTTCGTTTATATCCTGACCCATAATCGCTTACATATTTATGACTCTGTTGGGCTCCATTTCTGTGTATCCAACCACCTGAAGGATATTTGGTCTTGATGCCCTGCAAATATCTCAAGTGTAACCTGTCTAGTTCTGCACTGTTCCTCCTATATTCCTTTCTCAGTGAATGACAACATAGTCACCCTGTCACCCCAGCAATGCTATTCCCTTTGTATAGCTTGCTCTTCCCTCTTTTTAATCTAGCGAGCTCCATTTATCCATATACATCCAGGTCATACATCAATCATTCAGGAGTGCCTTCCTGGAACCTGAGTTCCTGGATGACAATTTCACAGTTTGCTTTCTTTTTCTCAAGAATAGGAGCAACTAGAAGAAATCTTCTACATCTTACCAACATTGTATCTATGGATCTAGCTGCATCTTTCTGCACATAGGCTTCCTTTTTATTCTGAGGGAGCTCACTGTGCTCTTGGCTAAGGTGAGCCCTCATACCTAGTCTAGGTATAATTTTGGTAGGTGCGGTTTTAAAAAATTATTCCAAAAATTATTAACTTTTTTTCTGTGACTGAAAACAAGATATTGTCATTTCTCAAGGTTCTATGGGTTGACTGAGCTCAACTGAGTGCTTCCCATTTGGGGTCTCTTGCAGCTACAGTCAGATGTTGGCTGAGGCAGCAGGGGTCTGAAGGCTGGACTAGGCA
The DNA here is from genome assembly GCF_048164855.1 of Canis lupus baileyi. NCBI lineage: Eukaryota > Metazoa > Chordata > Mammalia > Carnivora > Canidae > Canis > Canis lupus. Next base: position 50,015,020 of record NC_132838.1, read on the forward strand.
GGGCATCCAAGCTGGTGCCTTCATGGGGTTGATATATGGCTGTGGGCTCAGCTGGCGAAGTTATCCAGAGTTCCTACATTTGATCTCTTGATGTCCCTAGAGTTTTTTTTACAACATGGCAATCGTGTTTTAAGAGGAACCTTTCTGAGAATGAGCTTTTGGAAGAGGCCAAAAATCAGCTGTTGATTTCTCACTTATTTAAGTGAATTAGCATGTGATTGAAGTTACAAGTTTTTCCCTCTTGTTTCATTCCCATGTAATTGACATATTACATTGTATTAGTTTTAGGTGTACAACATTACAGTAAGTTTTGATAAAGACAAATGAAAAACTTTTTCATAAGTCTAATTTCACTTTTCAAGATAATATATTTCCCCCTAGGATTTGCTATGAAATTTTGGTCCTCATTTTCATAAGATTCCCTTTTAACAAACTTCTATGAAAATTATCCTTAGATATGGAGATCTTCTTGCACTAATTATTATAATTAAGCCTGTGTATATGAGTGTTAGCACATACACTGAGTCACCAAAACAGACTCAATATAAAGTACAGATCTTACCCAGTGGAAAGGTAATGGTTCAAATGACACAGGCAATACAGACACAAATGAAACACTGTTTTCTAGAGGAGCCCTAAACTGAGATGTAGTTCCCAAAACATCCCCTTCTCCTACCTGTGAATGTAGTTTAGCTTTAGACTGGTGAGTTTTGAGCAATGTAGATAAACACATTGTTTTCATGGGAAGGCATTTAGGTTTGGAGTGTGCCCATTTTGCAATTCTGTTTATCACACTTAAAATATGTATGTCACTATTCCTCCTTCTCTAGTCTTCTGAGTCCCATGTATCTATAAATTCCAAATTTATTTACAACCAATCTTGACAGATCAGCTTTATCCTGCTGAAAAGAGGACTAGTTCCCCAAGTATAACTCTTTTACAAAGCAGTCTAGTTGAGATTAGTGTCTTTGCAAGTAGCCCTGGTTGAGGTCATTCATTCCCTGAGGTGCTCCCTATAAGGAAGGAGCAAGTTACACCTGCTGCTAACACTCCTCCCTTTCTTTTTTTTTTTTTTTTTTTAATTTTTATTTATTTATGATAGTCACAGAGAGAGAGAGAGAGAGAGAGAGGCAGAGACATAGGCAGAGGGAGAAGCAGGCTCCATGCACCGGGAGCCTGATGTGGGATTCGATCCTGGGTCTCCAGGATCGCGCCCTGGGCCAAAGGCAGGCGCCAAACCGCTGCGCCACCCAGGGATCCCCACTCCTCCCTTTCTAAGGCCGCAGCCAACACCAGGACTGTGAATGCTTGAGGCAGAGACTGCTCTTACTGTAAGGTAGGCAGAGAGGAGGCTTTTCACTAGTGAGAAGACTAGGACTTAAAGCCTGACTTACTTACCAGCCGTGCGAGAGTCAGTATGTTTCCCCCAAAGCAGATCCTGAGGCAAGGATTTGGTGCAAGTAATTTATTTAGGGGGTCACACCCTAAGCAGTGTGGGAGAGATTGAGATATTCAGACAGAAAAGAGAGGAAGCCAACATAGAGTGAAGTAGTGAGTACGGGAGGGCCGGGACAGTGGACACTCCTGTGAGACACTCAGAACTGTCCTCCTGGAGGGGTGAAGGTGGTGCTGAGCCACCATCTCTTGTAGGCGAGGGTCGCTCTTAGAGTGACAACTCCCTAGCTCCTCTGGGCCTGCCCCATGCAGGCAGAGCACAGCCTGTGGCAAGAGCTCCTCGAGGCAGAGAGGCTCAGGGAGTCATGGGCAGGTACAGGATCTGCCTGCAGGTGACTTCAGGGTGGCTTCAGGACTAATCAATAGCATTTGCTCTAATAGTATAGAAATACCCTGCCTCACAAAATAGTTGTGCCAAATACAAGTGAGATATTGTGTGTGAAACTCTGCATAAACTGGGAAACATCAATCAAAAGGTAGTTTACTCCTTAGGGTGCCTGGCTGGCTCAGCCAGTAGAGTATCCAACTCTTGATCTTGGGATTGCTGGTTTGAGTTCCACACTGGGTGTAGAGATCACTTAAAAATAATTTTTTAAAAAATCTTAAAAAAAAAAAAAAGTCCTTGAGGACATCATGCTAAGTGACATAAGCCAGACACAGAAGGACAAATACCGTGTGATTCCACTTCTATAGGTGCCTGGAGCAGTCAAATTCATAAAGATGGAACATGGAAGGGTGGCTGCCAGGGGCTGGGGAGGGGCATGGGGAATTAGTGTTTAGGGCAGACAGAGTTTCTGTTTGGGGAGATGAGAAAGCTCTGGAGCTGGATGGTGGTGATGGGTGCATGGTATTGTAAATGTACTTCATGCTACTGAAGTGGACACTTAGGAAAGGTTCAAATGGTGACTCTAACACCATGTATATTTTGTCACATTAAAAACAATTACTTTTTATACTCTCAAGGCACTGGCTGTGCTTCACAGTAAGCTTGAGTGTCAGGCCCACTGATGGGCCTCAAGCCAATAGCGTTGATGACCAGGAATGAAGACAAACTTGTCACTCCGGGGAAGGGGATGTAGCACTGACACTATCTCCAGTGCAAACACAGACATGGGACTAATTAAACGATACCTCACACAATCTGTATTTTCAAATGAGTGTAGTCTCCCCTGCAGGAGCTCTCCATGATCTCAGTGAAGCCATTGTAGAGGGGTAGAGAGCCACCATTTTGGGGTTTGTGGGCCATACAGTCTGTGTTGCAATGACTCAACTCTCACTTTTTGTGTGAAAGCAGCCATAGACCATACATAAATGAGTGAGCATGGCTATGTTCCAATTAAACTTTATTTACAGACCCTAAAATGGAATCTCATGTAATTTTCACGTGCCATAAAAATTTATTTTTTCTTCAGCCACTTGAAAATGTAAATAACTATTGTTAGTTTGTAAGTTGTATAAAAACAAGTGGCAGCTGGCTTTGGTGGCCGTGGTACTTTGCCATCCCTGACTGAGAATATTTTGGGATTCCGTCTTCTGAAATTGCTTTTATTGTAGCTGCAGCACATCCATCTACAATCCTGACCTCAGTGGTGGCAAATCTCCATTGCCCCCTGAGGACTTGACTTTGCAAAAGGACCAGCAGACACCTTGACTCAAATCTGATGGATGAAATTGGCATAAATCTGAGAAATTTAGTGAACCATAAAGTGATACCAGAAAACGAGGGAAAGATGTTCTATGGTAGCTAACTTGGCTATAAGTACAATTCCTTTTTTATACTCGGACCATTTTATTTAGTCATACCAAACTAGATACTTTGGATTCAGAGGGAACTATTGGAATTTTTCGGAGACTAGGAATGAAATGTTCATGTGTGAGAATTCATGTTGGGTTTTTAGAAAGATAAAGATCTCACATATGGCTTTTGAGTACAGCATGAATAAACTCTAATTGCTGACAAATTTGAAAACCAGAACATTCCTAATACTGGGCTGATTAGCACTTGCAAGCTTTGTACTATCACCATCTTAAACAAGGAACATAAGACTTGCCTAGAGTTGTGGGATAAATATTTCAGGATGTTATTAATGCAAAGGTCATTATCACACTGATTTATGGATGTATGCTTTTGATCAAAGTGTACCCTTAAAATGATTTGCTCTTGGGCAAATGTAGAAAGATAAAAAGATTCCTTAAAGCACAATAACAGCACAATGAAACACCACTAAAAGTCCTTCAGCCTCATTAGCCCTGGTTGAGTGTAGTTGAATGTTTATGCGAAATCAAAGCGAGGTCCTGAGGACTTCCTACCTTTCTTCTTCTAGGGAGAGGAGATAGATAAGGCCTGAGGGACAGAGCGACCCTTTCCTTTCCTGCAGCTGTCTGAGGCAGGGACTCACTAACATCATGAGTGCGTGACAGTATTGATTGTGTTCCTGGAGAGCTCAGCACCTAAAATCTTGCCTTTTATTTCTACAGACCAAGAACAAGGGTATTTCCCAGGTGAATGTCAGGATCGAAGGCCCTGCCGTTAGACACACGAAGTAGGAACATCAGTTAGTCCCACATGGATAGAGCTGGTCCACTGGCCGGCTCAGTCCTCCATGGGTGGCTGCTCTCCCTGGGCCCGTCCTCGGAGGAGGGGAGGACGGTGTGCAGCATGCTCTTCGCGGTGACACTCCGAGTGTCATCATTCATAGAGAGTTCCTGCTGGCTTTGACTTTCCCTTATGAAATTGGCATTCCCAACTTCATTCCCAACTTCCAAATCATTCTGCTTATTCATCTTAAATAAGTATGAATTAAATAATTCATCTTAAAGTGGGTGAGCTGAGGTGAGAGAAGAGCATGCTGGTGAGGGCACAGCATCATTGAGGGCCACAGACATACTAGAGTCTCACCTCCCCGCCCATGTGATAGTGCTGTTGGCTGTGGGATGAAAGGATAACGCTAGGGAAGTGGCCTGGGATGCCTGATGAACCTGTGCCCTGTCTCCTGGGTGACAAGAGATGACCCCAAGTGACTGGAGGTGCTCATTGAAGTTCAATGGAGTTCACTGAAGGGACTGTTGGGGAAGGCGAGGTAGGACATTCGTATCTTAGGAGCTCAGCAATGTCTGTTGTATGCGGGAGACCTCCACAGGGTAGGGTTTCTCCAGAGGGCCCCAGCCCTGGCCCCCACCGCCATTCACAGCCTGGATGAGGACTGATGCCGACTCAGAGAATGTTCTCCACTCTACGCTGGGAGGCTCCCTGACTGGGTCCTGGTCCACAGTGAGGCCAGACTGAGAGGCAGCGTTGAGACAATTTGATGGCACCTCGACAGAATAATTTCCATGCCCGTTAAATGTAATAATTAAAACATCAGACTTGTGTTTTGTATGACTTTGTTTTTCATTCCATGTGTCACGTCATTTTTATTATATTTTGAAAAAAAAGAAAAAGGTCTGCGATGGATTAGAAGTAGAAACAGAGGGAAACGTCCCTTGCTATGTATTGTTAGGTAGCCCTGCGAGAGGCCTGTGACTTAGACTCTATTCCTTTTCTTTCTGGGAACTTATGCTTAACTATAGAGTTATGCTGTTGTGTTGCGCTATGTGACGCTACGTCTAAAAAAAAGCAGTCATCAATGACGGACAGAGTGGAAAGTTCTGGGGTTTTTATCAAGGGGGTTGAGTTGTGCCATCAGGCAGGGTTTGGCCAGGTTGCTGCTGTTGACATTCCCCGTACCACCCGGTGCCACCATCACCTGGACACCACTGGGAGGCTGAGCTGCTGCCACCTGCTACCTCCGCATGCCACTACCAGGATGTTCCGGTCACAGATTTGTCCCTACAAAGTCCAAGGCAAGAGCACAGCTGGATGCGTCGTTGACACACTCATGTCCTGCATCTACCCCCTTTCCCTTCCCCTGTGGGACCTGGGTCTCTACATTCCACAAATGCTACACATAATGGGACACTCAAGAATGACAAATGCCCTCGACGGCCTATGCCTTTGGCTGCCCAATATTCCACACACCCTTTCCCCATTTGTAAGCCCCCCATGCCCTCCACACATGTCCTGCCTCCCTCTGCAGCTCAGAGCATTTCCAGTGAACACATCCAGATCCTGGTCCGGGATGTCTGGGTGACACCCTTTCCTCTCCCTTCTTCCTGCCCTGGGATCCTTCATCTGGGTTTACAGAGAAGTAACGAAATAGAAAACCCCAAAAAGAAGAAAATCACAGGGTAGCAAATATTCATCACTTGGGTGATTAACCTCTAAAAAATGGAGGTATTTTTCATTCCATTTACACTATCAATCATCAATTTGCACACCTAAGATGATGAGTTCTATAGTATAGTTTTTTGTATGATCTAACTGTGCATGAGTTGATAATAAAAAAATATGTAATGAAGGCTGTCTGAGTTTTTTTCAATTCCATCATATTTCACAAGAAGCTAAGGCAACAAATTTCTATATTGCTTCTAGAGCCTTGAACAGCTTTATGTTTGGGTATGTGAGGGACCCTTTATGTTTTAAACTGAAAAGGGAGAGTCGATGTTGTGCAATTTTCCACATCTCTTCCAGCAATATATATAGTTTTTGGAAGGCACGTGAGTTCAGAAGTAACACCAACCAGCCAGAGTCATGAGGCTTTTTTTTGTGTCAATAGTCACACCTATTTCGTGAGAGGTAGAGGTTAATACTGCTAATAACTCAAATAGCTATTTGCCAGATACTTTTCTCAGAGCTTCACACATGTATCTTATGTAAAACTCACAACATCATCAGCACATACTTTTATTACCTCTATTTTACAGATCAATCTCCCCAAACTAGTGAACAGTAGAACCAGAACTCGAACTCCAATAGTCTGACCCCAGAGCCTCTACCCTTCATGTGACTCAAATATTCGATTCTTTCTCATGTTGGCCAAAGATCTGCTTTCACTGTTAATCCTGAAGAGGAAGCTGAGAAATGTATATGTCATGTAGGTGACATGAGGAACCCCTGAGAAGGATTAAGATGTTCTTTTAAGCTTAATATCTTTCACAGTGTAGGGTTTAGCGTTAAGAAAACTAAACCTTGGTGTTCTGGCACCTTCGTCGTCCCTGTCTTCCTCCTCCGGCCCAGCTGCTGTAGTTTGGTATGTTACGGTTAAACTCCATGGGAGAATTGGAGCTGGGGCCATGCCAGTGTTCTCCTTTCAGTTTTCAAAGGAAAGTTCTGCGTTAAGCTGAGCTGCCCCTGCCTGCAAACAAGACAAGGAGATCTCAGGTAATGGAGATCCCAGGCTGGGGCCTGGACACTATTTCTAGGAAGCACCTGGAAGTTCCCTCTTGGGGGTCTTTTTCACCTGGTGGTTGTTCCTCCCAAAAACGAGTCCTGGGGTTCTGTCCCTTGAAGGAGCCAAATGACATAAATGTTCCAGAGCAGAACCTGGCAAGTTGGAGGGTACAGCATGAAAACACATGACAGATGGGGTTGGAAACATGAAGGGCAGTTCTAAAGCATCTTGAGAGTAGAGGAGAAATGAGACCGTAAACCATAAGGCTAAAGGACATGACAAAATACTTGAGCAATGAACTAAGAAGAATGACTTTGGTTTGAGAAAGATAAGAATTAACAGTACACAAGTTATGGGAAAAAAATGAATTCTGTAATAATTAGCAGGAATCTATATCCTCTTTCATCAAAAAGCTTAAATGATTTAAAATAAAACTTAAAAAATTTATGCACCCCAGCCCTCCTCCTCATTTTTGGAGCACCTTCCTTTTCCAGAATGATCTAGACCAGGCCCATCCACTATTCTATCTTCAAGTCTCTAGGGAGGCCTCATCTTCAATAGTTTTTGCCTCTCAATAACTGTTGAATGAATGAGCAAAGAAACCGTTCATAGAAAAAACAAATCTCTTTCCCCTTCTGTGTGCCACGCTCAGATCCTCTGCTTGTGAAAACTCCTCAGTGCAGCTGTGACATCCACCTTTAATCTACTGACACCTGCTCCAGTCACTACCCTGCAATTTCACTTTTATCACACTCTTGCAATTAATATTTTGTCACCCATGCTACATAATATATGTATGCTAGATCATATGTAGTTCATTTTGTGTGTTTTTGTATAAAAATTATATCCTATTCTATGCAGTTTTCTGCACATTTTCCCCCTCAGCATTATGTTGAGGGGACTCACCTACGCTATTGTGTGTAGTGTAGTTCATTTATTTTGACTGCTGAAATATAGTCCTCTGGGCAAATAGACCACATTCTACTTATTCTCTTGTCAATGGACAGTTTCCAGCTAGTTTTTTTTTTTTTTTAACTGAAAACATTGCTGTTTAGCAGCTTTTCTCTACATGTCTCCTTGTACATTCATGCAAGAATTTCTCTTGGGCACGAACCTAGAAGGATTGCTGGGCCAGATTTACAAAACAATAGCACAATGTTTTCTGAAGTGGGGTGGGTCAGATGGAGTGAACCAATTCACACTCTCCCAAAATACATGGATGTGGCTGACCCCCCTCTTCACTTCTCAGTGTTCACCAGTCTAGACTACACATTGTTGTAGACCTGATTTGCACTTATTGCTAAAGAGGATGAGCATCTTTTTATGATTCTTGGCCCTTTGTGTTGCATTCCTCCTCTCCCCAAATTCATGTCTGCTCAGAACTTCAGAATTTGACCGTTTTTGCAAAATGAGGTCTTTGTAGATGTAATTAGTTAAGGTACGATGAGGTCATAGTGGATTAGGATAAATACCGAATCCAATGGCATGTCCTTATTAGAAGGCCATGCAAAAACAGATGCATATGGAGGGAAGATGGCCATGTGAAGGCAAAAGCAGAAATTGGAGATATGTCTACAAGTAGAGGGATGCCAAAGATGGTCAGCAAAACCCAGAAGCTAGGAAGGGACAAGAAAGGATTCTTTTCAAGAGCTTTCAGAGGAGCATGGCTCTACCAGCCCCTTGAATTTTTTCATGGATCAAATTTTTTAAAATTTCTTCGTCAAGTCTTAATTTGCTTTCATTACTTAAAGTTCTTTAATTACCATAGCCTTATATAAGTTTTGGTATCTAATAGGAAAATTCCCTTGCCCTATTCATTTTATTTGGGCGCAATATATAGCAAATGTTGCCAATGTGCTGCCCATACACATTTGAATTCCTTTACATTCTCCAGTTTACAACCAGTTTTTTCTGGGAACACTTCCTAATAAATCACTTTTCCTGTATCCCTGTCTCAGAGTCTTCTGGGGAACTATTTTATTTTATTATTATTATTTATTATTTTTTTTATTGGAGTTCAATTTGCCAACATATAGCATAACACCCAGTACTCATCCCATTATGTGCCCCCCTCAGTGCCGGTCACCCAGTCACCCCCACTCCCCGCCCACCTCCCTTTCCACCACCCCTAGTTCGTTTCCCAGAGTTAGGAGTCTCTCATGTTCTATCTCCCTCTCTGATATTTCCCGCTCATTCTTCTCCTTTTCCCTTTATTTCCTTTCACTATTGGAGGAACTATTTTAATACTTTGATATTTCACACACATTTTAGATTATCTTTTCAGGTTACATGAAAATTCTGTGGAGATTTTGCTTGAAATTGTATAGAATATACAGATCAATTTGGGGGAGAGTTATACCCTTGTGATATTATATTTTTTTACATGTGAATAGGATATGTTTTCCCATTTATAGGTCTTCTTTAATAACTTTCCACAAAGGCCTTATTATTTCCTGAGTAATGATCTTAAACACATTTTATTAGATTTATTTCTAGGTACCCTGTATCTTTCCTCACTGTCATAAATGGTGGGGTTTTTGTTTTGTTTTAACGTTGCTTCCTAAGTGTTGCTAGTGTATATAAACGCAATAGATTTTTATTCTTGGTCTTTTTTTTTTGTTGATTTTTTTGTATACCTGGTAATTTTTGGCTGAATTCTGGACATTGTACATGCAAAATGTGCTCCAGGACCTCTTTGTCAGAGTAGTGAAACCTACTGACTCCTTAGAATAGATTTATATGCAGAAAATAACATCCATGGAATTACAAAGAAATCAATTATATTTAATTGCAACCCAAAGAATCTAGGGGATTCATGGACCCCAGGTTAAGAACAGTCTAGAAGTTCTGGATAATGCTATTTTCCTCCAGAGGGGGTTCACTGCAGACTTTGGTGAGGCAAACAGAGTTCAGTTCAATCACCTTTATCCAACCATGGATTGAGCTGATATGAGACCAAATGGCAGTTTTGGAAGGCTTCATCTGTCTCTGGCTTGCTTTTCCTTGTCAGGATGTACCCCTCCAGGAGTCCCAAGATAAGAACTTATTTTAGTGTCACTTTGAACAAAGAGAGAATCCCAACCACCCAGTGTTTTAGGGAATAATATATTTGGCAGAAGCAAATACATTTCCGCAGATAATAACCTCAGACAGATTGTAGATATCAAGACATTTCATCACAAGGTTCTGACATTTGAAAACTCAGGAGTTGGGAGTTTTGTTGGCTTTCAGAGATAGGCTGGGCTTAATAAGCCAAATAAATTATTCTTTAGTTTTTTGCTGAAAACGCTGTAAATAGAATTTTATAAGTTCCGTCTGTCATCTTTTTTTATGAGGAATACTAACTCTCTTCCTCTAGCACAATATTTTTCTGAAGGAAAGAGCATTTCTAAATATATTTGTTAATTACCAAATAGCAAGACAAATGAAAGATTAGAGATCAGTTGCCTTCTGTCCTTTCAGTGATCCAAAAATTGTCTCAGATATTTTAAAGGTACAATTTTGACCTGTTAGTTAATTTACATTGGGTTTTGGCAACAGAAAGGGTTATGTAATAGTGCAGTCTCCTTTTACCAAATAGAGATCTGAGCTTTTAAAAAAAATCTCACTATTTAAATTCAGAAATATTGAATGTTTGGTTAAGAAGGATTTTTTTTTTAGCACTTTATTTTGTTATAGTAGTTTTAGGTTCACAACAAAATTGAGAAGAAGGTACAGAGATTTCCTATAGGCCCCCTGCCTCACACGCGCACAGACATCCCTATCACCACCATCCCCTACCACAAGATACATCAATTAGCACTCACGAACCTATATTGACAGATCCTAATCAATCACAGTCCGCAGTTTACATTATAGTTCAGTTTTAGTTTTGCATGTTCTGTGGGTTTAGGCAAATGCATAATGGCATTTACCCATTATTACAGAATCATACAGAGTATGTTCACTGTCCCAAAAACTTCTATTTATTTATTTAGTAAAGATTTTATTTATTCATGAGAGACACACAGAGAGAGGCAGAGGGAGAAGCAGGCTCACCGCTAGGAGCTCAATGCGGGACTTGATCCTGAAATCTGGACCACACCCTGAGCCAAAGGCAGATGCTCAATCACTGAGCTACCCAGGTGTCCCATGTCCTAAAAACTTCTGTGTGTTGCCTATTCCTGCCTCCCTGAAACCCCAGCCAGCCACTGTTTTGTGTGTGTGTGTGTGTGCGTGTGTGTGTGTCTATAGTTTTGCCTTTTCCAGAGTGTAGAATCATTGAAATCACACAGTATATGGCCTTTGTAGACTGGATTCCTTCACTTAATAATTTATATTTAAGGTTACCTTTAAGGAATTTATATTCATGGTTTGACAGTTCATTTCTTTTTAGTACTAAGTAATATTCTATTGTCTGGAAGTGTCACAGTGTATTTATCCATTCACCTACCAAAGGACATCTTGATAGCTTCCAAGATTTGGAAATTATGAGTAAAGCTACATCAATGTGCAGATTTTTGTGTGGACATGAGTTTTTAACTCCTTTGGGTAAATAACATGGTGTGCAATTGCTAGGTTGTATGGTAAGAGTATATTTAGTTTTGTAAGAAACTGCTAAATTGTCATCCAAACTGGCTGTACTGTTGTACGTGCCCACCAGCAATCAGTGAGAGCTCCTTTGCTCCACATCCTCCCCAGCATTTGGGCTTGTCAGTGTCCTGGATTTTGGCCATTCTATTAGCTGTGGCATCTCGTTGTTTTAGATTACATTTTCTTGGTGACATATGATGTAGAGCATCCTTTCACATACTTTTTTGCCATCTGCATATTTACTTTAGTGAGGTGTCTGTTAAGGTCTTTGGCACATTTTAAAATCAGGTTGTCTATTTTCTTATTGTTGAGTTTAGAGAGCTCTTTTTATACTTTGAATAAATAGTCCTTTATCAGATATATCTTTTGCAAATATTTTCTCTACAACTCTATGGCCTGTCTTCTCATTTTCTTGACACTGTCTTTCACAAAGCAGGTTTTAATTTTAATACAGCCCAGTTTACCAATTATTTCTCTCATGGATTGTGCATGAAGAATGTTTCCCTTCTGATTTTTTGGTAATTTTTTCTTGTTACAAGGGATACATAAATCAATATAGTACGATACTCTCCACGTTATATTATTTCAATTTCTTGAGGTCAGCTGGAGGAAAAATACAGTCCTTTAGAGTATGTGGCTTTAAAATGGTCATTATAATTCTCCACCTTATCTACTCAAAGCAATCCCAACATTTATTGAATGTCTTCTACACATCATGCACTATGGTAAGCATAAATAATATGGTCATGCCTTGAGAGTTTCTATTTTGTACCATGCTTATGTGTAAGCAGCACAAGTTTTTTCCATAGGCTAAGTGTATCAATAAGTCAAGAATCAAAAACAAAGCCAAACAAAAAAAATTTATAATTTTTAAAGTAGGCTCCATGGGGCACCTGAGGGTGCCATCATTTAAGTGACTGGTTCCTGGTTTTGGTGGTTTCAGTTTGGATCGTGATTTCAAGGTCATGAGATTGAGGCTTGTTTTGGGCTCTGTCCTCAGTGTAGAATCTGCTAGAGACTGTCTTCCTTTCCTTCTGCCCCCCCCCACTCTGCTCTCTCTCTCTCTTTCTAAAATAAAATAAATAAACCTTTTTAAAAAAAATAAAGTAGGCTCCATGCCCAACATGGGGCTTGAACTTACAACCCTGAGATCAAGAGTCGCATGCTCTACAGATTGAGCCAGCCAAGTGCCCTCCCCAAATATTTTTTAAATTATTTATTTATTTATGATAGTCACAGAGAGAGAGAGAGAGAGGCAGAGACACAGGCAGAGGGAGAAGCAGGCTCCATGCACCGGGAGCCCGACGTGGGATTCGATCCCGGGTCTCCAGGATCGCGCCCTGGGCCAAAGGCAGGCGCCAAACCGCTGCGCCACCCAGGGATCCCCCAAATATTTTTTGAATAAAACATTTATTTTCCACAAAAATATTTAGCATTTTTCAAGAAAAAAATCAGAAAAATCTATAGGGAATATAAAAATTAGTGAAAGGGAATAAAGGGGAAAGGAGAGAAAATGAGTGAAGATATCAGTGAGGGTGACAAAACATGAGAGACACCTAACTCTGGGAAGTGAACAAGGGGTAGTGAAAAGGGAGGGGGGCAGGGGTTGGGTGACTGGGTGTTGGGCACTGAGGGGGGCACTTGGCAAGATGAACACTGGGTGTTATGCTATATGTTGGCAAATTGAACTCCAATTAAAAAATGCAAAAAAAAGAGAGAAAAACCTATAAATTCTTTTCAACTTCAGCACATATTTAAGTTTTGAGTCTCGTGGTTTAGCGCTGTTCTCACTTTGAGGTGCATAGAGGGCACGTGGTGGGCATGTTAACCTGCTCAGTGTTGGGAGCCACTAAAGGTCTTAGCAAAGTTTGAGTTTAAGCTTTGACTTTATGTATTTGACTGACAGAAGCTAAGAAAATGGAAATAGAATACTTCACTCTGCCTGCTTTTCTCCAAAACACCCTTCAGAATTCCTTGGGCTAGGGATGAAAAATTCAAGGAACATGGTGACATATTTGATACAGAGACATGGTGATCTCAAAATGATCACTTTCTTCTCAAGAGTTTGGACAGGAGCAGGAAGGGTCCTACAAAAGTTCTTTCATGATAGGATTATTGTGGTCAGTTTGAGGGATTCTAGGCTGATCAAGTAAGCGACAGAACCATAGGGTGGCAGTGTTGCACAACTAGCTTTACTGGGTGATACTTGGTCAGGCTGCTTGCAGGGAAGTTTCTCTGGGCAGAACCTCCAGAGACAGCAGGCACTTGGTCACCACCCAGAAGGTGAAGAGGGCCTTGGAATTCCCAGGGCAGAGGGGAATCATAGAGGGGACTTATGTATTCAGGTGGTATCGCTCAGCAGCAGGGGTGGAGGAGAGTCTGGGTCAGAGAGCTTCCAAGGGCAACAGCATCTTGGGGTCTTAATGGTTAATTGTATATGTCAACTTGACTGGATCACAGAATGTTCAGATTTTTAGGTAAACATGGTTCTGGGTGTTTCTTTGAGGATGTTTCTGGATGAGATTGACATTTGAGTTGGTAGACGGTGTGAAGCAGAATGCCCTCCTTGAGGTAGGTCCTTGAGGTAGGTGAGCCTCAGTCAATCTATTAGAGGAGAATTTGTTCTCTGTCTTCAATTTGGGACATTGTATTCTCCTGCCTTTGGACTTGCACTTGACTTGAAAATTACACCAGTGGCTGACCTGGGTTTCCAGCTTCCCAACTGCAGATCTGGGACTTCTCAGCCTCCATAACTGTGCAAGCCAATTCCATAAAATAATAAAATAAAATAAAAAATAATAAAATAATCTCTTACTGGTTCTGTTTCTCTGGAGAACCCTAACTGATACAGGGTCTTCTATAATGACAGGGTTTTCTTATCCATGGCTAGCAGATGCTGGGTACAGTTTCACAGAGTACAAGTGGATAGGCTCTGAATGGTGAAAATTAATGTTTATTAGGACTACATGTAAAGCAATTGAGTGTAAGAATTTTAATTTGGGCTTTGAGCTAACAGTCCTGGCTTCTGTGAAGAAGAAAACAAAATGGGGACAATTTCAGGTCCATTTATATGACACTTGAGCAGAGAAAAGAGGAGCATCCCTAATGAGTAAACATCTGAATAGCTAATGGTGCTTTTCCTAATTCTGGAGTCCTCTCTGTTAAGGATGGCAATGAGCGGGGGTCTTATGTATCATGTGAACTCTCCTAGCTTTGTCTGTCCACACCACACCAGCCCAGAGAGCCAACCAAGGGCTGAGGTAACCATGGAAACAGTAACAAAAATAGGCGCATCTTCTCAGCCACTGTCTATGTCCTTACTTTTCCCTGGCCAAGTTCCAGGCGGTTCCACGTGCTCCCCTCTGCTGGCAGCCACTTCAATGCATCTATTGCAGCCACTGGCTTGTTTGCTTAATCATGGTTTTTTTTTTTCCTAATTAAGAGATATTAAGTGCTTATTTTAGTGGATCTGAGAAGTAGAAAAATATAAAGAGAGAATTAAAAGTGACCCATACCAGAAATAACTACTAACATTTTTATATATTTCTCTAGTCTCTTTTAAGGCATATGTATAAATATTTAACGTCATTATTTTGTATTCACCTTCTTGCACCTGAAATGAAATCATAAGATTTTCTGGTATTATTAAATATGTCTTAGAAGCATAATTTTTAACTGCAGCATCAAATTATATATTCTGTGGTTCAATCCCTAGAGGGCCCCAGCTGCCCACTAGTGACAGCTCCAGATGAGATTGGGGAAGCCTCTCTCCCCCATCAGCGTTCATATTTGCAGACACTGAGGAAGATGAAAAGTGCTTTCGCAATATCTTTCTGCATCTCTCATCTCACAACATTTTGTTAATCTCCTTCCACTAAGAAGGTACAAATCCTCTTCTGAGAAATATTGAAGCTGCCAAAGCCAAGAAACCAAACTGGTTGGGAAAGGAGAGAAGAGTTGGGTCAACTGGAAGTTTGCAGGGGTGACAACTGAGGTGCCATCTTGACAAAGACCCCACGAAAGAGTGTGTCCACACTGAATGCCTGCCAAAATCCACAACGGGTCACTTCACACTCATGAGGATGGCTGTTGTCAGAAATGTGGAAATTCACTGGTGTCAGCAAGGATGTGGAGAAATTAGAACTGGAAGGAGCCAAACAAGAGTTTGTCTGCCTGATGTGCCACAAGCCAGTAAAATATTGACACCGAGCTTTTGCAGTGAGGAAAGGCTATTTATTGGTGTGGTGCCACCCGGGCGCATGGGAGCTAATGCTTATGGTCCTGAACTCCCCAATGGCTTACAAGTTATGGTTTTTAAGGGCAAAATTTGGGGGAGGGTCTCTGGAGAAAGTGGATGCCTCCGGTTGGAGGCCCATGACGTCCTGTTAACAGATGTTACTTAGTTCCTTATGGTGCCACTTTGTCTAGTCTTATGGAAGTCTGTTCTATGTCAAGACACTTGGGATATGAAAAATATCTTTTTTTCTTATGTTAGAGATTTCATTAGGTACACCTGGTGATTATGTGGTTAGGATAGTGCTTACCAGCTGCTTGTATGCACCTAAACTAACCACTTGTATGTGCATAAGCTAGTGGGGTTGCATTCCTTCATGTTCCTTTGAGTGATAAGCAAGCATTCCTGCCTCCTGGGTCTGGATGTACATGTTCCCTGCCCAGTCCAGCTGTGCCTGGGACGCTATGACCACAATGTTTGTTTTTCCTCTGAATTGATGAGAGGGATGCTGGCTTAGAACCCTGTCACATTGCTGGTGGGAATGTACAGTGGTGCAGTAACTGTGGAAAACAGTGTGATAGGTCCTTAAAAAGTGAACCTAGGGGTCTTAACAACTCCACTCCTAGGTATACACCCAAATCAGATTTGAGTAGAAAAGAAAGCAGGGACTCAAATAGGTATCTGTACACTCTGTTCATTATAACATTATTCACAAGTAGGAAAAAAGTAGAAACAACCCAAAATGTCCATCAAGGGATGGATGGATGAATAAAATGTAGTCTATCCATGCAATGGAGTTTTATTCTGCTTTTGAAAGAAATAAAATTCTGACACCTGCTACAATCTGGATGAGCTTTGAAGCATTTGGCTAAGTGAAATAAGCCAGACACAAAAGGACAAATACTCTATGATCCTACTTACATGAGGTCTCTAGAATAGTCAAATCCATACAGGCCATAAGTAGAATGCTGGTTGCCAGGGGCAGGGACCCAAGGGGTGGGGGGAAATGGGGAATCATTGTTCAGTGGGCACAATTTCAGTTTGAGAAGATATAGAAGTTCTGGAGATGGACGGTGGCGATGGTTATACAACACTGCAGATGTCCTTAATGTCACTGAACCGTACACTTAAAGATGGTGAAGACAGTAAATTTTGTGTTATGTATAACCTCACCACACACACACACACACACACACACACACACACTGGAGCCTGAGGCAGGAACCTGGTAGGAGAGTGAAAAGCACAGGCTCACCTCGAGGAGGACCAGGGCAGGAGCTGTGTCTGCCTCCTTAATACTCTCTCCCTCGCAGGGGCCCGTCACTAAGTTGTTATCTGTCAACAGCCCCCTCCTGCACTCAGCTGTGTGACGTTGGGCTCTGCAAACACATGATGCTTTGCTGCTGGCTCCCTCTGAGGTTCTGCTAGCTGGGGGTTCTGGAGGGAGGCTGTGGATATTATGACCCTTTCCTTAGTGTGACCCATTGCCCTCTCCTGCATTGTTTTCTCCATGTCACCATGGATGTATGCATCTGTCTTGTCTGTCCCCACTTCTCCCACAGTGGGGACTCCATGAGGACAGAGGTCGGTGGGTCTCCCTCACTACTGCATTCCTGGCACTAGAGGGGTACCTGCTATGCCACAGGTGCTCAAGACAGGTTGGCTCTCAGAGCTTCTGGAGCTTCTCCTCAGAAGCCCTGGAGTTCCAAAGAGCACAGGTTGAAAAAACACCAGATTAGAAGGGTTCCTGTGGTCTCAGTCTATGCTCTGTGGCCACATCAGGTTATGAATGTGAATCCTTATCTCAAACAACTGACCTGCTCAGACAAAAATAAGGTACCATGCTCCATAGTATGAGAATACTCACCCCAACATTCTACTCATGTCAGCAGAAAATGACTGGCTCCCAGTCTGTCAGAGGTGTCTATATCTTTCCACACCAGCGTGGGAACTTGACATCTACTTTAAAAAAGAAAGTTTTCTTATGGGAAATTTCAAATATAGACAAACATTGAGAAAATAGTATCGTGGATTCCCATGAATTCAGTGCTTAGCTTCAATAGTTGTCAACGTTCTGCAGCTCATCTCCCTTTCCCCCACTCAGTTTCAGTATTGTCATTTGTACTTATTGCTGCTGAAGTATGTTAAAGCAAATCCCAATATTGTGTCCATCAGTATTTCAATATGTATCTCTGAAGGTTATTCTTGATCCAAGAAGGGATCTTCTCTGTTGGACAGGGTCATGCCCTTCAGTCAAGCTAATACCCTTGGATATCGAGGAGAAAGGGACGTGGCTAGGTCAGCCATACTGGATGCCAACTGGTGACTTTGCCATGCAGTGGTGGCTCCTCCAGCCTCATGCCCAGGCAGCTCAGTCTCAGGTTCAGGACCCCATCATTTGGTGGGGTGGGGGGTGGGTGAGTAGCTGCTTGATCTGCTAATATAGATCATACACATCTCTTGCTGCTTCTCGTCCCACTTCATCAGATACAACCACACTTAACAGCACCCATAGCATCTTGGTGGTTAATTGGTTAGGAATGATGAGAGGATATGTGGCCAGGCCACGAGGATGCGTCCTGACCACTATCACCAGACTGGACAATGCTGGAAGCTACCACTATTGGAATATCAGATTCCTCTACAAGGAATAGAGATCTCCATTTGTAAAATTTATCAAACAGCAACAGGAAATGCACTAAACCTTTGAGGTTGAAAATGGGGGAAAAAAGAGATTGTCATGAGCTCAAAAGACTGTTTGACAGAAGGAAAAATACGTTCATATAAGTGACTTGGAGGGAGTGTGCTGTGGCTCTACCACGCAGCCCACAGCTTGAATTGGTGCCAAAGATCCTTGTTTCAAAGATGCTGGAAAGGAGGATGCTCAATTCTCCCCCCATGGTTCCTTCTCCCCACCATGGTCTCATCAGAACATTTTATGAAATCTATGTTGCAGTTCATCCGAACTCAAGTGTGATCTCTTTCTCTAGGGTTGTGTCTCTTTTTCCTCCTGGGGCTTACCTGAAAGGCAGCTCACTGCCAGGGTTTCAGATCACTTGGTAAGTTCCATGCATCGATTGGCTAGCATCACTCTGACATTGGTGTGGTCAGGTGTTTTATGTCTAATCACGCTATATTGGCTTTAATAGGCCACCAAGAAACACTCTCTGCCAAATGATCAACAATTGTAATCTTCCCACCTTTCCCTCTAGACAGGCTCTGGGTTGGGTGGAACACTTCCAGGCTGCAGGGTGGAGCTGGGGTTGATTTTGAGAAGGCTACAGATGCTCAGTGGACACCAAGAAAGCAGGTGACCCAACAGAGGTGGTGATGGAAGGGGCTCATGGAGGGTTGGAATCCAGGAATTGGGTGTGAGACAGGAAAGTCCTAGAATTGAAGAGTTGAGTGACTAGTAGTGGAGAATGGGAGGAAGGAGAAGTGGGAGGATGGGTCTCTGGGCTCTTTGGTCCCTTTCTTTGGGGACACTTTAATTACCTAAGAGAATGTGGTGATGAGGTGTATGGACTTTGGACCTTTGACCTGAGTCTGTGTTCTGGCTATACTAGCAAACTAGCTAGTTACTCCAAATGAATGCCTCACCCTCCATGACTCAGTTTCCTTATCTGTACAGTGGGGATGATTATAATAGTGTTCATCTCATATGAGATTGTGAGGATTAAGTGTTACTATAAGGAAAGCATGTGACTGTGGCAAACAGCAAGCACTGCACATTGTCCATCAGGATTACTTCCAAGCCCTCGGGCCTCAGCTGTGGGTGAGAAGTAGTTATGGATGTAGAATTGGCTCAGACCAGCACCCATGCATTTATTAAATACCTTAGACACACTCTCAACCATATGCCATTTCGCTTTCTCCCCACGGTGAGGTTGTTGGTAGCAATTAGTACTTTAATTCTATATGGGAGAAGCAGACGCTCACAGAGGTTGCTCAGCTCTGAGTCAGACAGCAAGACTTGGCATCGTAGTTTCTCTCCTCTGCTACCTCTGTCCTCCCCTGCCCCCTTGACCTTTGCAGCAGCAGAGCCATCCCCAAGAGCATGCCTGCAGAAATAAAAAGGGGAAGGCAATGGAGGAAGCAAATGCCGGAAGCTATTTTCCGAGGGTCTGACCAACAACATGCTATTTAGTACTTGTATGGGCCTCATTCCATGATGCAGCTGCTCTGAGGGCACCAGAGCCACTGTGGGGTCAATGAGCAGCTGTGTTCTGACCTCAGGAAGCCACTTACACACCTATTGCTGCCCTTGGAATCTCCCAGAGCTCCCAGAACATGGTTGGACCCAACAGAAATCCCATGATGAAGGAAGGAAGCACATCAGAGCCCCCGGCCAGTGTTAGAGCCCCTGAACCCCTGTCCCCCTGCCCCACTCTGAACAAGTCCCTCTACCCATTCATTTATTGATGTGGGAAGGAGAGCAGTTGATTCTGTAAGGTCAAAGCTTTCTTCCAATGACAGCACCTACATTTCCATCTCTTTATATAAAAGACCCCCGAGAGTTTATACATGTAAGGAAAAGGGGGGTGGGTAAGGAGTGGAAGCCAAAACTGAATTCTTTTTTTTTCTTTCTTTAACAGGTTCATGTTTTCTACTCTGTTGTTCTTGATTGTGGGAGTAATTCGAAGTCCCAAGTATGCACAAACCAGTTGGAAATGTTTGAAAAGGGCAGCCAAATGGGTGTTTCTCTTCCAAAAAACAAGTTTGATTCCACTGTTGGATTTTTAAAACTTTGTTTATCTTCACTAATTATTTCACTTTGATTTTAATGCTTTCTTTCTGAGCAAATATTCCTAAATATGTCAAAAGAACAGAGAAACAAGATCATCCAAAAACATTAGTCATATAATGTGCTCTAGTGATAAGAGTCCTGGATTAAGGATGGGGAAAGAGTTTTGCCTCTAACCCTGTGTGGAGTGATGATTTTGGAAGCTGTTTACCTCTCTGGGTTTATTTCTTCCTCTCTCATTTTAAATGGGTTGGACTCTCAGGTGGGAAATTGTTATTTTTTAGGATGTTCATCTTCTACTTTCTTCTAGTCATGGGATCCTGGGTTTTGTTTTGTTTCATTCAGGAAACCATACTTTTTCCACCATCATGTGTTTCAGATGGGATCTGTCACAAGCTTGGATTTCAGGGTCTCCTCTATGGCAGTGGGAGTGGGGGAAGGATGCCTCTCGGAGCACAAAGGGAAACAAAATTTTTATATTTTAAAGTAAAAGTGGTTAACACACAAAAGTATATCTTACTCTACGCATTAGGTAGCTGTTGGTGCATAACAAATTACCACACATAGCAGCTTCTTAAAAAACACATTTATAATCTCAGAGTTTCTGGGGGTTAGGACTCTGATCATCACTTAGCTGGGTTCTTGGCTGCAACATCTCACCAGGTTAGAGTTAAAATATTGGCCAATGCAGTAGGGTCATCAGAAGCTCTGTTGGAGAAGGGTCAGCCCCCAAACTCCCTTGGTTGTACCAGAATTCATTTATTTCTTATCACAGAACTAAGCCTTCAGGTTCTTGTTGGAGGCTGCTTTCAGCAAATAGGGGTCACTCATTCATGGTTCTCTGCCACATAGGCCTGTCCACCATGGCCATTTACTTCATGGTGGCTTTTTCAAGGCCAGCGAGGAAGAGTCTAGCATGTCTGCTAGAAAGAGAGTCTTCTACATACTTAATCATGGAGTGATATCCCATCACCTCTGACATACTCTCTTGGTTACAAGCAAGTCACAGGTCTTGCTCCCACATATGAGTGAACCCCAGGAGGTAGCTTTCCTTGAGGGTCACCAAAGGTCAAGATTAACCTGACCTTTGAATGAATTTTTAATACCTTCTCCATCCCATTGGTAAGAACCTCAAAGTCTTAGACTGACGCTGCCCTTTTACATACTATGCAATCATCTCTTCTTTAGCTCCTTGTGATTTTTTTTTAGTAATGAGTCTCTATGACAAGGTCTAAGATAGATCTGACATTAATGGAATTCCACTCAGTAGTAAGCATTGTTGTGTTCAGTTTCCAGGGCCTTTCCTTTCATTTTGACACCTATGTTTACTGGATGGCCTTCCTCTTGGGCAAAGCTATACCCAGGAGATAAGCAACTGGTTGGTGTTAGTAAGTGATGGACCCCTGTGTTTTTGTCTTTATTCATATGTGGGATTATTCCATTAGTAGGTTACTCCTCAGTGAAATGCCTTTGTCAACAGGAGACCCTGATTTCCAGCTCATGGAATGGATGCGCATATGGCCTCCATTTTTATTATGTCAGAACAGTGGTGATACATGACAATAGGCTGAATTCCATGAATCTTTGAATTCCCATGCTTTCATACCTTCCACAAGCACAGAGAATCTCTGGACTCTCCTTTGAGGAGACTCTCAATATTTGTTCCTCTTATCTCTGATTAAACCAGAAAAATGACTCAATTTGGGTTGGGGAGAAAAGGAACAGATGGAAGGCTGTTTGCACCCAGGGAGGTTGAGGAGAAACCAAAACACTCTTGCACGGTTCCATGGACATCTAGAGACAACCTTACAGCTTGAAGAAATAAATTAATATTCAATCAAATAGGAGCAGCTGGAAGGTTGAAGGTTAATGGTCATTTTTCAGTTGGGAATATAATTAACAAAGGGGATGATTTTTTTTTTTTTTTTTTTTTTTTAGAACTGCAGTGTTATTTTTAAAGCAGTTTTAGTAGACCTTCCCTTTCCCCAACTTTTCTTTCAAATGGCTACTCTGGCTTTTTAAAAATAACATTTTAATTTTAGAATAGTTTCATATTTACAATTTGTGAAGATAGTACAGAGAGATTCCATACACACTATTTCCCTAACGTTTTGTTCAAATTCTCCAGTGCCCTGCTGCCAGGCTCCCACATTCATCAATACCATGCCCTTAGTGTGTAAGAAGAGAGAGAGATTCTTTTATTCTACCTCCTTTTTAGCACATAACTGGCTCAAAATTTTCAAAGCAGAGAGATTTGGAGTGACGCTAGAAGAGGAAAGGGGAGGAAAGGGGGCAGGCACAATAAATTCTTTAATCATTCTCAAACTTTATTTTAATGGTTAACTTCAGTCTCTCTATCTGCAAATCTTTACAGAAATGGCTAGCAAGTGTCCAGTTGGGTGACCCAGTGCTAGGAACACTAACGGTCTTTGTTTCTCAGAAGAATGCTTCTTCTTCTTTTGGAGGTAAATTTTCTGCAGAAATCCCACCATTTATATTCTCCACATTAGCTCAGAATATTCTCTGCTGCAAACTGTGTGGTGGCTGTTCGAAGACTACTTAAGTGAAAGGTGAACCATGCTGAGCTCTGGGAAGAGAATGCAGGTTTCCCCCTTGTCCTGGGAAGGAAAGAGGGAGAGGCAGACTCTCTAGGATGGAGTGGACCTTGGGGCCATTTTTTAAAAGCTCATCACACCTTAAATTCTACTGCTGCAGAGATACCTGGGTGGCTCAGGGGTTGAGCGTCTGCCTCCAGCTCAGGGCATGATCCTGAGGTCCTGGGACCAAGTCCCGCATCAGGCTCCCTGTGGGGAGACTGCTTCTCCCTCTTCCTGTTTCTGCCTCTTTCTCTCTTTGTGTCTCTCATGAATAAATAAATAAAATATTTTTAAAAAATTCTACTACTGCAATCAAAACAGTATAGCATTGGCATAAAGATAGACAAGTAGATGAGAAGAATAGAGAGTCCAGAAATAAACCCACGCATATACGGACAACTGATCTTTGATAAAGTTTCAAAGGAAATGCAAGAGAGAAAGAATTGTCTTTCTTTCTTTCTTTTCTTTCTTTCTTTCTTTCTTTCTTTCTTTCTTTCTTTCTTTCTTTTCTTTCTTTCTTTCTTTCTTTCTTTCTTTCTTTCTTTCTTCTTTCTTCTTTCTTTCCTCCCTCCCTCCTTCCCTCCCTTCCTTCCTTCCTTCCTTCCTTCCTTCCTTCCTTCCTTCCTTCCTTCCTTCTTTTTTTTTAGAGAGGGAGGAGGGGGAGGATCAGAGGGAGAGAAAGAATCCAAAGCAGACCCTGCACTGAGCACAGAGACTGACTCAGGGCTCCATCTCAGGACCCTGAGATCATGACCTGACCTGAAATCAAGAGTCACATGTTTAACCAACTGAGCCAGCCAGGTGCCCCAAGAATTGTCTTTTCAGCAAAAGGTGCTGGAACAATTATACACCCGCATGAAAAAAAATGAACTCAGATCTATAACTTGAACCATATATAAATACTAGCTTAAATTAGATTGCAGACCTAAATGTATAAAACTTCTAGATGAAAGCATAGCAGATCTGTTACCTTGGGTTAGGCAAAGATTTCTTGCATATAACACAATGCATGATCCATAAAATAACAAATTGAAAATTATATTTCATCAAAATTAAAAGCTCTGATCTTCAAAAGATTCTGTTAAGAGAATGAGAAGATATACATAATCAGTGAGGAAATCTTTAGAAGGCATATATCTGAAAAAAACTTGTATCCAGGATATATAAAGAACTCTCAAAACTCAGCAATTAACAAACAACCCAATGTAAAAATGGGCCGAAAGTTTGAACAGACACTTTGCCAAAGATATAAGGATGGCAAATAAACACATGAAAAGATATTCAACATCATTAGACACTAGGGAAATAAATGCAAATTAAAACCACAGTGAGGTAACACTACATGCCTACTAGAAAGGCTAAAATTAAAAAGACGAACCATATGAAGTGCTGGCCAGGATGTGGAAAAGTGGAACTCCCAGTTCTGCTGGAAATGTAAAATGTTGCAAGTTATTTTTAAAAATGATTTAATAGTATTTTTAAAAGTTAGGTGTACTTACCATACAATCCATCCACTCCATTCCTAGGTATTTACTTAGGAAAAAAGAAGACATATGTCCAACACCATGTACACGATGTTCATAGCAGACAGCCCAAATGTTCATCAATAAGTGAATGGATAAACAAGCAATGGTTACAACACATTACCCAGCAATACACAGGAATGAGTTATTGATACACTGACAAACATTGATGAATCTCAAAATAATTATTTTGAGTAAAAGAATCCAGACTAAAAAGAGTACTGCTGTGTGAATCCATTTCTACGGAAGTCTACAAAATGCAACTAATCTATAGTGATGGAAAGCAGATCATCAGTTGCTTTGGGGGAGGAGGGAGAGAGGGGGATCACAAAGGAGAGGCACCAGGAAACTTGGTGGGGATGGATATTTTCAGTCTCCAGTGTGCTAGTGGTGTAAGTGATGGACACTTACACAGTTTAAATGGGCATTTTATTGTATGTCAATATGCAATTTATTGCATGCCAATGGTACCCTAATAAAGCTATTTAGATTTTAAAAATTCCTCTACTGAACAAGCGCCAAGAGGTTTTCAGCAAAGCTCCCTTTATCAAAATCTGAGATAAGGCGGTGCCAGAAGTTGCAAACTGAGAGGAGTCACTTGTACGGAATGAGAGGAGATTCTGGAGTCTTATATCTTCTGTGGAGCCAGTCGGAGGCACTGGGAGAGGGGATGAGCAGCAGCCAAGAGTCTGCATTTCATCTCTGAGCTGAGTGTCCTCATCTGTAAGATGGTGGCCATGGGCAACTTGACCTCTAATAACCAGCTTCATGGCTTGGTGGAAATGCCCTGTGTTTTTCCACTGGACAGATCTAGGTTTGGATTCTGGCTCCACATGCGCCTCGACCTCTGCTCCTGGTGGTGCTCAGTTAACATGGAGGGGGAATTATTAACCCTTGCTGCTGTGGGGAGGCTCGGTATACCTGGGCTAGAGTAGATATTCAAATAGTGTTTGCTTTCTTCCTTTTCCTCAGCCTACTAAGTGAGAGACCTAAGAAATGATTTTCTTCTTTACTTTTCTGGTACTGAATTTAATTTTTACTTTGAGTCATGGATTCCCTGGAGGGTAGAAAGCAATCCATTTGGTTGGTTCCTCTCCTCAGAGTAACTGTAGTTTATGTCAGGCACAGATGGGGTGAAGGGTCTGGGTCTCATCCTTGCTAGGGTTGCTCAGATGTCTGGATTGGCCTTCGGAGGATGATCCACACAACTTGCAGTTGAGTCTCAGATCATGTGACCTCAGTTCCCTACAGACCAAGCCCTCCTTTGTTTCCTCACACCCCGTTCAGGGGAGGCAGTGGGCACTGAAATGGGAGGCATGAGCCTGAAGACTGCTTGGACACGAAGCCCAGCCCCACTGTTGCCTAGCTAGGGCAGAAACTTCGTTTTCACACCTGAAAATAATGGAAATTAAAATCATTTCACTCATGGGGTGGTCGTGAGAATTCAGTGAGTCAGTGTTTAAAACAGTGCCTCGACCTTGGTGACATTTGTTTTGTCATGTTGGCATGGGTGGGGGGTGCTGTCCGTCCTTCCGCCTGGCTCTGGGTCCCTCCAGGTTCTACCAGGAAGGTGGCTCTTGGCCTCTCTGATCTTATCTCCCCCAAACAATATGGCAGTTCTGAGGGATGGAGAGGGCAAAGCCCAGGGCCCCACTGTACTCTACTCAGGGCTTCCCTCTGGGAAGAGGCCCCTAGTCCTGGGGAGAGAGGGTAAGAGCAGAATGCCTTGCTATTCCCCAACACACACACACACACACACACACACACATACCCCAATCCCAGAACCCCTCCACTGGCCTCTCAAATGTCCAAGCCAAGGACTTACTCCTTTGCTGTCTGCCTTCTGCTCGGTCCAGGGCACTAGTGATGTGGGCACCCTGGATGACTGAACATGGGCTGCTTACACACACAGGGGCATACGGGGTACCCATTGTTCACATCATCACATGTCAGCTTCTGCTTGGCCCTCTGAGGTCTGTGGAAGGACCTGGCGCAGGAGGGAAGTTGCCAGCAGAAGCTTCCTTAGCACCCTGACTACCCCTCCCCGCCAAGTGCTGAAGCTGTGGTGGCTGCGTCTGGGCAGGGCTGAGCAGGAGACAGACCCACTGAGCCCTAATCCCTCCCAGCGCAGTGAGCTCAGGACATGGGCCCTCCCCTTCTCTGATGCCCTCTGCAAAAGTCAGGGCTCAGTGGGAAGGGGTGAGGAGGACCCCTCAGCTCCTACTGCACTCTCTTCTAGGGACATGTCAGCCTCTAAGGTAGCTTAACGGGTAAGCTAACAACACTTCCAAAGAGAATTCCTTCTGAAAAAACCTATATTGAAGAGCAATGTCATTCTGCCACCTTGTGGTAACATCTTCCTGTGACTTCTTTTTGTTGCTGTGGCCTGTAACCTAGCAACTGCTGTGGAGCACTGACTCCCCCCTACCCCCACCCCCCCGAAAAGGATAAGTGTTTAAACCTGAACGGTGTCTTATTAACTACCATTGTGCTCTCCCCAAAAAAAGTCAATTTATTTGGATGTAAAATATATTATTAGGATCAATCTTTGAGGTACAGGATACTTAAAATATTCATTCAACCAACATTCATTTTCCATATGCAAGGAGAAGTGCTACATTCTGGGGGAAAATATAAATATAGTCTCTGTCCTCAATGAGCTTAAATTATACCAGAGAATAAGGACGTTTTACATCAATTTCTATATTAAAAGGCAAAAAAAAAAAAAAACTGTTAGGAGCTCTGGATAAATGGGGGATGAAGTGGATGACAGCACGGAAAATTGAGAAAGATCTAATGAGGGAGATCATTTGAGCCCAGGGAGTCACCAAACATCTTTGAGTGAGGGAGGCACATGAGAGATTGGTGTGATAAGAGGGTCAGTGGAGTAGGAATGGAGAGCCGTATCTATAAACTTCTCTGATCATGCATCACTAAAAATCAAACAAAAACAGCGAGTAGGCATTCCACTAAAAGTATTTATAAATTTTAAGCATTTACAGGCATAGCATGTACATTAAAAGCCATATGTTGGAAGGAACGGACGAAAATAAAGAAGAGAAAAGCCCTAGTTCCCTTTGCTTTTCATTGGATTGTCAGGCACACCCCACTGTGGAGGTTGTTGGTGTAGACCGTGTGGGCAGGGAGACGAGCAAAGAGAATCAGAGAGACCCTTGGGGCTATGAGCACAGTGTGGTAAGACATGATACAGATCTATGTAAGGTGGAGGCTGGATGTGAGTGCAGAGGCGAACCTTCAGAGACAACTGGCAGGAGTTCAGGGTGAGCAAACTGTTAAAGGCAATTCTAGGTTGGTTTTGTTTTGTTTTTAAATCATATACTGTTGGGAAGGTGGTGAACCATTGTGCTGAAAGGGAGTACAGAAGAAAAGGCAGGTTGGCAGGAAAGGTAATGAGCTTGTTTTATGTACTTTGAGTTCTAAGTACCAGTGAAACCTGTCTGGCTTCCATAAGGATCTGGAAATTTATTTTCCCAAGTCTGGAGTGGAGTAGTGTCATTGGATCCGGAGGGGATGGCCACGTGTGGGAGAGCATGAAGTTGCCCAGGGAAAGACTACAGAGTGAGAAGAGAACAGAACCAGGATCCCCAAAGTGGCCAACCCCAGGGATGATTGTAGCACAGGTTCCCCCGGAAATACCCTTTGTGCTGGAGAATTGCCAGCAGGTGTGCTGGGGAGTGTCTCAGAACCAACATCTGTGACGGAACAAGGACGTGGGATTGGGTGGAGGGACAAGTTGAACTGTGATGTGGTTTCACCAGGCCTCAGCCCATCCCATGGCAGCTCTGAAACCCGGATGGCCCTTTTAGTGATGTGCAGTGGTATGCCGGACTGGTTCCTACTGGCTTGTGGGAGCGACTGTGCGCATCCCCTCCAGCTTCTCACTCAGTGATGTCAGCTTGATCTTGAAATTGGCCACAATGGGAGCATTTACACCATGGAAACCACCCAACATTACAAGCCAGGGCTTTTTTCCTAGAGAACCGGTTGTGAAATATTTACTAGGATACACATGTGTGTCCCTAATGAGGTAAGAGGATGGAACCTTTGTATCTTTGCCTCAACTAATCATTGCATGCAAGCTGCCCCCGGGGAGGGGATGTTACCTCGGGTGGGATAGCTTCCTTCAGCAGAGGACCACACCTGGTTGTGAGCCTTCAGCAGAAAACATTCCCTCCGTCTGGAGACGTGTTAGTGCCTTGACTGTGAGGAGGGAACATGGAGAGCATGCCATCATTCACCACGGCCCACATTCTGTGCAACTTCATTTAGTGACTTCATTTCATCTGGAAACAGCTACTCCAGGAGTCTCGTTAGTCTCTTTTTCTGGAGAAACTTGAAAGAGTAAGATTGGTCTCCTTTGCTATAGGTGGCCTTGAGGCCACATGCTATTCATTTCCCTCCTTTTCTATCCATTCTAGATTCCCCTCCCCCTCAGCCAGCAGCTCTCCTGGTCTGGGTAGCTTACCTAGTAGCATGACCCAGATATTCATCCCCAGGGGTTGGAAATCCTGATCACCATGCCCTGCTCAGACTGTTGCTGTTGCATGATGTCTCATTACCATCAGAATTGGGCAGGAGAATGTCAAGATACCTTTGTGGACCACCACTGCGCAAATCTCTTTTTTTTCCACTGTGCAAATTTATTCTTCATGGCCCTGTTGTAGAAGGACAGACCCTCCTGATGATCAGGGTCAGTTAACCCTGCCGGTAGGATGAATCCTTTTCTTGCCAGCTCATCTCTTGGCATAGGGAGGGCTGGTGACCACTGTAGCCCTGCTGGAGGGATCCCTTCTCTGGGAACTAGGGCTTCTCACCTCACAGTTCCAGGATCCTTGTGGGATCGATTTATCCAACTTTTACCAAGTATTCCATGTGCAATGTTCTTGCAAGGCTGCAAGAAAATGAGTCTGGTTTCCTCTTTGGTGGGAGTAGAACAGTTAGCCTATGGTTTGGATTCGGAACAGGGACACAGCTGTGCTCCCTTTCAAGTGTACCACATAAGTACTGCCCATGGGGAGTGGAGATTCTCCTCTCTCGATAACAAGAAGAGGAGCAGAAAGAAATGTGATGCTTCTGCCCTGACAAGCCTGGTAGGGAGTAATTGGGCCAACTCCAGAACTAACATCATATGCTTGTCAACATCAGGGATGGGGCTTTTTATCTTGTCTTTGTATAATACTTCCTTTTCCATTAATACGTAAAGCATATTCTGTTAAATAAACTATGTCACAGATAATATGGCATTTTCATCATGGACCTTACCTCACCCCCACCCAGTTTTAGAGTTTCCAGTCCCAATTTTTAAGGTGTCTCTATCTCAGAGGTATGAAATTCTCAAACTTTTAATTTACTTGAGATTAATTTTAATTCACTCAATAAGGGTGGAGAAGTGTAGAGAGGAAAGAAGAAGATTATTTGAACAAACAAGAGAAAGATGTCATCATTCCCAAAATATTGGGAATGATAATAATATGCTGCATGTGTTTAATTGCTTGGGGGATGTTATTTTTGCCTGACTAGGCTGTTGATCCTTTGATGCTTTTCTTTCCATGGTGTTTCCCGTAGTTGAGGAAAGGTAGAGGATTGGAGATAGTAATGGTGGACTGAGTCTTCCAATTCCCGTCAGAGAAAAGTTCACTAATCGCTTGCTGGATTGACTTCAATTTTGTAATTAAGAGGCCATAACAGATTATTCTTCCGCTTGGTCCAATACTTCATGTTAGGCCGTTTTACCAAATACCTAATCTAAAAGCTTCCTCCTGGCATTTATCTCTCTTTTCTTACTCTGTGCTCAAGAACAGTAATATTCACTCATGTAAGTAACTCATTTACTTTCCTGTTCATTTTTTTATCAACTGTTTTATTGAATTATTCTTATGTGCACAGCATTGCATTAGTCACCTAGAGGCTGCAATGATGAATGTGTTTCTGGCTTAAAGGGACCATGACTCCAATTGGGACAATACAAGGGTACTTTGTTTTATCCAGAACAGGTATGTTAGCATACCTTCCTAACTATTCTGTAGGTGGCTGGTCTTTTTTTATTATATTATTTAAACAATGTTTATTGAGATATAATTCACATATAATTTGCCTATTTAAAGTCTACGATTCAATGTTTTTGTTAAGTATATTTGCAGATATGTGCCACCATCACCACAGTCAATTTTAGAATATTTTCATCACCTCAGAAGGAAACCCCATACTCATTTACTACCATCCCCTTACCCTCCACCATTCCCCTCCCCATCCCTAAGCAACCACTTACCTACTTTCTATATAGATTTCCCTTTTCTGGACACTTCATATAAATGGAGTTATGTGGTATGTGGTCTTTTGCATGGTTTCTTTTGCTTATCCTGATGTTTTTGAGGTTTATCCAAATTGTAGCATATATCAGTATTTCATTTCTTTTCATAGCTAAGTAATATTCCATTGAATGGATGTACCACATTTTATTTACCCATTTGTTAGTCGGTGGACATTTGGGTCATTTCCATCATTTGGATATTATGAGTAATACTGCTATTAACATAAGTTTGTTTATAAATGTTTATAAATAAAACACATAGGTATTTTCAATTCTCTTGGGTATATACTATGAGTAAAATTGCTGGGTCTTATGGTAATCATTTGGGAAATTGCCAGACTGTTTTCCAAAGTGCCTACACCCTTTTACATTCCACTAGGAAGTGTGTGAGGCTTCCAGTTTCTCCACATCTTTGTCAACAGTTGTTGTTATCTCACTTTTGAATTTTAGCCATTCTAGTAAGTGTGAAGTGATATTTGGTTGTGATTTCGATTTGCATCTCCCTAATGACTAATGATGTTGAGCATCATTTCATGTGCTTATTGGCCATTTGTATATCTTCCTTTGAGAAATGTCTATTCAGACCCTTTGCACATTTTTAAATTGGATTATTTGTCTTTTTATAATTGAATTGTAAGAAGGTGCCTGGTCATTAAGGTGAACTGATATTTAAAGCAGCATATCCCAATTGGGGGTCACATGGCCCTTAGGAGTTTCACATATACATGTTATTTTTAAATCTTTCCTCCAAAAAGTGTACATACACCAATCATGAAGTCTCACAGTGAATTTCTTTCAGATTCCTTTCTTTCATTCAAGAAGTATGACAATCCAGGACACCTGGGTGGCTCCATCAGTTAAGCATCTGCCTTCAGCTCAGGTCATGATCCTGGGGGTCTTGGGATGGAGCCCTGAGTCAGCTCCCTGCTCAGGAGGGAATCTGCTTCTCCTTCTCCCTCTGCTCTTCCTTCCCACTCATGCTCACTTGCTTTCTCTCAATCTCTCTCTCTCAAATAAATAAAATCTTAAAAAAAAAATTATGACAACCCAGAGTGGTCACATGTGTTATGTCATGCTCATCTGGAGCTGATGGCTTCAAGTCTTTCAGAGATCGATCGATGGCCCCACCACAGTGGACAGAGCCATGTCTCAGGCAGCCTTGGTTCCTGACCTGGATATATCCAGCATGCCATAAGCCTCAGATAAGAGTATAAAGTGACAGGTCTAATCTTAGTCTTTACACCCTATTCCTATTTCTACACTCTAGCATCCTGCATATACCCGAACCCCTCCCTCCTCCAAACCATAGATGCTACTTCCTTTCCTAATATGGAAGAATATTAAAGCTGGTATAAGTGTTATCTTCTCTGTTTTTTTTTTTTTTCTTCCTAGTATATGTGTGCCTTACCCACTCCCATCTCTCCCATGCTGTCACGATATGCGCCTCCTGTGAAATCGTCTCTAAATCCACTGAGCAGAATTAGTCATTTGTAGACTTGGACTTCCGGTGCACTCTCTGGAGTCCTTTGTTACGCTGCTTGGTTAATTTGATTGCTTATTTAGCCACTTAATCAACAAATATTTGACAGATGCCTACTACATGCAGGCGATGTGCTAGCACTCTAGGTACCACTGTGAGCACGATAGACAAGATCCCCACCCTCACGGAGCTTAGAGTCTAAGTGGGAGCAACAGATCATAAATAAACAAGTGACTCTAAAGCGTGAAGTGCTAGGAAGTGGAGAAGAGAAGCGTGCTGAGATAGAGAATAAGATGTAGGGAGAACAGCTATTTAGATCCGTTGCAGCTGGCCTCACCAAATTTGAAAAGGCGCCAGTTTCCTCTGCTGGTGTGAGAAAGAGTGTTCCTGGCAGAAACAACTGTATACACATAAGCCTTGAGTAGGAAAGAACTTGGCGAGTGTGCCATTCACAAAGGGGACCAGTGGGACAAAAGCTTAGTAGGGGGTGGGGTGGAACTAGAAGAGGAAGAACAGATTCATACTCTTGTAGGTCAGAGGTCAGAGTCTGGATTAATTTACAAGTGCAACGGGAAACTATGATAGTATTAGCAGGAGATTGCCATGACCCTGTAAAAGGCATAAGTTTCTCCATCCACAAACACGGGTGTGCAGAAATGTAATTTCTCTAAAACCAAATTCAACTTTGCTGACAACTTTTCATTTCCTCTGAAGGAGAACTTCATCTTGCCACAATTCAGTTGCCTCTAGTTTACAGCAGCCTCCTTTAGGAAACTACTAGGTTAACTGGGGAGTCTTTCCGACCTCTGTGCCTTCTTCTCTTTCCCCAGGTGGTATCTGGGTTTGGGGGAGGCTCCCCACCATCCTGCTGTGGGGAAGTGCTTTATGGTTCTCGGTGATCTTGTTTCTGCTGGTTTCCAAGAAGGTGCACCATTTTCCAAGGGCACCTACACTGGGGCAACTTGGTTGGTCTCCATCCCAATCAGGAGAATCCTTTTGAGACCCCTCGCTATTTTGGCCATCTCCTTGCTGCTCTGCCCTCTTGTGTACTATAGGGAAGGAAAAATTTTCCTTCTACCCTTGTAAGTTCTTCAGCTGACCTAATAATTAAATCAACATAAGACAGCTTAATAGGAGAAAAACTCATTTAATTTTGTATGTACAGCAACCCCATAAAAATATGAGCCCTAAAGGCAGGTCGGGCCGTTGAGGTTTACATGCCCTCCTGAGCTAAAGAATGGAATAGGGCCTAGGGCTTGAGAGGGCAGAAAGGTAATTCATGGGACATAAGGAGAGCATATGTTGGTAATTAGACGCTTGCCCTGGCATACAGATAAGCTGTTTAGATAAAAGTTATCTCTGGTAATAGCCCTGTCTCTGAGCTGGGCACCCTATCTAAATTCTTTTAGGTAGATAAGGGAGAGGTAAAAGTTTTTCTTGAATCTGTTGGGCCTTGATTGCCTTCACTTCAAAATAGTGTGCATGCTAAAAAGGCATATTTTGAGGTTATGCATTCTGCACCCTTTCAAAAGCTTCTCTTGAACGCATCAGCCTAAACACCTTGGCATTGCTACCCAATCACTCACCCCGGTGTCCTGTGGGCATACAAATTGTCTTTGGGGTTTGCAGCCTCATGAGCTTTGCCCTGAGAACCAGGCATTCCTCACTTTATCTGGGATTTCTCACTTTTTGCTCTTCTATTGTAGCACTGGCCCAGGAGTACGGAGCTGGGCCCTTCCCGGAGACCCCCAGAAACTAAAATATTAATGATTCTCAATTTTCTTCTCATCTACAGGCTTAAATCTGCCTTACAGGTGAGAAATGGCTCCTGTGCAGCCTGAAGGCAGAGTTACCCTAGTCCTGGAGGAGTGTAACAGGTCAATATATTCCACCTGGTGGGTTGAAAACTGCTTCCCTCTGAGCCTGACTTGGTTAAAAGTGAGATTTCCCTTCATCGGGCCCAGTCCCTGCCCTTAGGAGGCTCACCTCTACAAACACCTCTGTCCTCCATTCTAGAAGTCCTAGAGGATGTCGGAGGGTCCTGGGCTCTCAAAAAACAAACTGGGGAGTCTTGGGTAGAGGCACCAGTCAACTAACACCAGCTCATTGGCAGGCAGGAGACTGGTGGTTGTCTGCGAAGCACAGCCAGGGACTGGTGGTTCCATCTCTTTCAGACAAGCCCCCTCCAGGCTTTGTCCCAGGGACCCTCCCCTTCCCCCTCTGCTTCTGAGGCCCCAGCGTATTTTCTCTCAGCTCTGGGAACCAAAAAAAACAGCTCTGTAAATCTGCATCTGAATCCAGAGGCCGTTGGCTCTGGGGCCTAGCAGCCAAGTATTTACACACTGTTCCTGGTCTGAAGTGGGTGACTCAGGCCCAAGGGCGGGGAGGAGGGGCCCCAAGTCACAAGGGAAAGAATTTCAGGTGGGGATGGGACTGGCAAGGGCTTTGAAATCTGATTCTGGAATGTTCTAAACATTCTAAAATTTCCCAGTGGCGGACGCCTAGCAAGCAGAGGACGGAGAAAGGCCAGTCAAGGAGGCTGGTGAGGATGGTAGCTGGGCGGGGGTGGCCGATTTGTTTTGCGTTTGGAGAGCCTGCCATATTGTGGTGCTTCTAAGTCAGGGACCTTATTTCATTATTTCCAGGACCCTTGGAGACGGGTCCTACCCATTTGTGGAATTTATAAATTCTCTTTCAGTCTGTCAACCTTCTCAACCTTTCAACCTTGATTATATCCTTGTTCTGCCAAGGGCTGTAAATTCCATATACATTTTGATTTAATGGCAACAACTAGCCAAAGAAAGCAGATGTCTCTTGTAAACACATTCAGGATTTATTTTGTCTCCAGAATAGACATCTCCTGAGCGGATACCTCCAGGAAGGTCCTGTTTGTGAGAGATTAGACCGTTGACGAAGCCTGTGTGATTAAGGGGGAATGTGCATTTGCTGCTGTTTCTCAAGAGGCGTCTCGTTTCTCCCTTAAGCCTAAAGCCAGCGAGTTCCAGAGCTCGGGAAAACCAGAGTCCGATTAGCCTTGGCAGAGCCCACGCAAGCTGTCTCCCTCGTTTACCAAAAAGGAAAGCTCTGCTGGAGGGATGCCAAGGTCAATGAGACACACCCGTGGAGGTTGTATGCCTCCCGCCAAGATTTCCTGTCTCTTTGGTGGCAGATCTGCCCCTGCTGTGTGGACAATCTTCCCATCTGCACTGAGTCTGTGGGACAGGAAAACGTGAAGCAATAATTTATATATAATTAGCTCACCCCACCCAGCCTTTTCTAACTCCTGTAACCACGACCCTTAAAAGCATACTCTTGGGAAACAGAAAATCATTGTAAGGACCGCTCAATGGGGCCATTTCACAAATTCTGGAATAGAATTGTTTGAAAGCAAAGCCCAGCGCTCAAGGTGGAAAATGAAATGAGAAGCAATGGGACAGTTAGAAACAGCTGGTTTGCAGGGACCATTTTCATGAGTAGTGGCCTGTTGCTGGACATTTTTCTTAACCTAAAAGGAAGATCGACTCTTCCATGAGTGTCTGTAGGCCCGTAATCATCAACATAATTTTCAACAGAAATGCTGACAAGGCTTACTGAAACGGACCCATCAGAAAAATGTATCCTCAAATCAAAGGGCATCCTTACCACGCTTACATGGCTTTATAACGAAGAGGATGAAGATAGTGGATGACTTGGGGATGAATGCGTGTAAGGCAAAGTTACCTGGTGCACTTGCAAAGGTAACACAGAAGCATCTAGATCCCAGGTTCCTAAACCTTTTGGTATTGGGTGGGACTCACTCTTAAAAAGTACTGGGGGGTCCCAACATTTTTTCTTTTTTTTTTTTAATTTTTTTTTATTTTATTTTATTTTATTTTATTTTATTTTATTTTATTTTATTTTATTTTTTAAAGATTTTATTTATTTATTCATGAAAGAAACAGAGAGAGAGAGAGAGAGGCAGAGACACAGGCAGAGGGAGAAGCAGGCTCCATGCAGGAAGCCCGACATGGGACTCGATCCGGGGGCTCCAGGATCACATCCTGGGCTGAAGGCGGTGCTAAACCGCTGAGCCACTTGGGCTGCCCCCATTGTTTCTTTTTTAAATGTGGATTCTATCTACTGATATTTTCCATATTCAATTTTTTAAAGATTTTAAAAATTTATTTTAGAGAAAGGGCACAAGCAAGAGGGGCAGAGGGAGGAGGAGAGACAATCTCCAGCAGACCCTGCACTGAGCACGGAGTCCAATGCAGGGCTTGATCTCACAACCCTGATATCATGATCTGAGCCAAAACCAAGAGTCAGGCACTTAACTGCCTGAGCCACCCAGGCACCCCAGATATTTATCATATTCAAAATTAACACTGAGAAAATTAAAAAACACAGGAATCCCCAAACTCTCTCGCCATCAGCTGAGACAGATACATCATCACACCTCAGGTATCCTTTGGAAAGTAATACTTTACAAGTGAAAAAGGCAAAAGCGCATCTTATTTTTATAAAAATAGCTTTGACTTCCCAGACACGTTGAAAGGGTCTCTGGTCCACACTTTGAGAACCTCTGATATAGAGAAATGCACCCCTCTGGAGACCACTGAAGAACTGAATTCTGTGTTCAGGGGATACTCAATTAGTGTTGTTTAGTTTTCGATCTATAGCCTGAAGAAGAGGGTGCAGCGCAAGGTGGAAAAGAAGATCCTCATTTTACAGGGGTTAAAAATATGTTCCCCAGAACAGGTTTGCAGCCAGTTAGCAGCAAAGTTGAATGCCAACTTTATTTCTACTAATTCTTAGTGTACTTTTTTTTAAAAAAAAGATTTTTTTTAAAGATGTTTCTGCGTGGAGGAATTTTTTTTTTTTAAGATTTTATTTATTTATTCATGAGAGACACAGAGAGAGAGAGGCAGAGACACAGGCAGAGGGAGAAGCAGGCTCCCCGCAAAGAGCCCCATGCGGGACTTGATCCCAGACCCTGGGATCACGCCCTGAGCTAAGGCAGACGCTCAACTGCTGAGCCACCCAGGCGTCCCTTAGTCTACTTTTTTATGTGCATTCAACAAATGTTTCGGTCACTGATATTTAAAAACTGTCACAAGACACTGATGAGAGAAACATTCTCTGAAGGCCTGATGTATGAGGGGAGCCAGTTTAGATTTCTTTCTAAGTCAACAGGACTGTGTATAAATTTTGTTTAAACCAAAAGCCTGATTTATGGCTGCCGTGCATGCACTGTACGTCTGCTTTGTGAATGAGCTGTCGAGAGGAAAACCATCTTGTCCTTGACATATGGACCAACGCTCCTACTCCCTGCATTCCTTTACAATAAAACTTGTGATTCCTGCCTATATGCTCATCTATAATCTTTAGAACTGTTACAAGATGTAAAAAGTATATAACCCTGTAAAAACTGTTCATTCTCTGGAGCACCTTCTTCTCTGTGAAGAGCATGTTCCCAGGCAGTTGTCCTAACTTGGGCTCGAATAAAACTCTCTTTCTTACTTGTAGAGATTCTAAAAGGTGTGTTCAATTTGCATCGACAACATATACCATTTATTGAGCACTTAATGGGTATGGAGCATATGGAAGTTCTTTGTCAACTGCTCTCTGTGTGTTGAGGACAGTGCTGGGCACTTTACAGCTATTTATTATTACTCGTATTTTACAGATTAAGAAATAGGAGTTGGAGAAGTAAATCATCCAGATGGCCCAGCTAGAATGTAGGAGGGCAGGATTTCAAACCCAGGCTGCCTTTTTGAAAGTCCAGGTGCTTACCCACAGAACCATATTGTATCTCATAAACAGCTCTGTGCACTCAAGGGTCTGTGGGAAAAGGTTGGCACATGTAGACACATGTCCCCGTCCATCTCTATTGTTACATCAGTCCAACATCCGGTGAGTATTGTGTGCTTGGCATTGTGCTAGATCCTGTGAGAGGCACAAAAAAATATGCACCGTCAATAAAATAAAATAAAATAATAAAATAAAATAATAAAATAAAATAAAGTAAAATAATAAAATAAAATAACAGGCCCAAGGTGAAGTCACTTGTCCCAGGACAGAAAACCAAGCCTTAATTGCAGTTTCAACCTCTCCCAGGAGTGGATTTTAAACCAATCGATCTGAAATTTCTGGTTCAGCACTAGGGAGGTCATCTGCCTGATAAGACCCCTTCCCCTTGCCCCTAAGGGAAGGTGACCTTGACTGAAATGATCCTTTCTTCTGCTGATAATCTCCTTGTCCCACTCCCCTTCCTGCCTATAAAATCCTTCCATCTTCCTTAAAGAGCTCCTCAGAGCTCTTTTCTACTCCCTTCATGAGATGTTCCCCTAGTCATGAATATTGAATAAAGCCAGTTAGATCTTTAAACTCACTCAACTGAGTTTTGTTTTTTAGCAGTGGGCACACACACACACAATCATAAAATACAGCTCCTGTCTTTGAGTTTGCCAAAATAAATGCACATTAATGGAAGGTTAACGAACGATACAAGTTAATTAGTTATGGCAAATGCCAAACGAGAGGAGCGTTCTTGGCATTCAGAGTGGGGATGCCAGGGGGCCCAGAGGGGTCGACCAAGGCACAGGGAGAAAGGAGAGTTTTGTGCAGGGCTTAATAAAGGGAAGGTGTTTTGTTGTTTTGCTTTTGGGTTTTTGTTTTGTTGGGGTTTGTTTTTGTTTTTAACAGAAAAAGGAATGGGATAAGAGTCAGGAGCTAGCCTTCAGCTGGCGTTCAGGTTCTGTCACATGTGAATTTGAGCCTGGTACAGAGCTTCTTGGGTTTGAGGTCTGTGGCACAGCAGGGAGAGCCCAGCCCACCAGACTCCCCCTGGGCAGCTTGCCTCCTTTCTCACTCATGTTCAGTATTTGTGTCTCCAGAGTCCTGCCGCCCAATGTGGCACGCCCACCCTTGGAGTGGTCTCAGCCAGGAGCCCTGCATAACATGAGTTTCTGGCAGACTCACAATTTTCAAGCTTTCTGAGTTGAGTTGTTTTCCCCAAATACCCTTTGTAATCCTCCAGGTGTGTATCCACCTCCAGGTCCCCCACTTTCTTGTTCTACAGCCTTGGGCAAGTTTCCTTACCCTCTTGGGAACCTCAGTTTCCTCACATGTAAGATGCAGATAATAATGCCTTACAAGGTTGCGATAAAGGTTAATGACTGTCAAGCACTCAGTACCGTTCTTCAGACGTCCTTGGTACTTGGTAAATTAGAACAGCAACTTATTGACCACCTCTGGTATACCGTACCTGTGACATAGTCACATGCAGCACAGGTTATGAAATGTTATATTGGATATATTTATTTCCTTGTTACACATTTTCAAATCATCACAAAACTGGGTCATCATGGAAAGATAAAAAAAGCAATAGAAAAAACATACTGCTGGTTGTGCTAAATCTCTCCAGAGGGAAGGAGAGAGAATAAGACTGTTTTCACTCTGTAAGGTACTCGGCATTTTTTATTTTAACAAATAACCACAAATCCCTGGTTTTACCTTTTTGATATGAGATAATATTTATGAGGACTAGTAACATCTAGTATGTAAGAATCTACTTAGGGACAGAAGTTGGATAGCCAAAGAAGACGAATTGTTCACTCCAGTCTGACATCCCTCAAACTCAAGTTTCTGCATTGCTACTTTCCAGAAAAGGAAGGGGGGGTGGGTGGGGAGAAAGAGAGACAGAAAGAAAGACTGCTTTGTAAGCACCTTCACCAGCCCCTGTGGTTGTCGTCAGGATGCCACTACTTCATCACTTTGACAAGCTAATAATTATTGTTGGTTTCTTTCCACTAAGTTTTTTCTTATGTGGGTTGGGAATCTCAATCTAAGAGAAGTGATAGTTTGCAGGGTTTTTTTTTATTATTATTATTGAAGAGAAATGAAGGGCTTTTCAATGGAATACGGGTCTCAAAGGCATGTGTATACAGTCAACATGACTGAGACCCAATGATGATTGGGGGAGGGGTTCTTGGCAATTATTTCAATATTAGCAACATTCATATGTTAGAATTTAAACTTACATGCCACAGGCACACACATCTGTCCCACTTAGATTTCATAAGTATACTTGATGAGGTTTCCACTTAGGATGACTTTAGCTGAAATAACAGATGATCCAACCCAGAGTTTATAAGGAGAGGTTGGAAATTTTTTCAAAGATTTTATTTATTTGTGAGACACACACACACACAGAGAGAGAGAGAGAGAGAGAGAGAGGGGGGCAGAGACACAGGCAGAGGAAGAAGCAGGCTCCCTGGGGAGCCTGATGCAGGACTTGATCCCAGGACCCGGGGATCACGACCTGAGCCAAAGGCAGATGCTCAACTACTGAGCCACCCAGAAGGGTGAAGTTCCCAGAAGATCCCAGAAGTTGGAAATTTCTTTAGTTCTATGAAAGGAAGTCTAGATAAAGGCTTCTCTCTGCCATCCACATTGTACAATTGTTCCTAAAGCTGTTAGTGGCAATTCAGCTTGTAGTTTCTTGTCCATGATTTGGGTACCGAGAGGCTATCCTTGTGCAGCAGGATTTTTCAACATTTCTTTTTTTTTTTTTTTTCAGGATTTCTCTAAGAGCAAGGTTGTTGATTGCCCTGAAACTTCCAGTAATCTTCTCCTCATGTTTCACTGGCACAGAATGGCTTGGGCATGCCCATTTCTGAGCTAATATGGCCCAAGGGATCAACATCTTAGATCGACTTAAATTAATCAGCTGGGATATAATAGGTATCCAGCACTCAACTATAACTTTTTTTTCATGTGTTTGTTTTCTAGATTGGGGGTTGGCAGACTATAGTCCTTGAAGCAAATCTGGCTAACTACCTGTCTTTGTAAATAAAGTTTTATTGGAACATAACCATGCTCATTTGCTCATATTTACAACTGCTTTTATGCTGCAAAATTGTGTTGAATAGTTGTGTTAGAGACCATGTGGTTCACAAAACCTAAAATACTGGCCCTTGTTCTAAATGAAGGAAGTGGAGTTGAGGTTAAATGACCTGTCTGAAGTCAAAGAGCTAACAAGACACAGAGGCTAGATTCTAACCCATATGCCCAACTCTTGCTACCCCCAGGAAAGAATTTCTTGGGATAGGCTTGCATTTTTTTTTTTTTTTTTTGTGATGTGTGCCAATTCAGCCTCTTATACACAGCAACATTGACATAGGCTTGATGAATAAATATGTTAATAATGACTAATGCAATTCCTAGAAACAATGAATGAATTCACAGGCTGCTATAAATAAAGGAATAGTTTGGGGCATGAGAAAATTGAAGGGATATTTTAATATCCATCGAAATAAGCTTGACACCCACTTAAGAATACAGAAACACCAACTGGAATAGGATTAAAAATTTTCAATGACCATAGGGTTAAAATTAAGGATTTTCAAAAAATAACTTCCCATAGATGAAATGTTGATTCATATTAATTTTAGATGAAGGGAAAACAGTGAATGACTAAATATAGTATTCATAAAAAAGACACAACTATGATATCTATTTTTTCCTTATTATATTTCAATACCCCCTCCTCATCTTCCTCTCTGACTTTCCATGGTAGCCAATCTCCAAGATGGCCCCCAGTCACCTTCACCTTCTGGCATTATGCTTTCCTACAGTTTCCTTCCATATTATATAAGGGTTGGTCTTTGTGCAGTGTTAAAGTGTGCAGCTCTAAAGCTTTGCCACAGGGGCGCTGCAACCTCTAACTTAGCTTCCCACATTGCTTGCTCTGGTGGAAACCCAGTCACTGTGCAGGGAGGATGCTCAAGGGGCCCTGTGGAGAAGCCCCCATGGTGGGGAACTAGAACTTCCAACCAACAGCCACGCCAACTTGCAATCCATGTGAGTGCCATCTTGGAGGCAGAGCCACCTCAGTCAGACCTTCAGATGATGACAATCTTAGGAGAGAGCTGAGCCAGTCCTGCCCTGCTCACCCACAGAAGTACGGGAGAACATTAATACCTATTGTTATTTTGAGTCGTGAAGTTTTGGGATGATTCATTAAGCTGCAGTAGATAACTAATATGTTTCATCCATATTAGGTCAAAAGAGTGGTGGTACATGGGGTACACAGGTCAGAATGAAGGATTAGCCATGAAATAAAGGACAAAGAAGGAGGCAAGTAAGAAATAAAATGAAGTGAAAAGAAGGGAAAAAAAAGAGAAGATATGTTCAGGTTTATCAGAGAAGTACAAGTTCACTATTTAGATAACAGAATAGGTAACTTTTATGGAGCACTTGCTTTGGTCAAGCACTGTGGTGGAATCTGTTAAGTATGCTTTCGTTAGGGGATCATAGACCCTGATTTCTTTGGTTAGAAAATTTGCACTTTAGCAGAAGGGAAGAGGGAAAAGGAGGGAATGGTAGGTAGGAGGGCTAAAAAAGGGGGACAATAGAGAACACTGAAAAGAAGGCTGCACACAAAATGGATTTGTATGGAACTTTAAAAACTTGGTGGGGAAATATTGAAAATGTCTATGCATGTGTTATAGACATAAAACAGATAATTTTCCTCTTCTCCCTATTTCATTTGGTTCCCCGTTCACTCAGTAACCATCTGCTCCAGGTACTGAGCTGTTACTGTTCTGGACACTAGGAGTCACACTGAGCAAAACACAGCCACTGAGCTTGCGTTCTGGGAGGATTTTCTCTTTTTCAATGGATGGTGCCAACAAATACTCAGTCTTCCTACAAGACTGGGGAGCTCTCCTAACTCCTCTCTTCCAACCTCCATAAGGAGCCCCCGAATCTGATGAGTACTTCCTGCTGCTCTCTGTCCTCAGTGTGGCTGCCTTACCTGAACCCTCATCACCCTCTCCAGGTGGATCAGTTTCCTGGGGCTGCACAATAAACTATCACAAGGAGTTGGATGGCTTAGAGCAACGGAAATTTCTGAAGGCCCCAAGTCCCAGATTAAGGTATTGGTGAGGCCATGCTCCCTTTGAAGGCTCCAGACCTCTCTTCCAGGTTCTGGTGGTTCCTTGGCCCATGGCAGCAGAACTCCAACCTACACGTGGCACCCTTCTTGTATGTGGGTCCGCCTCCCCCTGATTCCTCCTGGTTCAGTGAGACTTAGAGGAAACTCTGTTTCCTTTGGTTTCCTGTAGGCAAGTATTTCCCTACTTATCACGCTGAGTGGGAAATTGTTTACTTGTGTCTCTTCTTAAATCTGTGAGTCCTTGGAGGCACGGACTGTGCCTTCTTTGCTCCCCCAGGGCTGAATATAGTTATCAATTGAAAAACATCAATATTCAATATGTGTTTGTTGAATTAACTTTACTGTCTTCTCTTGGGATTACACCTTTTGTGGAGAGTGAGAAGAGAAAGATGGTGGCCCAAAGAGTCACCTCGGTCCCATTCTAGTTCTGTGAGAGAATGCACGGAGGTGGAGTCTTGCTAATGTGGATCCAATGGTTTGTTTTTATTTTATTTTTTAAAAAAGATTTTGTGTATTTACTCATCAGAGACACAGAGAGAGAGGCAGAGACACAGACAGAGGGAGAAGCAGGTTCCATGTGGGGAGTCCGACGTGGGACTCGATCCTGGGTCTCCAGGATCACGCCTGGGCTGAAGGCAGGTGCTCAACCGCTGAGCCACACAGGTGTCCCAGACAGTTTGTATTTATTCATGAGCTCCTAACTCTCATTGCAGGGAACATTACAAACTAAAGGAAAGGCAGCCAGAGAATGGTTTGTTTAAAAGGGCACTTCTGTTCTCTCATCTCCTCACTTCCATGAGGTTGTCTTGCTTCTTAGTAGGACAACCTAAAGAATGGATGTCTTTAATCTAAGGACTTGACTTTCCAACCACCAACCTGAAAGTAGAGGTTGCCCACAACACACCCACCACCTTCCATTTTCGTATGTGCTTCTCATAACTGAACTCCACACCAACCTCATGTGGAACTTCACAGGAACTTTCTCTTCCCTCTTGGCTCTTGTGATTCCTCTCTGTTCTCTTTCTACACCTCCATTCCTTTTCTGGTGTATTCTCTCTTCCCCCATGAATAATGGTGCTTCCCAAGGGTGGCAAATTGCCCTTTCCAGAGATGCCCACTCCTTAATATTTATCTCATTCCACTTTCTCTTCTTGTGGTGTAACTGACAGTCTCCCCCTGAGAACGGGGGTCTAGGATTCCTCCCCTTGAAACTGGACAGGGTCTGGTGACTGCCCTGATCAACTGCGCATGACCAAACTGGTGTTAATGTGACTTCCAAGTTGAGTCCACCTCTCTCCCTCTTCTCCCCCTTTCTCTTTCTCTGTTTGACTTGGAGCCCAGCCACCATATTTGAAGGAGCTTGGGCCACATGTGGAGGCCACACACAGGCACTCCAGCTAAAGTCTCAGTCGACAGCACTGACCATCAGATGTTGGGGTGAATGAGTGTTCAGATGACTCCAGCATGAACCCTTGAATCTTCCAGCTGAGGGCCAGAAGTCATGGAGCAGAAAGGAGCCATCCCTACTGGGCTCTGTCTGAATTCCTGACCCACAACAACTTGTGAGAATTAATAAATGATGATTGTTATTTTAAGTCACCACATTTGAGGGTAATTTGTTACATTCAATAGATCTCTAATATGCCAAGAATCTCTTTTTTGTTCTTTCCCTGGGTGAGTTCACTTACTTTGCTGATGTCCAGTTATCTCTCCCATCACCAGCTCTCTTCTCTTTGCAAGTGTCTCCTCCATACTTTCTTCTGGGTCCAACTTCTTGTCCATGTTCAGCATTGTACTGTCAGCTTTCTCTTTGTCAGGGTACCTTTCTCTGGGTATGCCTCACACTCA
Organism: Canis lupus baileyi; assembly: GCF_048164855.1. Lineage (NCBI taxonomy): Eukaryota > Metazoa > Chordata > Mammalia > Carnivora > Canidae > Canis > Canis lupus. The sequence goes on from NC_132838.1 coordinate 50,060,013, forward strand.
CTCATGCACAGAAAGGCACTTAGCCTCTTTCTCCTCAAGTTCATGTCTCTTCTCCTGTTCCCTCTTTCTGTTCTTGGCAGCATCAATCTTCCCATCTAGAAATTTTAATCATCATTGATGCTATCTTTGTCTGTCCTATCCAGCGAGGTGCTAAGGTGTTGCATTGGGTCAGTTGATACATTTTTGGCTACAATACAAAGGCCAACTAAATATGGTATAGCAGTCTGGGTCCAATCAGAAGACAGAAATAGAGATGTTTTTTAAAAATTTTTATTTATTTATGATAGTCACAGAGAGAGAGAGAGAGAGAGAGAGAGAGAGAGAGAGGCAGAGACATAGGCAGAGGGAGAAGCAGGCTCCATGCACCGGGAGCCCGACGTGGGATTCGATCCCGGGTCTCCAGGATCGCGCCCTGGGCCAAAGACAGGTGTTAACCCGCTGCGCCACCCGGGGATCCCAGAGATGTTTAATATAGAAACATATTATTTGTTAAAGGTTTTATTTATTTATTCATGAGAGACACAAAGAGGGAAGCAGAGATATAGGCAGAGAGAGAGGCAGGCTCCCTGTGGGGAGCCCGATATGGGACTCGATCCCTGGACTCCAGGATCATGACCTGAACCAACGGCAGACACTCAACTGCTGAGCCACCCAGAGGTCCCTAATATAGAAAATTATTAACTGTGACAAAAGAGCAGCTATGAGATAGGAAGAAACTCTATATGGTACACTAGGGCTGAGGAAGAGGACCCAGGGAAAGACAGGCTTGGAAGGGGTTCAGATTGTATAGGAGGTGAGATTCAGGTGACTGAATTGTAGAGAAGTTCTCTGGATTAGCAAGGCTGGAGTTGGTCTGCAGTTGCAATAGGTCCTCCTTTGGAGTGTGTGTGGGGAGGGTGGCAGATAATCAGCAACCAGTGTCATGGATGTGCTGGAAAGGCCTGAAGAACCTGTCTCCCACAGCATCCCTCCAGGGTGCCTTCTACTCAGAAAGCTTAACAGCATGCTCCCTTTAAAGGAGGACTACTGTAAAAAAATTCCTTTATCACAGAACATATATTAGAGGGTGCCTTTGGAACTGAGAGGCAATAAATGATTAACTAACACAGATGGCTTAAGCAAATTTATTTATTGTGTCACAAAGCAAATGATCAGATACTGGCCAGTTCCAGAGTTTTCTTGAATGTCAATGTCATCAAAGATCCCGATGTTTTCCATCGCTCTCCCACTGTGTTGGACATACCTTCCCTCAGAGTTACAAAGGGCTATAGCACCTACAGGTATCTCCAACAGAGAGCGTTCCATCCACCAAAAAAAGAGGTGGCGAATTTCCTCCTTTGTCTCGCTTTAACAATTTTTAATTTTATTTTTTACTTATTTAAATTCAATTAGTTAAGTTATAAGGTAACATTAGTTTCAGTTGTAGAGTTCAATAATTCCTCAGTTGTATATAACACCTAGTGCTCATTACATCATGTACCCTCCCTCCACTCACCTCCCTTCCAGCAGCCCTCAGCTTGTTTCCTATGGTTAAGAGTCTCTTCTGGTTTGTCTCCATCTCTGATTTCATCTTGTTTTATTTGCCTCTTGGTCTCACTTTTTATTGAAGAGGAAAATATTTTGCAGAAGGTCTTTGGAGACGTCCCATTAATTTCCATCTTAAGAATTGTGTTTTATGCTCTCCCTCTGATTGTAAGAATGGCTGAGATGCAGGGTCTTAAGCCTTCAGTGAAAGATGGGCTTTGCCAGCACAGAAAAGAATGCCTACAAGAAGACGGTAACCCTACCCACCTCACACCTCTATCCCCATTCCCCCTCCCTCTGGGTAGTTACAATGAACCCAGGTGCCCTGGATAGTGACAAGCCCTGAGTTCTACTCTTGGCCAAATGTTAAACAGTTCTTGAGGAAGGACAAAAGGCTTTCTACCGTCTCTTCGTCACCTTAATTTTGATACTTTTACAGAAGCCATTTCCAGGGCATCCTGTAACCAGATGGATTTTCCTGAAGGGTTAACCGTGACCATCTCTTTCTCAGGCTCCAAACCTCTCAATGAGGGGGAAGTTTCTGAGTTAAAATCATGGACTTTCATATCAGGTCATACAACTTACACTGAAGTTCTAATTGCACGACTAATTGCACGACCCTGGGCAAGGAATTTAATTTCTTTATGTCTAAATTTCTCATCTTTTAAATGAGGGTAATAAAAGTACCTATCTCATAGGTATGCTATGAAGAGTAAATGATATAATACAAAATGGTTTTTGGCACAGAGTGAGTCTTCAATAGATATTACTTTTGTCAGCTATTATTGTTCCTCACTTTATATCCAATTGAATCTAAATTTCTTAAGCGACCATTTAAAATCCTGTAGGAGCTGACCCCAATAAAATTTTTCCAAACTTACATTAAAATGGATGATCTTCTCTACTGTGTCATGGGCTACTTGAGGGAAGGATTATATTTTATAAGGCCAGGATTTAGCACAATCTTTGGCCAAAGTAGCTTCTCTCTATTCCTATGTGCTTCTCACTCGAGGAAAAGGTCTTGCTCATTATACAGCTTCTGTCTTTTTCTACCTATGCCTTGCTCTTGCTGTTGTCCTGTCTGCAATGTCCTTTCTCTGTATCCATGTGCCCCCCTCACCCCATCCAACTTCCTTCCAGGCTCATCTCAGAAGCAGTCTCTTCCCTGGTGGGATCTCTTTCCCAACTCATGTTTGAAAAATGTCAAGCTTCTGAAAAACTGAAAGGATAGTAAAGAGCACTGATACACTCTTCACCTACATGTGGCAATTGTTAATATTTTTGACATGCCCTTTTTTTTTTTTTTAAGAAAGAGAGCTGTGGGGAGGGACAGAGGGAGAGAGGGAATCTCAAGCAGGCTCCATACCCAGCCCAGCATCCAATGCGGGGCTCAATTTCACCACCTTGAGATCATGACCTGAGCTAAAACCAAGAATCAGATGCTCCACTGAACCACTCAGGCACCCTGATACCTGTTTTCTCTCTATACATATCCTTCTTTTTAGAGCCATATGAAAGTTGCTGACATCATGATACTTTACATTCAGCATGTATCACGTAAGAGCAAGGATGTTTGCCTACAAAATGACAATATCATGATCTCATCTCCCAAAATTTAACATTGATTTGATAATACTATTTACTGTACAGTCCTCCCCCCCGCCCCACACACCCGCCTGCCTGCCCCGGAAAGCAGATTACTTCGCTTATTGTTGTGAGGATCAGGAAATGACAATGTGACTTCAAGGTCTTTTATTTAGTAGCAGCTGTAGACAATACATAAACAAATAGGTATGACTACATTCCAATAAAACTTTATTTACAAAAGATCTCTCTGGCCAGATTTGGCCCTTAGTGTGTTGTTTGTAACCCTGATTTGGAATAGTACTCTTGCTTTTTTTGGGGGGAGGTGCCTTACAGAGCATTGACTTTTTAAAAAAGATTTAATTAATTAATTAATTAATTAATTAAGAGCATGAGCAGGGAGAGAGGCAGGAGGAGAGGGAGAGGGAGGATCTCAAGCAGACTCCACGTGGAGCACTGAGCCCAACTTGAAGCTTGATCCCACGAGACCATGACCTGAGCCAACACCAAGAGTCCGATGCTCAAGAGTCACTCGGGGGCCCTGAGCATTGCCATATTTTAATTGTCTAATTCAGTTTTCTTATAGAATGCTTCATAACTGGATTCAATGGTTTTATTCTGATTTAAATTAAACATCATGATGAGAAGAATATACAAGTGATATTGCTTACTATAGGGGAAAATGATGGAAGACTTTGAAACAGACCAAAAATAATATGGAGCAACCTCAGCTGAAGGCTAAGCACCATCTAATGCTCCCTGCTGTGCTGATTCTATGGGGTTTTGTATCTTTCATGGTCTTTTACAGCTTTGGAAATTGTAGAATACTGTTGATAATCTATGATTCTTGTCTTTAGAAATGCAAATTATGTCCGTTGAAATGCAATTGATTTTTGACTTATGGATAGTGACCAACCCTCCATCTATTAGGCAATTTAACTTCAGCATTCCTGACTACTTGATGTATGTGTTGGACTCTGTCTTTGGATTCCCCTTCGAGTCAATTGTTACATGCTACTCGTTCTTATGTTAATTAATGATTTAAATAACATCTTTAACACGTGTTCATTTTACATCCGCCTCTGAGTCATCATTATACTCTCTTTTAAATATTACCTTTAGCAGTATTTTTCATTGTGTCACTATAGGATGCATAAAATGTTAGTTTTTCCACATGTTGGTGATAGTAATTTTAATCACCTAAGGTGGATCTATCAGATCTTTCCATTGTAAAGGTATATTTCCCTTGTATTCGGGAAATACACTTTGAGGGTGATACTTTGAGACAAAGTGAATATTCCAGTTGTAATGATTTTTCACCTGCTGGTTTCAGTATCCCCTGAAGATCTTTGCTGTGTCAGTTATAACACTGGAGTTGCAAAATACGTACCCTTTCTAGATACCCACCGTTGGACACCCGAGCTCCTCCTCTGAGCCACTACAACCTTTTCCTTTCTTGGGTTATATTACTCTTTCAAAAGCATGGTGACTAAGACAGAGACTCGGGGCACTGCCTGACTTGGCTCACACCCAGGCTTTTTCTTACTAGCTGCATGACTGGCAAGTCATTTACTCTCTCTCTCTGGTCTCAGTTTCCTTATCTGTAAAGTAGGTGCAATAAAGGTACCGTTTTTTTACAGGATCGTGTTAGAATTAAGTGAGCTACACCAAAGCGCCAGAATGCTCCTTTGCACATAATTACCTGCTTAGTAAATGTCAGCTGCTATTGGGTCCTAATCATATGTATGTATTTGCTTCCTTTTTATTTTAAGGTTTTATTTATTCATGAGAGACTCACAGAGAGGGAGAGGCACGGGCAGAGGGAGAAGCAGGCTCCATGCGGGGAGCCCGACGCGGGACTCGATCCCGGGACCCCAGGATCACGCCCCGGGCTGCAGGCAGCGCCAAACCGCGGCGCCACCCGGGGATCCCCGTGCGTCTGTGTTTGAACCCCAGCTTTGCCACATCCCAGAGTGTCCCTGGGTAAGTCACTCGACATCTCGGAGTCTGCGGCTCATCTGTCACGAGGGTGCAGCCTCGCGGTTCCCAGCCCGGTGCGTCAGTGCGGGCCGGCGGCGTCGGGCTCGGAGTAAGCCTTGAAGACGAGCGGTCTCCGCCGGGGGTCGGGGTCGCGCTAGTTGCTGTAAGGCAAGGCGCACGCTTGGGGTCCCGGGCTTCGGAGGTCCGCTTACTTTCGCACCGAGCCCGGCTCGGAGCCATTCGCCTGGGGTGGGCTCGAGAGAACCTTTGAACAGAGGAATTCCCAGAGCCTCGCGAGGGGCACTCGCCTCTCAGCCGCCCCCGCCTGCCTCCCTCCGCCGCCCCCACCTGGGGAGCCGCCCTCCTGCCCGGGGCCAGTGACACTCCCAGCGGCGGCCGGGAGAGGCTCGGGGCGAGCCCTGGGACCCCGCGCCGGGCCCCGCCGGCCGGACCCGCAGCCGCGCCGCCGCGTGACGGCATCCGCCGCGCGGCACCAAGGTCCGACCCCCCTCGCCGACCCCGGCCGTCGGTCGAGGCGGAGGTGCGGGGCTCCGAGCTGCGGGGGCTCCGAGCTGCGGGGCCCCCAGAGCGCGCCCGGGGCGTGCGCCGGTCCCCGCCGAGGGCCGCCGCCGGCACGCAGGCCCCGGCCACGCACCTGCGCCCCGCGCCCCGCCGCGCCGCTTCCTGCCCCGCGCGTGCCGCGCTCACGTGACCGGGCCTGGGCGGAGCCGGGGCGGGCGGGGATCACCTGAACAAGGGAGTCATGTGAGCGGGGCGGGGCGGGGCGGGGGCGGGGCCGGGCGCGGTCACGTGACGCGGTTCCGGGGCCGCCGCCGCCGCCGCCGCCGCCGCCGAGCCCAGCCGAGCCGCGCGCCCCTCGGGCTCCCGCTCCGCTCCCGCTCCTGTCGTGCTCCTCTCCTCCTCCTCGCCTGCAGCCCAGCCTCCGCCCTGGCGGTGCGACCATGTCCCGGGCGCGGCCCCCGGCAGCCGCGCGCCGCTAGCTCCGCGCTCGCCGCGCAGCCCGGGCCGGGCGCGATGGGGGCCGCCGCCGGCCGGAGCGCCCACCTGGGGCCGGGGCCCGCGCCCGCCGCCCGCCCGCTGCGCTCCCTGGTCCTGCTGCAGCTGCTGCTGCTGGTCGGGGCCCCGGGCGCCGCGCGGGCCCAGGGCGCCGACTTCCCCGAGCTGTGCAGGTGGGTGGCCCCGCCGGGGCGCAGGCTTCGCTCGCAGTGCCCGGGGCGCGCGGCGGGGCTGGGTGGGGGGCGGGGGCGCTCCGGGGAGGGGCTGGGCCCCCGAGTCTCCCTCCGTCCGGGTCTGGGTCCCGCTGGCCCCGAGGGAAAGTTGCCCGCGTGGTGGCGAGGGACGGGGGACGAGGGGTCGCGCGCGCGCGGGCGGGGGGCGCGGGGTTCCCGCCGCCCCGGTGCCGGCCGGCGCTGCCCGGGGGGTGGGGGCGGGGGCGGGGGCGGGGGGGGGCGCTGCCCGGCCACTTGTGGCTGTCACTGAGTCCGGGGCGGCTTTGTGTGCGAGCAGCCGGCCGCCCCGACCCAGCCGGTGGCACGCTGCGGGCACCCTCCGCCAGCTCGTGCCCTCTCAGCGGGGCGCCGGCAAAGTTGGAGGACGCAGGAACTACAGCTTTGCTTTGTTCCCACTCCACGTTTTCCTCCGAGTTCCACCAGCGGGACCTTGGCGAGGCCCCTCAGTGTCGGAGGACGCCGCACGAGTGGCCTCAGAGTTGGGGGGCGTCGGTGTCACTTGCTGATTGATTTCCTCCCTGTAGGTTTTCCATTTTTCTCTTTAAAGTAGCTTTTCTGCAGAAGGTGACTCCCCCCGCCACCTCCGCCCCGATCGGGAATGGAGGGTGGTCATCCTGTGTTGGCTCTCAAGACTTTACCCTCCACTTCTCCGAGCCTAACTTCCTGTCTAGTTGCTCACATGATGTCATTGTCTCTAGGGTGGATTATTCTAGTGGAGGCTTTCGCTCTGGGAATCATGATTGTATAATCGCGGGTCCCATCGAGGGCTGTGAGTGCCCTGCGCTGGCGAGGATAGGAGTCCCCCGGCTGGGGAACCACCAACCACCAGAGAATTTTCTGACCAACCTTTCGTGGACTGTTTAGGATGATGGAAAATCCAACTTATACTATTTTTTTTTTTTAAACTTTGGTAAAAAGGAAGCAGGATGAAGGGTTCAGAAAGACCAGTGGACCGGCGCTAGCAAGTTACTTCTCAGAATGAAGTTGAGCCCGCTTTGAGCTGAACTTTGAGCTTTTGGTGGGGTTTATGGGATTCTTAGTTTTTCCTTTGTATCAGACATGGTCTGATTCGTACCCCTGAGTTTAGGACTTGCAGATACCACTATTCTAAGGAGAATAAGGCTGAGCTCACAATAGAAATTCCTTGCAAGGTCCATGTTCTTTATTTCTTTTCCCTTTTTTGGGGGGGAGAGGGGAGGATGGCAGGCTGGAGAATTTACTGCACATTAGTTTATAGTTAGTTGGCTGCCCTAAGATACATACTACACAGTAATGAGCAGGGTACACAGAAAAAGGGGGTCAATTTCTGCCAGGTGGAGAAACGTGGCTTACATTCAAAGGAAGGAGGTTTTGGAATAATGGCTAATGTGACCAGCCCTATCCATGAGAAATTAGCTCAGCGGGGCTAGTGGTGTCGAAGTCTTGGTCTTGTTAGCAAATTGGAATTTATTTTTTAATAGTTAGGGTTAAAGTTGGCTTCGAGGGCAGACACATATTTAGTGGCTGATGGGGGGGGGGGATGCTTAGTTTCGCATTAAGTGAGTCCTCACAGCGTCTTGAATTTGAATCTGCATTTGTTAACCTCATTTGCGAGTGGAACATGGCCTCTGGGTCCAGTAGGAAATGGCCTTTGTATTTTCAGCTCGAAAATGCTAGAGAGCGCTCTAGGGGGATATGCATTGTTAGTGTGACAAATGTGTCTTCTGCAATCTTAGAATATCTTTAAAGTTGGCGCTTTTACTCTTTCTGCCAGATTTCCTTAGGACAGCAAATCTCCCAGTCCATTCAGGGGTGAGCTTGCACACATTTCTTTTCTCTCTCAGCACTCTGCGGTTTTGCATTGAGATTGCTCCAGAGCTGTGCATAATCTCAACTTTAAACTCAATATTCCACCAAATGAAATTTTTCCTATTTATTCCCATTTTAAATGAATACCTTGGCTTAAATACTTAAGTTTTTTTTTTTTTTTTTTTTTGGTTGGGAGGGGATGTAAAAAATCTGTGTTCTTTTATTAGGTAACACTGGCTAAAAGTTCTTTAGCATATATTTGAAGAACAGGAATGTGAGCGATAATTTTTTAAATACAGTATGAAAAGTTCTACTTAGTATCACCAAAGCAGGATGTGTTAAGCTGCCTTTTTATTCTATCTCTGAGAGTCCATTTGTCTGAAATGTGAATAACCCACCCAGATCCACCCCACTTCTCCCAGGAGCATGAAAAGTAGACTTTACAAGTGTTAACGTTTGTGGAGTTTGGTCAAGTGGCAGCAGACCCCAGGTAGACACCCCCTGTAGACCCAAGGATCACATCCCAAATATTTGTAAATTGCTTGTTTGTAATACAGAACATATTTTTCTATTGAGAATCGTCTTGCTCGTTGTGGTTTGGTGCCCAGGGCAGTCACCAGAAACCTGTCATTCACACCACAGCTTTGGAGTGCCCAGACACTGCACAGCCTTAATTGGAGCCCTGGTGGTAAATTTTCATTGTCTCTCAATAATAGAGTTGGATCCTAGGAAGCAACTTCTCTCAAGTCCAGCTTTCTAGAACCAAAGAGGGTACTTTTCATCTTTGGTCCCTTAGAACCCACTGGAGGGAAGTCGAGTCTGCTTCAGTCGACCTGCTGCCTGCAGGTCACCAGGTGAGGGCAAAGCCAAGGGCCAGCTCTCTCCTGGGGTAAGGAGGTGGCAGGGGTGTGGTTTCTGGTGTGGTTAGTTATTGGGAGGGGTGAAGAAAACAGTAGAGAACTATTTCAGCAGTAGCTTTAACTATATTTGTGCACATGGAGGAGAGCACAGGTCTCTGAGTTGTGTACTGAAAAGCAGGGACAGAAAAGGTGATTTTCCCTAAGTGTATCTGGCCCCCTGCAGCACTTATTAGCACACTGTTTCTTAGAGCACCTCGGTCGTCTGTTCTCTAAGATACAGATGACTGTGCCGGGTGAGACGTGTGCCGCAGAAGTTGGTGTATTCTTAGTCACCAGCCGTTTCTTGGGGAGGGTTGGGGAGGGTGGTGGGGTGGTGGTGGTGGTGGTGCTAGGAGAAGGAACATGTTTCCTGAGGCCACTGTGCCTGGCTGTGGGTCTGGCGGGTACCGAGGTTCTGAGGAAGGAGGAGTGTTAGTGCTGGTGAGGGATGTCTGGAGGTCAGTGGGGCTAGAGCAGTGAAAGCCAAGTGGCCATGCAGAGTCACCAAAAGTCACCAAGATGCTCTCTGCTGGTCAGTAGCTTTACTTATCACCGTGTGATTTACACCTCAGAAAATATCATTTTACATCCTATGTAGTAGGTGAGTTTCCATTTTATTTAGATGTTAACATCATTAGTGAGATCTTAACAGTTTGTACTAGTTATAAAATAGTGCACTGGACTGCTTGATCTAAGTAGGGTACTTTATAATTTATTCAGAACAAGTTCCCCCCCCAATCATTTGGGTACCAATGCTGGAAAGTTTTTATTATATTGAGAACAAGAGAATAATGAAGCCAGCTGGGAGTTGAGGTTGGTTTAGTTGCTGTCTCTAAGGAGATTTTTTTTCCTGAGGTTTTTTTTTTCCTGAGATTTTTCTGAAGGAACAATGCTTATATGCTTAATTTGGGCCACATGTTAAACCTGGACCACATCCATTTGTGTGTGTACATTTCTTGCAACAGTAAGTGTGTGTAGAAGCCCACAATTGTTAATTATGGGTACATTAGATCTCATGCATTAATTCTTAGAAGAGTGTTCCTGATAAATTCCCAGAAAATGAATTCCTGAATGGATTTCACGTTTTTTTATCAGTGTTACATAGAAGGATTTTTAAAAGATGGAGTTGAGAAAAATAATTCAGATGTTCTCATCTTTATTTTGATCTCGGCATGTAAAACTATTGCGTTGGTCAGAGGTTTTGTAGAGTCTCAGAACTGGGACTGAGTGACAGGAAGTAGCTCATTACTTTGCAGGTAATGTTCTTTCTCTTTCTTTTCTTCTTCTTTCTTCTTCCCCCCCACCCCCTCCTCTTTCCCTTTTCTTCCTTTTTGTTTTCCCAGCCACCGGGATCTGTCTCTTGGTAATGGCACCGGCCATTGTGGTGTGTGAGAAGGTGGAAGTAGCTGAGATTGGGTATGCCTATGGATCCTTTGTGTCTTCCTTATAGCTAACTCATGACCACTGAGGGACAGAGGCCTGAACTTATGCTTATTATGTTCTCCTCATCTTTAATCCTGGCAAGGTGACGCAGGATTCATTTATTCTCCAATAATTTCTTAAGCAGAGGGAACAGTGGGAGAGGCCAAAGCTGGAATTGGAGACCCCAGGAATGGAACATCATGTTGGAAGAAGATTGTGCTGGCCATGACAGCAGCAACCATGACACCCTTCTCGCGTTATGTTTGTTAATTTTAAACAGTGTAATCTTCCTATTGGTTTTCCCTTTGATCTAAAAATAATCTAAGATGTTAACTCATTTTTTGCTCTTTTGAATAAAGCTTTTGAGTACTTACGTACAAGATTTTGCGTGGACTTGTACATTCCTTTTTTTCTTGAGTAGAAACGTAGGAGTGGAATTGTTCATTGAATGGTGAGTGTTTAACTATGGGGGCTGTCAAATGTATTCAGAAGTGGATGTCCATTGTGCATTCCCATCAGTAGGATAAGATTTTCAGTTCTGCGTCTTTGCTAACACTTGGTCTTACAAGTCTTTTTAATTTTGGCCATTCTGGTGGGTTTGTAGTGGTACCTCAGTGCCATCTTAATTTCCATATCCCTGACTTCGTGACGTTGAATATCTTTTTTGTGCATTTGTTGGAATGTCTAATGATGAGCATCTTCCATGTGTTTATTGACCATTTGGACAGTCTTCAGTAATGTCTGTTAAAACCAGTCTTTTGCCACTCCCCTCTCCAATTTTTCTGGGGGAAGGGTCATCTTAATGAGTTTTAAGGACTCTGTTTTCTGAGTACAAGTCCTTTTGTAGGTATGTGTAATGTGTACTATGAATATTTTTTCCCAGTTCCTGGCTTGCCTTTTTATTTCCTTGATGTATACTTTGATCAACAAATACTTGAAAATTTTGCTGAACTTCAATTTATTATTATCTTTTAGTGGTTCCTGGTGTTTGTAGCTTAAGAAATATTTACCTGTGTTAAGGTTTCTCAATTTCAGCCCTATTGACATTTAGCCTGGGTAATTCTCAGTTGTGGGGACTGCATTGTGCATGGAGGATGTTAAGTAGCATCCCTGGCCTCTACCCATTAGATGCCAGGAGGGAACCCCTTGCCCCCACCCTGGTCATGACCAACAGAAATGACTTCAGACATTTTAAATGGCCCCTGGTGGACAAAATTACCTCCTGTTGAGAACCACTGATTGACTCAAAGCTCAAACAGATTTTCTTTTATGGTTGTCTAGAAGTTTTGTAGTTTTAACTTTTATGTTTGGCCCTATGATCAATTTTTTGGGTTAATTTTTATGTATGATGTGAGGACAGGGTGAAAGTTTACTTTTTCCATGCATATATCTAGTTATGTTTACTAATATTTTATGTAGGATGCTTATAGCTTTTTTTTTTTTTTGAAGATTTTATTTATTCACAAAAGACACACACACACACACGCACACACACACACACAGGCAGAGACACACAGGCAGAGGGAGAAGCAGGCTCCATGCAGGGAGCCTGACATGGGACTCAATTCTGGGTCTCCAGGCTGAGGTGGTGCTAATCACAGAGCCACCCGGGCTGCCCACTTATAGCTTTTTTAAAAGTGAGATTGGACTATAATTTTCTTTGCCATGCTGGTCTTGGCTGAATTTAGCATCAAGGATGTGTTTGCTTTGTGGAAAGAGCTAATTATAATTAGCTTTTACTATTTTATATGCCATGGAATAGTTTTGTGTAAGATAGATGTTTTCGCTTTCTTAAATTTTGGTAGAACTCACCAGTAAAACTATCTGGGCCTGGAGTCTTTGAGAAAGTAGAGTACAGTAGAGGAGTTGTTTTGATTATGGTTTCAGTTTTAGCTTTTTTATGTATCTAGTCAGATTTTCTATTTATTCTTGATCCAGTTTAACCAAAACTATATTTTCTGGAAAATTGTCATTTTAATTTTGCATTCACGTATAAATATGTAGTGTGCTACTCTTATAATTTTGAAAATACTCTTTGTATCTCTAGGTAAATTTTTAAAAACTTCTGATGTTTGTACATTTTTTTCTTCATCATTTTTATTAAAGATTTTTTACATTTGTTCACAAGCTCCATCACCATGTATTGTCAATTTTGTTAACTTGCTCTCTCCTAGTAACTTTGTCAAAAAGCTTAGATCTTTTATTTTAAATAATTTTACATAATATGAGATAAATTTAAAGCTATAGGTTTCTTTGTTCTAAGGACTGTACTACTCAGAGCTTTGTTACATAGTTTTTTATTTTTATGCTCTAAATAGCTTGTTTCAGGACCTAAATTCTAACTATTTCAACTCTCTGAACTCACTAATTTTTTAGAATCATTTTTTCCCTAGAATGGATCCCTTCCACCCGTGGTGGCTAGTAAATGTGGTGGAATTTATTGACATTTCCCTTGTGGCCTAGCACCTAGTCAAATTGGGAGTGTTCTGTGTTTGGAAAAACTGTTCTTCATTTGGGTCAAAGTTTCAATAATTGTTCTGTTCAGCTTTTCTTCATTGTAACTTATTCTTTGTCCTGCTTGACTTGTCTTTAATACTTTGTATCTGGCTACCACTTAGAGTTCCAGAAGAATGCCTTGTCTCCCATTCCCAGCTTAGCCATTCTGTTGCTCATAGCTCTTAAACTTTTCTGGTTTTTTTTTTTTTTTTAATTTTGATTTCAGCGAGGTCTCCAGTTGATGTATATTCACAGCTGCCTGTGAATCCATCTTTGTGGCTGCCACAGCTTTCATCATTCCTAGTAAGATAGGTTGTAAAGTTCGGCTCTGATTGCTCTATTAATTCTCTTTCCTTGGGCCCAGTTTCTTTTGTTGGGGGAGTTTGTCCTCGTTTTCATGGCGTTGGCGCCCTTTTGATAACTGGTGATTCTTGATTGTGGTCTTGGCGGTAAGTCTCCTTTTGGACATTTGTTGCCTGTCCTAGTGCAGCTGTGCAGGGTAGGGCTGGAAGCAGTTGTTGGCTCTTGGCTCTAAATGGTTTCTGGGGAGTCTGGGGGATGGGCAAGGCGGGCCTCTGGCTGATGCATCTCGAGTCTGCTCTGTGAATCTCGAATCTCTCGAGACTTTTCTGCCCTTCCAGGTATCACCCCTCCCAGCCTGTGCCTGCCCAGAGATATCTGATAAGCCCGTGTTGATCACAACTGGCCAAGTGCAACGTGTCCTGCTTGCAGCTGGACACAGGAGAGCTGGGTTGTTGAGTTGGCTGTGGCACATCTCCTTTCTCTGGATCTCAGTTTCCTCCACATGAGAGGGCAGTGGCTGTCTTGGGTTTGAATTTGGACCCCTCCCTTTACTAGTTATTAGGTCTCAGGCCAGGTACTGGTCCTGATAGGCCTTAATTTCTGTTTGTGTCAAACCAGGGTGCTAGTCAAGCTTCTAGGGGTGGTGTGAGGATCAGAATGCATTTCAGTGCCTGCCCCACCCTTCATGTTCATCTACTGGGGCAGTGGCGGTGATTCCTTTTTGTCTATAAGTTAGAGTTCCTGCGTTAGCTTCCTGATATTTTTAGCCTGTTATCCTGTACCCCCTGGGCTCTCTATTAGTGCCTTGGGGCTTCTGCCTCAACCAGAGAGCATTTCTTCTTTAGCCGCTTTATACATTGGCACTCCACCCAAAGAGTCCTTTTGAGAAAGAAACGTTTCCATCATTTGAAAAAGTCTAGAAACCACTGGGCTGTGTGATTCTCGGGGTCCATTTTGCATCCAAAATTCTGTGGTTCTGAGGTATGCATCCTTCAGGATTCCTCCAGTTGTGAGTTGCAGAAAGCCCAACTCAAATTCCCTTAAACAAGGAGGAGTTTGATGATAGGAGGTGGAGGCTTTGGGCGGATGCCAGATGCCATATGTCAGGCCAGCCCTGGGCCCCTTCCTGCAGCTTTCTTGGCTTGTCTTCCTTCCTGGGGTGGCTGCAGCAGTTCCACGGTCCAAGGAAAGAGAGAGAGCCTCCTTGTTTCTCTCCTGTAGGGGTTAAGGAGCCCCAGCCGACTTGTGCATGGGTGTCAGTGGTCAGCAGGGGCCCCTTCTCTGCCCTCGCAGGGCTTCCCTGGAAGGGGGAATGGGTGCTGGATTGCAGGCTGTCTGTCGTAGGTGGGAACAGGGAGCCAGGAGGCAAGGCGGGGGTGGGGTGGGGTGGTGGTGGATGTGCAAGTACTTCCTCAGCTCCACCGTGCTGCTCAGCTTAGACAGCTGCTGCTGGAGAGGATTTGGAGGTGCCCGAAGCCCTGTGTCATCTGCCTATTTTCGTCTCTATGTTAGCCAGCGCAGGGGGGCGGCAGGGCGCCAGCCCTTCACAGCGGGGTGGGGAAAGGCTGGTTGCTCCGGTCCCCGGGAGCATGAAACTTACCTTTCAGAGCAGCTAGAGACCTTTGGTGGGGTTTTTCTGTTAGCTTTGGTGTGCTCTTAGCTCTGCTGGGGCAGCTGTCCTTGAGCAAACATATGGAGGGTAGCTTCCTTGGATGGAGGGAGCGGATTCTGACAAGTATTTCGGTTCACAGAGGGCGAGGAGAGATGCAGGAAGTTAGATCGTGAAGGTGTTACTCGTGGTTTTATTTTAACCAATGGAGGGAAAGATGGTGGCATGTGGGAACAGTGGAAGGTGGCCTTTGAAATGTGGTTGCCAGTGGGCGGCCTGGGAGGAAAGTTCAGGAGCTGGCTTTTCAATCAGAGCCTTTGTGCCCGAGCGCTGTCAGTATCCTTCATGCACATGTGTGTGTTGCAGTAATGTGTGCATGCAGAGAGCCCATCGAGGAGCCAGGGGACTGTTGGATTTTGGTTGTGTGTCACATGCAGTTGTTGCTGTCTGTAGGTTCTCTCCACTCTGCAGCCAGTCACAGTTGTAAAATGGTGTTTTGTACCGAAAACCAAAAACTTCCCCCGACGCTCCCTGCTGTTTGCCCCTGGTCTGAAAATAGAAAACCAAACCACCAAACTGGAAGTGCCAAAGAAGTGAATTCCTAGAAGTGACAAGGGTGCATCTCCACTGAGTCACCCTTGTTGTCTCTCTGAGACTCCTTCACCTGCTGTGAGCTGTACATGTGTTCCTCACCACAAGCAAAGTGAGAAGCCACGTAGCTCTTTTCTGTCTCTGTACAGTCCGCCTTTGGTTGATACCAAGGGAGGGAAGAGCTGTGGGCAGGGCCCTTCTATAAGGCAGGACAAACTTTTCCAAGGCCTTTCTGTAAGATGATGTGAAAACATAGACCATGCAGGAAGTGGGTCAAATTGGGGACCCTGTATCAGGTGCTCTGGCTGGGAGCACGCTGGTGGGGCTAGGACATGGTAGAGGGGCTCTTGTGGCTGGAAAAACATGAGTGTCCAAGGGAACAGAAGGAGGGAACCAGAGGGAAGGTGATGTAGCTGGGTGTCAGGTCCCATAGGCCATTGCAATGACTCTGGCTTCTATTCCTAGGGAGGTGCGAGCCCTGGGAAGATTTTGAGCAGAGGAGTGATATAGGGTGGGGGTGGCCAAAGGGGGAAGCTGGGTTTTTTGATAGACTGGGTAAGAAGTTACAGTAATTGGACCAGGGTTATAACAAAGGGTGTGGTGAAGAGTAGTCGGAGTTGGATATTTTGAAGGTGGAGCTGATGGATTTTCTGACGATTGTGTCCGGGATATGAGGTGAGAAAGACGAGTGCAGGGTTTAGTCTGTGCAATTGGAAGTTGCATTGCAAATGGAATTGCTGTTTTCAGAGATGGGGGGGAAAAGCCAGTTTAGGGGGAAGACAAGGAGTTTGGCTTAGCCATGTTGATGTTCGGTTACATCTAGCATCTGAGTGGGGAGGTCGGGTGGGCAGCTAGAGCAGTGTCTTTGGGTTGAGGGCAATGTCCGAGCCTGGGAATGTCAGTTTGGGAGCTGCTGTTGCATAGCTAGAAAGCACTTGAGTGAGTCCTTAGGGAGTGGTGGAGGCAAATTCTGAGGAACCCTGTTCTCAGAGGTCTGCAGGATGCTGGGAACCTGTAGGGGAAGCTGACAAAGAGCTGCCAGGGAGATGGGATGAGAATCAAGAGAGCGCAATGTCCTGGAAGCCCAGGGAAGGCAGGGTTGTAGGAAGAAAGTGGTCAGGTGTGTCACATGTGGAGCACCGAGTACCACGACACTAAGTGACCAGTGGATTTGGCAGCACAGAGGTCTTTGATGAGGATACCACAGGTTTTGGTGGAGAGGTGGGTGAAAGCCCAGTTGGCTTTAAGGGAATGAGAGGGCATGATAGGACGAGCAAACAGTAAGTTTGGGGTTTGCTGTAAAGGGATCAGAGCAGTGGGGGGGATACTGCACTGGTGTGTGGGGTCAAGGGAGAGGGTTGTAAAAAGTGGGATCTATTATAAAAGGTTGGTATGCTGAAGGGAGTGAACCAGCACAGAGAAAGATTGGTGATCCAGGGTGAAGGGAGAGAAGGAAGGAAAAGAGAGAGAGAACACAAAACCTGGGTGCTGTCCCCAAATAGGGGACAGGTCTGGCAGCCAGGGCACCAGGAAGGGTGGGCCTTAGTGATGGGAGTGTGTGAAGATGATGCAGGTAGACTGGTAGATATGATGGAAATCTGGAAGTTTCTATTTTAATTTCCATAGTGAAGCAAGAAGCAAGATCTCTGCTGAGGGTGGCAGTTCAGCAAGTGGCTGCCTCTTCTCTCAGGCCATCATTCTGTGCTGGAAAAGGGAACCGCCCCCCCTCCGCCCCGGAGGGATTGGGGGCAGCTGAGTGAGTGTTTGCAGACCATTCAGCAAAAGTGTGAGCCATGAAGTCGCTCATAGATGTTTCCCTTATTCTTCATGAGAGCTCTTGAAGTTGAGGTGAGATAATGCTGTCCTTTTAAAATGAACTCATAAAGGTGATACCTGTCCTGGCACTAAAGGAGTGCCCTGTGTGTTTCCTTTTCCCAGTTGGGTGTTAGGTTTTGCTGAGCTGTCTTCGCCAGTCTGACATTTGACCCCGGCATCTTCAAAGCAGAGATTTTTCTCCTGTGTCAGCCTCACCAGCCTGGAGAAGATTTAGCACCTGAGAGCAGCCTCAGGGGCGTTATGCTGCAGAGGGCAGACCTGCCCTTGGGGTTACGTCTCTGCTGGAATTGCACTGAGTCTGGGAGGGGTTTCTGGGACACTGGTGACAGCTTACAAGGGGACTGAGCATTATGGTTTGAATTCTATGCCGTGGGCTGGTGGGTTGGCTTTAAAAGCAGTTGAATTCAGGCATCCATATAATTAAGGAGGTTTAGCCTGTAATCCAACTTTTCTTTATGCACATGAGGAACAAAGTATGGGAACATCCAGGTAATTACTCTGATTTTTAAAAAAATCCTCGCAGAGGGATTAGGGTTGAAATACAGGCCTGCATCCTGACACCACAGAGTTGACCTGAGCAAAAAAGTGCCATGGTCATAGCAGAGGAAGGACAAGCAGTCTTTTGGGGAACTTTGTGTTGTGGAGGGGCCCTTGCCAATTTACTAAGAATTCCACCTCTTGCATTGCAGTGGAACCTCCTTAGGAAGGTCTCATGTTTTTTTTCCCCTGCTCCTCTGCCAGAAATTCAAATTCATCAGGCCTCTGTTCTGGTGGCAACTGGTGGCTATGGGGCCCAGGCATGTGTAGGTCCAAAGTGGATCTCTTGTCCTGAGAGAACCTAGGAGGCAGTAGGGTTTGTGTGTGTGTGTGTGTGTGTGTGTGTGTACACACATGCGTTGTCCTGAGGGACCCCCATCTCCAGCTCCATGGAGATGGCCCAAGACAGGGGCCTGTTCCCTCCACTTCCTGACCTGTGTTACGTGACATTCCTTTAGGAGGCTCCAAGCCAATGTACCTTTTTTTGTAAACTCCATTTTTAAGCAGCCTGAAGCTTTCTATTGATCAGATGAAAGCCTTAAATCCTAGTTTCTCAAAAGTTCTACATTCCTGGTCATGATTTTCCTCGCAGTGACTTTGTGTAGCAGCTGAGTTTCATAGATGAGGAAGTCGGGGCTCGGGAGATTAAGCGTGTCCCACGCAGCTGCTCAGGGTGGGGTGGGAGTTGGAGCCATGTCTCTGGGCTCCTTCCACTTGCCATGGCACCTTTCCGAGTGCAGCTCACCTCCCTCTCTATTTCACATGACCTTTGTTAGTCACTCTTGGTGATGGTTTGAAAACTTTGCTGCCCCCCACCCCCCCAACCATCCCCTAGCGCCTTAGGCTCTGGTGTGGACTTAGAGCCTTGCTTCCAGCTGGATCCCTCTCTAGCCAACTGGCTTCTTGCTCCCAGACCCTGTGTAACCACCCGGGAAAACCAAAGACTAATGTCTGGCTTCTTTCTCTTTCTTTTTCCTTTCCTTTCCTTTCCTTTCCTTTCCTTTCCTTTCCTTTCCTTTCCTTTCCTTTCCTTTCTTTTTTTCTTTTTTTTTCTTTTTCTTTCTTTTTTTTTTTTCTTTTTTCTTTTTTTTGTGCAGGCCTCATATCTTTATCCACAGCTTTGTGGGTTTGTTAGAATAGGAAGTGAAGTACTTCCTATATATGCTTTTGCCATGCTGTGTCAAACTCATGTGTCTCCTGGCCTTCAGACCAGGTCGCAGATTTATCATGCCAAATCAGATTCTTCTCTTTTCGTGTCAGCTACAGAAAGTCGTCCACAACGGTGGTTCCATTAAGCTCTTGACATTCTGCTGCAATGTCCATTTTGGAAATCCTGCTTCTTTCCGCGCCCTCCTTTTCCTCCCTGCCTGCCCCCTCCCCCTTCTGAAGTTTGGGAGACTGTTCCAGATTTTTGAAGGTTAGCGAGCTGGATATACGAGCTGAGAAACTATCTGGTAATGATAAGGGGCAGAAGTGAGCCAGACGATTTCCTGAATGTTCTGCAAGAGGACTTGGATGCAGGCCAAAAAATAGGAAAGTCTTTTTTTGATGTTCAGGTTGGAAAGACTTTTCCCTTGTCCCTAAAATTTTAGATTTGCTGCTCGCTCCGGATTCAGAAAAACATTCTTCTAGCCCCGTTACTGTGCTGTGTGAATTTAGTCTGTTTTACTGAGCTTTGTGTGTTTTTTTCTTTTAAGAAACCAAATTATAGATTCACACATGCTTATTAATTTTATTACCGATTCCATCATGTTTCTATACTGCTTTATAAACCAATAATTAATTGTAGGCCAGTAATAAAAAGTTTAATAGCTACATGACCATTACCATAACCCCAAGACTCAGGGAGTGTGAGGGAACTAAGGTATATTTCAAAAGTGTGTGGCTTTGTGGCAGTACATGTGAAGAAGAGGAGTGCATGGGGCTGTTTTGTGTTGGAGGGAGGGAACTCAAGTTTTCTAAGATTTTTTTTTTCTCTAGGAAGTTGGGCACATCCTACATTGTATAACTGAATTTTATGTCCTTTACTTTAGACATTAGCAGTTTTAAAAATGAGAGAAACCCATATTCTATTTTGCAAGATATTGCAGTTTTGCAGATATTCAGTGATGACAGTTACGAAAACCTGAGAGGTGTCCCAGGAAGACATTACCCTCAAATAATTTACACATTTTGTCTAGTACCTCTCTGGCTTTTTCTTTGGAATTTTCTTTCTTTAGGACAGACATATCGACCTCGTTCAGAGGAGATGGCCTTGTGTTTCTTCATTAAGCTTTCTGAACTCTAGGCAGTTGTGTTGGCCAGCTGGCTTTGCTTCTTTGTTGCTGCCCGTACATGGGTTTATTCTTGACCAGGATGGGTTCTGCCTGTGGCATTTGCTGGAGCAGTATTGGGAAAGTAGAAATGCCTTCCTGTCTCTGGCTTGGTTGACAGTATGCTACTTGTGTGCCTCCTTCTCGCTGGTAATCTGCCAACACCTTTCAGGATATTATGAAATTTAAACCAAATGAGGTTAAAATGGAACCTCTGTGCCACTGGACAGACACCGACTGACTTTCGGCAGAGGCCGTGGGATTGCAGTCGGGGCCAGACAGTTTTAAGCGTCCTTTAAAGGGAGGACTCAGCCTGTGTGCTCAGTTTTTATGATGAAATTAGTTGTCCATGTTTAGGGCATATTTCAGGCTCAGAATTCACTTTAAAATCAGAGACATCTTAAAGTCATTTGCCTTGTGTGTGACTTCTGCCCCTGCTCCCCGCTGGATCTGCAGGAGTGATGGCAGGGTGTTTCTGAGCTCCTGGTGACACTCTTGGACTCTGGGTTGGGGTATGAAAGGGCCACTCGCTGCCAAGCTAAGTGCTCACTTTGAAGGAGAGTGAATCAGAGATGAGTCCCTTCTCCATGAAGTCCTCAACCAGCTTGGATCCACAAGTGGGGTGAGGGTAGCGCTGGGAAAGGGGGCTGAGGGGATTGATATCCTTTCCTTAGAAACCACTGGGTGAGGGAAGAGAGGTTGCAGAAGGTGGCACCTTTGGCATTTGGCCATTCAAACTGTGCAAGAGGGCAGCAGAAGTGGAAAACGAGGAGAACTTGAGTTCAGAAAGTTACAGTCTCTTGGGCCATGTGGCACGGGGCAGCCTAGATCTTGCACAGGTTCCTTCCCAGCGTTTCCGCAGGTGGATTCGCTCACCCTGGGAATCTCCGCGATGCGGAATCTCTCATTTTAGTTCTGTGGGGTGTTTTGTCAGTTGTGGTGTTGTAATTGAAACTATTTTCTGGGAAGTTAAAAAAAAAAAACTTTTAAGAATTAAAAATAAATGAGGCAATTCACGTTGGTGGTTAAGCACTTGCCCTTGGAGCTGAGCTGGACTTGGCACATTTCATAACTGCGTGACGTTGGGCAAGGAGCTTGATATTCTGAGCCTTGGTATCTTTGGCTCCCAGGCTGAGGCGCTCGGAATAGTGGAAGAAGGGTGGGGTGGCTTTGCTGGGAGAGCTGTGCTGTGCTGCCATCCTGGCCCACTGCAGCCTTCTTCCCTAGTGGCCCAGGGCCCGCAGTCATCATTCTGGGAGGGGAGGCCCTGACTGCCCTGTGTGGCTGGGGACACCTAAGGAGATCCAGCATTGTGTGTGGGGCAGTGCTGGTGCTGTGGCATCACAGCTGTGGATCTTGGGGGACTTTCTGGGTCTACGTGTGTATCTAGAAGTGTCAGGTGTGCATTGAAATAAATTTGAATTTTTTTGAGAGTGGGAGGGGGACATTGGCCTACTGCATTTCACACACTGGAAAATGCGGTAGAATGGCAAGGACCTTACTTACCTTTGCTAATTTTCAGAGCCAGGGTTCTCACGCAGATGGTGGTGTGTCCAGAAGAGCAGTTCAACTGGGAATTGGCTGCCTCCTCTGAGGATGTTGGCCGAATTTCACAAGGCTAGTGGGCAGGGCTGATGGATGCTATTTCCCATTGACCAACCACTTCCTTAGGCCTTTGCGGTTCTCCCCATTCCACCTCCTTGTGTCCTGTCATTTCCCTCTGAGGGGCTGGAAGATAGCATAGAGCCACAGTGACCTAGAAGACTTGATACTGCTTTGAGTGTTACAGATTCAAGGAAATGCCTACTGGGCTTTCACACCTGACTTGATGCAGGAGATCTTTGTGTAGCAGATATATTTAAAACACGCACATGAGCACTGTTGTGAGGGTGTGTGTGTGTGTGTGTGTGTGTGTGTAGAGTACATTTCTACGTGGCTTGCAAATACTTTTTTCCAGAAGTTTGGTAGTATAGATTAGAAACATGCTCTGGCCATTCCTTCATTTTTACGTGAGATGATGAAGGACTCTACACCCAGGTATTTGAGGTTGGGATTGTGAGTGGCATTGAAGGTGCCAGCATGGAGGGTCTATTCTGTGGTAAGTGGTTATATCAACCCCTGGCAGAAAGCCAGCACTCAAATACTTTCATAGGATCCTCTTTACTCCTCATTCCCATAACCACTGATCGTTTTGTTAAGTCTTGACTAAGTATCAAATGCAAATAGAGAAAAGAAAAGAAAATTGAATAGAGCAACATTTTTCTTTCCAGGGACACTGATTAGATAAGACAGTATTCCCCAGTTTCTTTTTTTCATCTCTTTTCTGCTCCTGAAACACACACTCTTTACAGCTACCTTATTTAAATACCACTTCTGCAAAATCAGCAGTGGATTTCTGTTTTAAGAAAAGCATAGCATTTTAGGTCCTGTGTGGATTTCCTAGTTGTTGATTCATTCTAAAATGATACCTCTATGTACCTCTCTCATATACTTAGGATTGGGAAACACTTTCATGATGCCACTATTAAGGTTTTAGATTCAACGTCTAGTATCCCAGAAAAACATAGTCATGGCTCTTGAATAAGAGATTTAGTTAGCTATAATTAATAGAAAAGTTTTACTAGTACTCTGCAAATAAAACCCCTAGCTTAAAATTTTAAAATAAGATCCACAGTGTCTTTGGCCTTCCTTTGTTTCAAGCACAAAATCAAAACTGCCGCTTGAATCTGTGAAGCCCCCAGTGTAGGGTGTAGTCGGCCTTCCTCATCTCCTTGACCTCACCCACCTTGCTCCCCCCACACTGCCCTCTTTTCCATCAGGGTGCTAAGTCCCCCCCCCCCCCCCCCCCCCCCCCCCCCCGCAGGGCCCAACAGTGGCTAATCTATCTGCTGGAATATGCTTCCCACCATCTCTTCCCCTGAGTTGCTCCTTTTTCGTTGTTCGATTCCTGGGGCACATGCTATCTCAGAAGACTTGCCAGTCTAAAGTAGGTCCTTGCTCATTTCCTAGTACAGGCGATCTTGTTTTTTTGCCGGGAGCGCTCAGCGAAGTATGTGAATTTATGTACCTGCTTATTTTCTGTAGTCCCCTGGAGCACACGCTCCAGGGGGGCAGGGATTTTCTGGTTGGCTTTGATCATCGCTGCACCCCTCAGTGCCCCTGCAGGAAGTACTTAAATATTTGTGAAGCAAATGAATAAAGGTTAGTGAAGGTCAAAGGAAACAGGCCTTTATTGATGACTTTCTCATGCCTGGGAATACTTGGGTTATTTTCTTTTGCCTTTAGCCTTCCTGACTTTAGGAGATAAATCTAAAGGGTTGCTGATAAAGCAGCTGAATTCAAAACTGGTGGTTGCCAGACGGAAGAGGGGTAGGGGGATAGGTGGAGGGGAGTGGGAGGACTCCAGTTCCGGAGTGAAGAATCATGGGGATAAAAGGCCTAGCCTAGGGAGTGTGTGGTCAGTAGCCTTGTAGGCTGGCGGGCAGGGGCTGCACTTGTGAACACAGCCTAAGGAGTAGAGATATTGAATCACTATGTTGCACACTTGGAACTAAGGTAACACTGTGTCAGCTATACTTGAAGAAAGAAAAAGAAAAAAGAAACATAGTTCCGCTGTCACTGCTATGAACCTGGCTTTACCGCAAGGCCTGTACTGCAAGGCCTGCACTGTGCCCAGCACAGCAGCCTGTTTTTCAGGTTTTCCAGTAGTGGCTGTCAGAGCCTTCTAGGAGAGCATCCTGCCACCCTGCCTGAGTGTTTCCGTGTGCTTATGTCTCTATGCTTCCCGGTAAATTCAATCATCCCCCAGCCCTAAGTTCAGGAGAATGCTTGGCTCCTTGCCAGCCAACAACCCTACTTTTGGGGCTCCTCCCTTACTGGGGAGGAGGGGAGGGAGGGGCATGTTGCCGGGTGTTCTGTGCTCTGTGCGGGCCTTTGTCCTGAGGCCCCGTGGAAATGGGGACCTGGGAAGTGCGCTGCTATGCCTGGGAGCCGGAGCCGCCTGGGAGCTGGGAGCCCAGTGCTTTCTAAGTTCTGTCCTCGAGGTGGTATTGCTTTGGGGAGATACACTCCTGCTACACTTGAGTGGTCTCAGAGCTTAGCAACCTCAAGCACCTCCCCTTCACCCCCCACAACTCCTGACTAGGCTGAACCTAAGCAGTTCATATTTAACTTCTCTTCAGGGATGCTATTGAATTGATACAGTATCTTTGCATTTTGCAAAGGAGCTTTTTAGTCAACTTTCCTCATTTCCTGTCTTTAGCTTTGCTGAGGATATGACCCCTATTTTACAAAACGGACAAAACATTCTCCCCAGGAAGAGTGGAGGATTGAGAATAATTGTTTTGACAGAACTGACAAACCATTATTTTGTCCCAAGTATGCAGATCGACTCCTTAACAATTACTCAGTATTTACTTTGCGGAGAGTGAGTTTTAATGCATGTTAAATGCTTGATAGAGTGGATCAAACTAAAGTAAATTTTGTCTGATTTTGAATCAGATAGTGGATCCATTGCACAAGTCTGTCTTGTCAGCTTGGGTCTCAACTGTGGCCGTAAAAGGTAAAACCAGAAGAGAACTATCTTTCATGCTGTAACTAGTTTTTATATAACATAAAGTTAAAAACGGTCCTTTGGTTTTTCAGCATTCCAATGTGATTGGAAAGGTTACTATCTTATATTCAACATGATTCTTGAGTAGTTACTTATGTGAGTTGATATTCTTAAATTAATGGTAGAATTTTTAAGTATTTTGATGATGGTCAGTCTTGTGGCAGCTCAGGGTGGATGGAACCAGAGCGAGGCGGTATTTAGTGGTTTCTGCCCTGGCTTCTGTTCAACGTAACATAGTTTGCGTTTAGATTTTTTGGCGAATGGAAGTATGTCTTCTAGGTTGTGGTAGTCCTGGAGTAAATGGCTTGCATGTGAAACTAGGGAGAAGTTTAATTATTGGCAGATCAGTGACAGTGACAAATTGTTTTTCTTCCTTTCTAGTTATACATGGGAAGCTGTTGATACCAAAAATAACATGCTTTATAAGATCAACATCTGTGGAAACATGAATATTGACCAGTGTGGATTGTCAAGTGCTGTTTGTATGTACGACGTGAAGACAAACAGCTATTATTCCGTGGGTAAGTACAACTACCCTTAAATCACTGAATGTACAAGATCCCAATTTTTCAAAAATGACTCTAGCTATCTATATGCAGGCTTATATATTGCTTATAATATATACATTTCATGTTTTATGATGGTTACAAGTGGTAACAATTTAAATGTGTGCAACATGAGATTAAATTAGATTACTTCCATCTAGTGGAATAGTAATCATGAAAAATCATGAAGAATTATGCAACTTTCTATTCATTAGTATGGAAGGATGTTTCCTGGATGACTCTTCTTGCCCTCTCATGTTTTTCTTGAACCCAGTCTTTACCTTTCTCCCTCCTTCACACTCATTTCTTCCGGTGCTCAGTCCCTCTTCACCCCCTCCTATGATTCTGCTTTCTTCTGTGCTTGAGTCTCAGGCTGTCAGTATTTACATGGGATCAAAGATGGTCATTGGTTTTAAGCTTACCTTAAAAATTTAATGGTCCTAAGGACTGCCAATCCCAGAGGAAAAAAAGTGCAAATTTTCCTTTCATTTCATTTCCCCAGATGCCCTCTTTTTGGGTTAGGATCCCTTTCTTCTGGTGAGGATGATGGGTTCAAGTTGGCCAACAGCGGCAGGCCTACTGAGTTATGTGGAGCAGGCAAGGGGGAGATGCGTAAAGGATGGAGGCGGAGGGCAGACCTAAAAGCAGTGGGTATTTCCCTGGGTTTGGTGGCATGAATGTCTGTGGTGACCTTTGACCAGAGCAATTTGAACAGTAAGATGTGATGGTGAAGGATAGTCATGAAGTGGAGATGTGTGTGGTAGCTGGTAGAGGCTCCTGGGCAGGTTTTTGGAGTTTGGGAGGGTTGCCTTGCTGTGGTAGTTCTGTCTGTCATTTTGAATGAAAATTCCTAAACACGGCTAAAAAGGATTTTGAGGAAGTATCGTTTAGAGGGTTAAGAGTAAGGTCTGCGTGACAAGTGACTTCTCTTGGCTCCCCTCTCTCCCAACAAGGGCATTGTCTAGACTAGAAACAGTGGTAAAAAGGAGTTGAGGCTCAGGACAGAGATCTGAGAAAGCACCAGGTTTTTCTGAACTCTTGGGTGAGACAAATTTCATTTTGTGTTCTGCTTAAAAACGTGCAAATGAGGTGGCCAACTTCCTGCTGTAGGACACAGGTGGGCCTGTTGGTCATTGTTCCTCAGATTTTCAGAGAGAGAAAAGATAGTCTTCCTCTTGACTTGATTCTAATATTTGACTACAGTATTTCTGGCTGATGAAAGTACAGTGTAACAGATGGACACTGGATGCAGATAAGTCACTAGGAGGATGATTTGTGAAGTTGGTGTGGCTGGACAGAATTTGAGAATAACCAAGTTGGGGTGGCTTTGAAAGCCAGGCAGGAGAATTGATATTTTCTGAGATGTAGGTAGTGGATCCATCATAGTTTCTTTGTGACAGTAATGGGGGAGGTAATCTGGCAAAATGTTTTTTTTTTTTTTTTTTTTTTTTTTAAGAAAGCTGGGTAGAATGGAATAGGAAAGGCTGGTTAAAGGGAAGAGGCCGAAGGTAACTAGAGGAGTTAAAAAGCTAAGTTACAGGTTGATGTCACCTAGCAGTTTCTAGGCTCATTTTACTTACACTTTTCCCAGAGTTTCACACTCCCGAAGGGAGAGAATGGTGTGCTAGGTGGTGGCTACTTCCCTCATTGACCCACTTCTTCAGCTCAAGAGAGCAAACTCTTGTTTAGAATGAATGCGAATGACCTTCCAGTAAGACAATCTTGAGTCAGATCTAATTTTGCTAGTTTGTGTTGTATAATAGAAATAATGGAATTTGTTATTATAAATTTGGTTTCATAACTAAATAATAACTAATTTTTTTGTGCATTTATGTGCCAGCCATATTTTTAAGTAAAATATCTTATTTAGCTCATTCACCAACTTCTTGAAGTACATGACTTCATTTTCTCCTGTTTTTATAAATGGAGAAACTGAAGCACAAAATGGATACAGAAGCTGGTTAGAGGTTGCACGATTATGGATTCGAATGTTGACAGGTGGACTCCAGAGCCTGGGTACTTATTCTGGGCTGGAGTCATAGGGTCATGTTGGACAGTTGCAGAGCTAAAATGGGAACCCTGATGGGAAATCTGAACTCCTGGCTGTGAGAGGACAACTGAGAACCTAACTTCTTATGTATGAACTTGCTAGAAAGAAAACAATGTGAATTTTGAAAACAGCCACAAAAATTGGAGCTCTCAATAGGTCAGAGGAGTGGAAAAGCTATATAGCTGTAGTAGATTAAAATACATATGAAAACTTAATGTATAACCAAAAGTTGGGGTGCAGTTTCGCTATTTATCTGCTACAACAGCTTTAGACCTCTCCTTCATACCCTATAACAGAAATTTCATATCAGTTAAAATTAAAAGTAAAATGACAATAGAACATTGGGAAGAAACCTAGCAAAACAGAAATATAATCTAGGGGAGGTAGGAGCTTCTCTTAGTAAATGATAACGGAGACAGACAACCCGAGGAAAAATGGCAAAGTCTGAAGATAGGCAGTTAGTTCACAAAAGAAGAAATCCCATATGGTCAATACAACTTCATTAGTAAGCCAGGTGTAAATGCAAATCAAAGCAATAATGAAATCTCATTTTTCTTCTATCAAATTGACAGAAGTTTAAATGGTTGAATCAGAGAGTGTTGGCACAGAGCCTAGAAAGGGCACATGCCTGTATTGCTACAGGAGGATGGTTGTCTGTAACTCTTTTGGGAAGATCATTGTTGATAGGAGTTTTATGGTGCCCACAAAGGCTGTTTTTGTTCTTAGAAATGAATATTAAGGCCTCAACTTTGGTTTAAACAATACTACATTATTTTTAATTAAAAAAAATCATGTGTTCTTCCTTAGGCAAATTATATTGTTACAAATATCAGTCTAGCAGAGTTTAGCAATCATTTTATGGGACCTGTGAACAACATTTGGTTCTTTTTACTACCTAGTGGAGCTGTCTTCACCACAGTTTAAGATGGTTTTTACATTTGACCTATATGATTTCCTTTTAAAGTGCTTCATATGTCTGATCTGACCATGAGACCTTAAGTACTACTAATAATTATTATAAATTTAATAGTTTAAACATAAATATAATAAGCCTGAAATTCTCTTAGATGTTCTAAATACTATGTCACAAGTTTCAATCAATTGCTCAGTTATAACCTGTGGATTGATTGCAGTCCTAACACTGAACATTGCCATTATGTAAAAATACCGAATATATTCACTTTCCTCCTGACATCCCAAATGTTAATTCTTTGGTCTTAACGTCATTAATCTTTCTGAGGGTTAAAAGCTGTAGATCTACTTCAGGAAGCCTGTTACCTGCCCACAGAACTGAGGTAACATACACGTCAGGAAAGACTGGTCATTGTGGTTACTTACCGCCAAAGCCTGGGGTTCTGATCGGCTTCTTGTCGGTGACCTGGATAGGACACAGAGGATCCCGTTGTAGTTGCTGCATCAGGTGACTTCATTTACTGTACAGAGGCTGGCCCCTGACTTTAGATGACATTGTTATTTGTTGATTCTTGTATGTGGTCAGATAAATCTAGAACAGCCATTCCAGGTTGTTCACGGGGTTCAGTTTTGCATCTCTGACTCTTAAGATGTGAACATCTCTTTTCCTTTCAAGCCGTGTATTCTTTCCTTTTCTTAAAACCATGTAATTCTTTTGGTTATTTAAGATGATAATCTGGTTGAGACTTAGATATAATTTATGTCTCTCCTGATAGTCTGGCAATAGCTGTTAAATTTTAAAGCCTCTATTCCCATAACCTACTTTTGTAAGTCTTACCAGTAGAGGAATTAGCACTGTACACAGATTTTGATACACGGTAGTTTTTTTGGTAGCATTGGTAACTGTGGCAGATATGCTGGCACCACCTAACTACTGGAAGGGTTCCATAAACTGTAGTATATTGTCTTCTGATTCACTTGGTTAAGTCACATCTTAAAAGATACATGTATAAATTATATTTTGAAACAGACAACATTTAATCATTTATTTATTTATAACAAATACTTGAATGACTCACTCAGCACTAAAACAGACAAAAATCCCTTTTCTTGTGGATCTTACATACTAATAGTGTTGTGGGGGACAGACCGAAATAGTGACTAGATAGTGCGCTAGAATGTGACAAGTGCTGTAAAAAAGAAAAGGAAGGAAAATCAGGAGTGCTGGAGGTCTCAGGAGTGTGTGTTCAAGAATATTAAAGGGGGTAAGTATCGCTGAGAAAGTGACATTTAAGCAAAGACTTGGAGTGGAGGGAGTGAGTCAGGTAGCTCTGGGGGGAGCAGCCAGTGCAGGGGACAAGGGGCAGTATTTGAGTGGGGAGGGTAATTGGTGGTAGCAAGAATAGAAATCTCTCTCTCTCTCTCTCTCTTTTTTTTAAAAGTGTTAATATAAAGAGGAGCAGAAAAATGAGGCAGCAGCTGGAGGGAAAAATTGGGTGGAGAGGATTCTTTTCTTCATTTGGTGAAAGAACACGTGAATAGTACACGTTGAAGGACACGACACAATAAAGAAAGGGAAGTGGGGAAGAGGGAAGTCTTGCTGGAGCACATTGGTGACTAGCACGGGGAGGGCTGCCTGCCTGCCTGACAGGCTCTGAGCGATGTGTTGGGGAGGCCCGGTGGCCGCACGGTGGGCCCTGAGGCTGCCTGCGAAGTCGGGATCGCCAGGGCTTGCAGCCTCAGCGAGGCCGAGTTGCGAGCTCGGCTGGGCTCGGCCGGGGACGCCGAGGGTTGCAGGCGAGGCCTGGTAGGCCTGGAGCGTGGCCTGGTCTGGCGGGCTCTGGTGAGTGCGGCCTGGCGCGCAGGGTCTGCAGGACCCGGCGCGGCCTGGCCTGTGGAGCGTGGCCGGGTCTGGCGGGTACGGGCGAGCGCGCCCTGGCGGGCCTGGCGCGCAGGGTCTGCAGGACCCGGCGCGGCCTGGCCTGTGGAGCGTGGCCGGGTCTGGCGGGTACGGGCGAGTGTGGCCTGGCGGGCCCCCTGGCGCGCAGGGTCGGGAGGACCGGGCGCGGCCTGGCCTGTGGAGCGTGGCCGGGTCTGGCGGGTCCGGGTGAGTGCAGCCTGGTCTGGCGGGCCCGGGTGAGTGCGGCCTGGAGGGCCCGGCCTGGAGAGCGCTGTCTGGCGGGCCCAGCGCGCGGTCTGGTGGACCCGGCGGCGCGGTCTGGCGGACCTGGCCTGGAGACCGAGGTCTGGCAGACTCGCCACGGCCTGGCGGGCCCGGCAAGCGCGGTTTGGTCTGGCGGGCCCAGGCGAGCGCGGCCTGGTCTGGCGGGCCCGGCCGGGAGCCCGCGGTCCGGCGGGCCCGGCGCGCGCAGCCTGGTCTGGAGGACCCGGCCTGGCGAGCGCGGCCTGGAGGACCCGGCGCGGTCTAGTCTGGTGGGGCCTCGCCAACGCGGTCTGGTCTGGTGGGCCCGGGCGAGCTCGGCCGGGTCGGGCGGACCTGGCCTGGAGAGCGCGGTCTGGAGGACCCGGCGCGGTCTGGCGGGCCCTGGTGAGCGTGGCCTGGCGGGCCTGGTACGCAGGGTCTGTAGGACCCGGCGCGGCCTGGCCTGGAGAGCGCGGCCTGGTCTGGCGGACCCGGCCTGGAGAGCGCCGTCTGGTGGGCCTGGCGCGCGCGGCCGGGTTTGCAGGACCCGGCCTGGAGACCGGGGTCTGGAGGACCTGGCGCGCGCGGCCCGGCGCGGCCCGGAGGACCCGGCGCGATCTGGCGGGCCCGGCGAGCGCGGCCTGGTCTGGCGGGCCCAGCGAGCGCGGCCTGGTCTGGCGGACCCGGCTTGGAGAGCGCGGTCTGGAGGACCCGGCGCGCGCGGTCTGGCGGGCCTGGCGCGGTCGGGCGGGCCCGGCGCGGTCGGGCGGCCCCGGCCTGGGGAGCGCGGTCTGGAGGACCCGGCGCGGCCTGGCGGGCCTGGCGGGCCTGGGCGAGCGCGGCCTGGTCTGGCGGGCCCGGCCGGGAGCCCGCGGTGCGGCGGGCCCGGCGCGCGCAGCCTGGTCTGGAGGACCCGGCCTGGCGAGCGCGGCCTGGAGGACCCTGCGCGGTCTGGTCTGCTGGGGCCCCGCCAGTGCGGCCTGGTCTGGCGGGCCCGGCCTGGAGAGCGTGGTCTGGCGGGCCCGGCGCGCGGTCTGGAGGACCCGGCGCGGTCTGGCGGGCCCGGCGAGCGCGGCCCAGCCCATTTGGCGCCGTCCTCGGGAGCTGGCCGTGGGCCTGGCGTGCTGGCCGCGGCCCCGCAGTCCTCGCCCGGCTCTCGCCCGGGGAGGACGGCCAGGCTGGCCGGTTGCCGCGTTGTCTGCCGCGGTTCGCTGCGGCCTCTCCCCGAGTGCCGGGGTCGGCAGCCGGTCCCGGCCACCGGGCGGAGCGGGCCGAGGAAGACGGCGAGGCGGACGGGCGGGCGGGTGCGGTGCAGATGCGGGCCGGCGCCTAGGGATGCCGGTGCCCCGTGCCGCGGCGGCGGAGGTTGGCTGGATCCCGCCCAGCCCGAGGCCGGGGCCCTCCGCGGTTCCTTTTCGGGGCGGGGCGGGCCCAGCTGTTACGAGGAGCCCCGGGAGCTCTGGGCGCGGGGCCGGAGGGGCCGCCGCGTGGGGGGCGGGAGGCGTGGGGGAGGGTCTTCCCGGCGGGGGGCGCGGCCTGTGGGCGCCCCCTTGTGGCCGCGGCGCGCGCCGCCTCCTGCCGTCCGCGTCCGCGCCCGCCCCCCGCGTCTCCTGGAGCGCCGCGCTGCGGGGGCGCGTGGAAGCCCCGCCCGGCCCCGCCCCCGGCCCGCCCTCTGTGGGCGGGGCTACGGCGCCGCTGTCCGCGGGGCGCTGTCCGCGGGGCGCTGTCCTCGGTCCCGGAGACTGCGGGGCGCTGTCCTCGGTCCCGGCCGACGAGAGGGATTTTCGGAGAGATGTCGGGAGCTTTAGGGAGAGCGGTTCGGGCAGACCTTCGCGCAGTGGCGGGCGGGCAGTCGGGAAGGACCAGTGGACTGTGAGCCTGTGCTGCGGGGGCAGCTCTGAAGCCCGTTACCCCTCTCCACGGGGCTGGGTTTTGACCCCTCCTCCTCCTCCTCTTCTTTCTTTCTTGAAAAAAAAAAAAAAAGATCTCAGGTGTTTGTATCGAATTGGACCATTGTATCGGTTCGTGATACAGTCACAACTAATCCGTGGACTGACCTTTTTCTGTTTTCTCCACTAGCTGTTTTGGACGACGTAATGAGCCCCATCCCTAATACAATCTAGTGATCCGAGAATAGCCAGTGTCTGCGTGTTTCCCCCATCCTTAGCCTGTATTTAAATTTTTCTTCCCTTTCTCCGTCTTTGTCTCTTTCTCAAAAGTCTGCGTGTGTGTGATTTTTTTTTTATCTTCATAGAAAATGTATGCACATGCTATGTGTGATTTTCTGGGACTTAAAGTGGTTAACAGCGATATCATGTTGCTAAAGATCCACCACCTTGTTACCTTTCACTGGGGTTTGCTCCTGTGAACTCTTACATAATGTTGTGTTGGCTCTCCCAAGGTAGGTTATCCACCCTTCTACTGATGGGCACTTGAGTTGTTTCCAGGTTTTTGCTCATGCTTCATGTGTTTCTTATTTTTTACATTTATGATTTTTGTATGTAAGACCATATATATGTGTACATTTATAAAATCGTGTATATGTGTGTATGTATACATATTACATATATGGATGTGCACATATATATGGTTTTCTTTTGTGTGGATACCTGAGAGTTGAATATGTAGCTCACGAGGTACATGAAAGTTCAATTTTAGGACCTAATGCCATGCTGAAGCAACAAAGGAGACCTAGACCATTTTTCCTCCAACACTTGGTATTTAACCTGTGTCCGTGGAATGGTTGTAATTGGTATGTCATGTGGTCCCGGTATGCAATTCCTTGATTACCAGTAGTGTTGAACATCTATCACTTCATATACTTACTGACATCTCTTTCTTCCCTTTGATGGCATCTTATCCATTTTATATTGAGTTATCTATTGCATGTGACTATTCTATCTCGCTAGAAGCCTTAGAATTTTCTCTTTGGCTTTGATATTAAAATTCACCGAGACATGACTAGTTGGTGGGTTTTCCCTTATCTCTTCATTTTTGTGTGTGTGTGTGTTCTTTCAGTTCAGAGATCATTTTGTTTCACTTTCTAGTAATATAAAAAAGTTTTTAATTATTCTTTTGTGTGTAAGTGTCTATATTCTTGGTGCCAGTTCTTTGCCAGCTCTGTGTATCTCCCAGTTTACAATTAGTTTTTGTTTTCCTTAAGCTATTTTTTTAAAGAACGTAAACTTTTAGATTTAGGAAGTCAAATATACTGATAATTTTGGAGTTAATGGTTTTTGAGTCTTAAATATTTTTTCTACATTAAGGTATGAAAGATACACTATTTTCTAAAATTTCTAAAGTTTGATTTTTATGTCTTTAATTGTTTTAGAGTTGATTTTCACATATAGTGATAGGTAGGGACGGATCCAATTTTTATCTCTTTTTCATATAGGTTGTCATTTTGTTGTCAGCTCCTTTTATTGAGTAGTCTCATTTTTGCCCTCTGATCTGTTACTGTCATATAGTAAGATTTGATTCACACATTATATCTCTGTGCTCCTGTTCTAATCTGCTTTCAGTTTATCTGTTCCTATACCAACAATCACTATATTGATGTGATGTAGACATATTATACTTTT
Organism: Canis lupus baileyi; assembly: GCF_048164855.1. Taxonomy (NCBI): domain Eukaryota; kingdom Metazoa; phylum Chordata; class Mammalia; order Carnivora; family Canidae; genus Canis; species Canis lupus. The sequence goes on from NC_132838.1 coordinate 50,093,987, forward strand.
GTTACCTACGGTGACATACCAGGCAAATGAGATGTAATCACCCTAGTGCCATTCTTAAGAATTTTGATTTTATAGCCTGTATGATGGGAAGTTATTGAACTTCAGCAGTTGAGTTAAATATTTCTGATTTGTGTTTTCAAAGGTCACATTGGTTGAGGTATAGATTGGGTTGGGGGGTGATGGTGAGGGACAAGAGTGGAGCCAAGGGGACTGATCCTACGCTATCACCAGAGTATAGATGAGAGGTAATAGTGGTTTTAGTAGTAGCAGTAGTAGAGGTGGAGAGATGTGGATGGATTTGACATGGAGGTAAAACCATTAGAACTTTCTGATTTATTGAATGTGGTAGATGAGAGAAAGATAAGACTCACATGTAATGTATTTGGGGCTTGAAAAGCAACTGGGTGGATGGAGATGTTGTTCATCAGATGAGAATTCTGGGGAAGGGACAGTTTGTAAGCTTATAAGCTTTAGATGAATTATGTACCACTTTTAATTTGCTTATGCTTGGAGATGGCTTTATGGTTATGAATGTTTTATCACTGGTTCATGCTTTTCTTTTCCAAATAGGTGATTTTTCTTCAAAAACTGCAACCAGATCCCTGCTGGAATTCAGCACAACACACAGTTGTAAGCAAAACCCAAGTCACAAAATCCAAAGTAGCATCACCTTCTTATGTGGGAAAACCTTGGTGAGTCCACAGCAAGTACTTTATATAATGTTCCTTTTGTTAAAAATGTTTGCCTGTTAGGCATTCTTGCTATAGTGTTTTTCCAGGAAGAATAAGTGAGCAAAGTTAAAAACACAAACAGAACCATCAAACCAGCAACCAAAACACCATCACCATTACGAACCAATATGTAAACAAACCCTACCCCATAGTTACAACTTTTAAGTGAAACTTGACCTACATCCTGTATAAAACTACAATTCAAGGTGATTAGTGTGTTTAAATTCAAAACACTGTTGAGTGTTTACATTGTAGGCCTAATTTTTTTTCTTTTTTTTTTCCCCCCTAATTTTTTTTCTTTCTAAAACTTCTTAGCGTTTTTATCTTGGTAGTTTTTAGGGCAATGCATTTATTTTTTTTTTTTAAATTGTTTTTGTTTCCTCGTTTATATTAAATTGGAGAGACCAACATCTATCTAGGAGAAGTCTTGGCCAGTAGGTAATGGCCCCTAATCATACCTTTTTTGAGTGCAACAGCTTTGGACCAGTTGCAAGAGGGCATCATTACTTAAAGCATGTTGTTTGTTCTTACTCTTCCATATTGCATGTGAGTTGTTGGTTTTAATCTCTGGTATTTAGAAAGGGACTTTCAGTAAATAATTGCTAGCTTTTAGGAGAAGCAATTTACATACAGATCCTGTGAATGTTCTCTAATCAGAGTAAGAACCCAAGTGTTTAGAAAAATAAGGTTGAGTGAGCTCATGTGGGCTACCAGATTGCTTTAAAGTATCTTTTTAGAATTTGGTGCTGTGACTGTGGCATCTTCAGGCCCATTCTGTCTCCTCTGAAGAACTTTAAAAATAGAACTTAAAATTGTTAATTTTGGACCAGCCTGTCAGATACACTCTTGTCTATGTTGAAACCTTAGAAAATGATCTGTTTGTAGTGGTATGAAATATGGAGGTCTGTGTTACAGAGTAAGCTAGCTGCTGCTTTAATTTTAACTGATTTCCTTCAAGAATTCTGTATTCATCATACAAGAGCCAGAATTGCGAAGAACCCCCTAGATTTGCACACGGGAGTGTGGAGGTAAATTCAGTGTCACATATCAATCACCCGGCAGCGCTGTGGTTGACCATTTTGGAGTCGACCCGGGTTGCAGTCTGTGTGGAGGGGCTTCCCTTGAGTGTGGGGGTGTCTAAAGCGAGGCTGGTGTGTGAACTCGGTCGGGTCCAGATGGGCCTCCGTCCTCAGCTTACAGGAAGTATGAGGTCACATTTTCTGGCTTTGATTTTGTTGGCATTTGGTTAAGAGAACATTTGGAGTTTGAGAGTGGAAGGGCTCCGAGGATTGCATCCCATGAGTTTACTGTGCTTGCATAGTTGGGGCAGTAGAACAGCTTTGGACCAGTTATACCAAAATTCCAACGTGATTTCACGAAGCTTTTGTCTCATAATTTCTGGGTTTGGGAACTTCTTGATGACCTTGATTAACTAAAACAGTTGGTGTCCTCCCTCCTCCCCCTTCTTCTTGCTGCTTTTAAAATTTTCATTAGCCCTTACTGTTTCTAACTTTAAAGTTGGGCGGGGGGGGAAACCCTTACAATATGCAGTATGGTAACTTATTTTTACTTTTTTTAAATAGGGAACTCCTGAATTTGTAACTGCAACAGACTGTGTGCATTACTTCGAGTGGAGGACTACTGCTGCCTGCAAGAAAGACACATTTAAAGCTAAAAAAGAGGTAACAAGGGGACTCAAAGTCATGTGCTTTATAAAGGACATTCTGAAACCCTTAAGAATTGAAATCCTGGCCCAAACCTGTTGGGGTAAAAATCTTTTTTAGTTTTCAAATTCCATTTGAGTAGAGATACCATGTGATATAATTGTTAAAATGTGGCTGGGTGGTTTTTATTTTTAGGACAGGGCATTTAAAATCACAGGATATGATTGGATGTAGACTGGCTCACTGTCTACTCAGTTAGTTCTTGGTTTCTGGTGCTGTGCAACCCAGTGGCTGACATGGTTGAGCTTGTGTTTATATTATTCACTCTCCGTACTGGCACCCGTCTCCTCGGCCTTGGAGTGGCTTCTGGATGCTTTGTGAGTCTAGGCCAGGTGTCCCTAAGCCATTCAGTTCTTTGCTGTTCACCTTGGAGACTAGATGTCTCCTGGAATTCCTTCTACTCTTTTCCTGGTGTTTGGTCAAGTCATCTTTGGTGATTAATGAACCATCCTCTCCCCGGGCCCAGGGCCTCTGAGGTTGGCTCCGCTGTATGGCGTTTCCCCTCTCACCACCTCAGGTCTGAAAGTGGTTTTCTGTGCTGGCTTAGACGACAGGCTTTATGGGTTGGTTATTCTCACATCACTCCATTAGTTTTATGTTCTGAAGGGTTGATTTCAAAGACTCTTTTAGGATCTAGGAACTGAAAATGGGAGCAATCCGTTATTTTCACTGATGGCCCAATACGATGTCATTTAAGAAGGGTAAAAAGGGAGGAGTTTGTTTTTAAAAAATAAAGCTAAATTAAGTTATAAATAATAAATGATCAGTGGTTTTTCAAATGTGGCAGTTTGATAGGGAAGTAGAAGAGGCAAAATGTTGCCTCCCGGAAAAGAGCATAAGGAACATTCAGAGAGAAAGAAGTTCCAAGTGTGGAAAGGGTGAAGGTATAATGTACAATGAAACTGATCTGGAGGTGACAATGTCAAATGAAACCTTGAATTTTAACACTTCGGTTAATGAGTCTCCTGGTATATGGTTAGTGGCAGGAAAAGCATCTGAGAACCACGGAGGGGTGTGCTTCCAGATCTCCTGTGGGACCTCAGACCTCTCCGTGCCCCACAGATGTCCTCCTGGGCTCTGGTTCTCCAGCTCGGTAGTGATACCCATTTTTCCTGTTTGGACTGAGCGTCCCGTTGCCTTGCTGCTTTGCTGAACTGACAGTTGTGTCTCCCACTACCTGGGGGGTGGATATTGCTTTGCAAAATAAATCCACAAATAGTTACTTGTTTTCTGTTTCTTTGTGTTGGAGGTCAGAAGTCACAGACTACAGCCCCTGGGCCACAGCCTGCCCCTGGCCCATGTTTGTACAGCCCCAGAACTAAGAACACTTTTTACATTTTTACAGGATTGTGAAAAAAGCAAAGAACAGCAACAAGAGAGACCTGTGTGACTCACAGAGCCTAAACTAATTTACTTTGTTGCTCTTTGGAGGGAAGTGAACAGGGGCCTCTTGCTCTTAATCAGTTTTTGGTATATGAGGCGAGAGAGATGGTCTATGTGTTTTCTTAAAACAGTGACATTTAATTTCTCTTCGAAGCTGACCTAAAGATGCACAAGAAATGTGTGCTTTGTTCTCAGGGATACTCCCTTTAGGTCTGCGGGGCAACCGGGGCTCTTTATTCGTGCAGTTTTCATTTATTGAGGGCCTGTCGTGGGCTCAGAAGTAGGATTTTCATTAAAGTTGGAGAGGGCTCTTGCTTTTGGAGAACCCACAGACTGAGGCCACAGAGGGCAAGTCCTCGCTCACGACCTGGGTCCGTTCTGCCTCAGGGACAGAGAAATTGAGCCGGTTGGAGCCGGAGAGCGTGGTTGCTGCTGAACAGCCGCCCGGCACCCCCAGCAGTTCAGAGGGAGCAGATTTCCTCTTGTCTGTCTTCAGCAAGATTTGGTTACATTGTTACACCTCGCAGGCTCTGGTAGCACTTCAAAAACTGTAGTAAATGTTTTATGTTAGAAAAAAAAATAAAGAAACCCAGATTTGGTTTAGTGTCCCTAGAGTCTTGATTTCTGCACCTCATTTCTGTTGTCAGTGGTTTTGTCCGATTTAGAGTAATTGGGCGGGCAAAGCTCATGATGGTTCCAGACGCTGCCTTTACAGACTGCCCGTATAATGCTTGTTTAGTTGATTCTGGTAGGGTTGTTGTTGTGTGTGTTTTTTGTTTTTGTTTTTTAAGATAGTAATTTCTCTAAAATATTTTGGACATACGTCCCCTTACTGTAGCGCTCTGGGGAACACAGAAAATTCAGGACTGACATGCTAGTGTTCTTACCAGAGTTACATAAATACAGTTAATATACGTACAGCACTAACTAGGTTGATTCACTGTGTGGTGTGTGAAGCTGGCAAACGACCTCCTTCCCCGGCGGCTACATTCCTGCTCTTATGAATGTCTCCATTGCTCTACTCAGTGGAGCAGGAAGTGGGGAGGACTTTCCCCAGGAGCCTTGACTGTTTTTCCGATGCATGCTCCAATTCTGTGGGGTGCTGTGTTAGGCGTGTCTTCTGTTCCTTCCTGGAGGAGAGAGCCGGCCAGAAGTTGCTAAAACTGCCTCGAGTGGGGGGTCTGTGGACCTTACTGGAATCTCTTTAAGTCTTTTGGTGAAATCGAGCTAGTTTAGAACTACGAGCTCTTTCACACGTGGTCCCGGCTTTCCTTCCCAGCCTGCTCCCTCCTCTCAGAGACCTTGGTCTTGTAGCTAGAGACTTGCTCCTTGCATTGTGTCCCACACGCCACCCGGGTCGCTCCCTGCTGGAGTTGATGTTTCTGTGTGATGATGGCAGACTTTACATTTGCAGGACATTGGAACCTGGTCCCAGTATGCAGTAATACCTTTAATTTTGGTTGCTTTTCTGCAGGATGCAGTGTTAGGCTTGGTGCCTGGCTTTCTGACCTTGCTGGCTTTGTGTGCCTGTGCACCCCCCCGCCCTGGGATAGACGCCAGCCTCTTCAGTCATCCTCGGGACCACTGATCCGCTGTGGATGTTGGGAGAGATTGCTTTAAGGGTCTGGTTGAAATGAGTTCATGAGTCCCCTGGGGCCGGGAGGAGGTGCCGGTTGACTCGATCCATTAGATCACTGTGAAATCGCTGAGAACCAGACTGCGGAAAAGGGTTAGTAGGTCAGAGCATTCCTGCAGATTTGATAGCATCTTTCTAAGAAAAACTTGTTAGCTACATAGTAAGCAGTTAACTTTTGTTATATATTTAGATCTGCCTGTGAATAGCTTCAGTCTAACAGACAAAATTTTAGGAAAATCATCCTTAGATAGTGATGAAACAAATTAGTTTGAAATGATTGCCGAGAACATGAAGTTTGGGATACTCTCTGGCAGGGTGATTAAAATGATAGTGTATTATTTTGGAAATAAGATTTAAAGGGCTGTTTCCCTAAAGACATAGCAGTAGGTGGTGTTAACCACATGAGCAGGGTCTGTTTTATTCTTGAGCACATCTCTGGACTTGACTGCTTTGCCTTCAGAAATAGACTTTGTAAAGCACAGGCTCTTCCAACTGTGATGGGTTCCTTGAAATTTTAAAAATGAGAGGACATTAGTTCATAGAGCTGAGAGATCATAAGTTGGAATCCAGTAAGGGCTGGATTAGATGACCAGAGGGGGAACTTGTCTTCATGTGTTACTAAACAGGTGTTTGAGGCACCCCTGTGAGGTTCTAGGCATTATCCTAAGCCCCTTGCTTGGGACTACAGGAGTGACTAAGTCCCTGTCTTCAGGGAGCTTACCCACTCGTGGGAGGAAGCTGACAAGTCAGCAAATGGCAGTGCCTGGAAATACACATCAGTGCTATGAAGGAACATCATAGCATAGCCGGGCCCACCTTGAACATGCTCAGGGCACTTCCATTAGCCTCTAGTTGGGCAGAATCATCTAGCACAAAGCCTATTCTATAGTAAAGTGTTGAACATCTGATGTAATTTATTGAATGTTGTATGGGTGCAGAATCGTTGTCAGTGTGCTGTTTACCCCTGTGGTCGCCCACTGATGGAGCCGCTGCTGCTCAGAATCAGAGACAGGGTCCACCTGCAGATCATCAGCCTGGAGACAAGGCTCAAATTCAAAATTCCAAGTATGGTTTCTACTGAATGCATATCGCTTTCATGCCACTGCAAAGTTGAAGAACCATAAGGTGAAGCACTGTAGGTCAGGGACCGTCTGTTGATCAAGGATTCAGAACTGACAGGACTTGCTGATGGTTTGGAAGGTAGAATGTTAGGGTCTAGGGTGATCTTAAGGTTTTAGCTTGAGCAGCCGGCTGAATGCTGAGATGGAGAACCCTGGAGTAAGAGTAGGTTTTAGGGGAGAAATCAAAGGCCCATTTATTTTTTTAATTATTATTTTTTGATTTATTACTTATTTTTTAATTTTTATTCAATATTAGTTAACATAAAATATATTATTAGTTTCAAGGGTAGAATTTTTTATATTTTATTCAATTTAGTTAACATATAGTGTATTATTAGTTTCAGGGGTAGAATTTAGTGATTCATCAGTTGCATGTAACACCCAGTGCTCATTTTTAAATGTTAAATTTAAGATGCTTTTGAGTATGTAAGTGATAATGGGACAGTAACAACAGTTATGTGGGCTTGATGGGAACTGCACCCAGAACTTTACAGACATTAACTCATTGAGTCCTTACAACAACCCTCTGAGCTATGACTGTTATTTCCATTTGACACATGGGGAAACGGAGGCACAGAGGTCAGATTGGCTCATGGTCATGCTAAGTGTCAGCAACCAGAGTTTGGATCCAAGCATCCTGTCTCCAGAGTCTGCTGATAAACAAGATCTACTGTGGTTGGCTAGGAAGTCTGGAGTTGGGCAAGAGACATACATTTGGGAATCATTGGTTGGCGTCGAATGACATCACTAGGGGAATGGGTGTAGACAGGGAAATGGCCTGAGAAGTCAGGTGTGGAGTGCCTGCCTCTGCATTAAGAGTTAGAAGGGAGATAAGGAACGTTCCCAGGAGGATGAGAAGGAGCAGCCAGCAGGTGGAAGGAAACTAGGAGTCTCTAGGGGACCAGGCAGCAAAGGGAAGAACTGGTAGGGAAGGGCCAGTGGCATTTGAATGCCGCTGTGAGCAAGGCCAGGGGGAGGCTGAGAATGCACATCGGGTCTGACATCAGGTGGTCAGTGGTGATGTGGTGGGAGTGGTTTTGGTGTGGTGGGAACAGCAACCTCCCATGCCCACATGCAGGAGAGAATGGAAAAGGAGGAAGGGGGGGTGGATGAGGAGGAACCAGTCAAGTAATTTCACTGTAAATGGCAGATTTCTGGCATGAGGGCCATGGGCAGTGTAGAGGGGAGGGAGGACATCCGTAAGCTGGCAGTTACTATAGCATGCCAGTGGAGATGGGACAGGAGGGAGGGAAAGATGGTGGTGCTAAATGCAGAGCAGCTGAAGCTCTCATTGGCCTTTGCTTTGTTTCTTTTGTCTCCGGGTGATCTCATGGCCTCCCCTAAGCAGTGAAGACTGGTGTTAGACGACATTGGTCAGAGGCTCTGCCGAGCTGGTAGCCCAAGGAGGTGCATGTTGAAGACTCACTTTTTCTCTTCTCTTCTAGGTGCCATGCTATGCATTTGATGGAGAGCTCAAGAAGCATGATTTAAATCCACTGATCAAGATTAGTGGGGGTTACTTGGTGGATGACTCTGACCCGGACACTTCTCTGTTCATCAACGTTTGTAGAGACATAGGTAGGTTTGGCAGTGGTGGTGGTGAAGGATTTCTTAGAAGGCTTTAGTATCTTTGCCTTTCCACTGCTACTCCATTTGGATATCCATGTCCCTGAGTAGGCGCTCTAAGGAGGCAGGAAGATACTCTGTGCATAACCCCACCCCTCAGCCCCCAGTCAGTTTTGGTTCCAGTGCAGATTTTATGTAGTCTATTGGTCCATTTCAGTGAGTTCTCTTTGCCAGACATTTTGATTCCAGGATTCTCAGGTAACTGACTTCCAGTGAGATGGTGGGAGAATGAACGCCGTGGGTGTGCTGGGCGCCCCAGACCTGCCGCAGCATGCTGAGTCAGCCTTCCAGGGAGGGGCCGTGAGGAGGATGGCTTAGAAGCCGGGCGTTGTGTAACTTATGTCTGTGGGCTTTGAGTTGCAGGCCTGCCTGCGAAAGGGGGAGAAGAATGGTCGAGGGACCTTGGGAACTTGGTTGTGTTGCGTATTTTGGCCTAAGCCAACTTCTTGCCTGGCATTCTCCTTAGGTGCTAGAAGTGGTGGGAGAAGCTTGGGTGTCTTTGTTAAATGAACTGAAGATTGTAAATGATCTTTATCTAAATAGAGCCCTAAGGAATTTTACCAAGTCTTTGTTCTGTCAGAACTTTCTAGAACCTAGCTTTATGTGTTTTTTCAGGGCTAGGGGTTGTTAGTCCCGTAGGCCAAGACTTTCCATTACTCTAGCAGCAGTTGTGTCACAAGTCAATCTTGCTGGTAATTAGCAAATAAAAAGATCATTTTTAGTGTTTTCTTTATGTCCCTGTTTCTCACATAGTACATGGAACTTTGGCCTTAGGAAAGTTTGGAAAAAATACTAAAAATAAACTGAGTACAGGAGGGTGTGGCTGGGTGGTAGGTACAGGAGTTTACAGTGATTCTTTGAATTGTACAAGTACGTTGTGTACCATTTTGATTATTTCTTAACAGTTTTAAAACGTGAGTATATGACATACGTGCTTCAGTAAAAGTGACCAGTGATAATCTTAGATTTTTTTGTGTGTGTGTCAGCTCTTCGCATCATTCTTTTTTTCTCCAAGGACAGCTTTTAATGTTCTTTTGGAAAAAAGCGGAGAGACAAAGTCTGTGTCTTAAGTGGGTCCGTAGCTCAAGTTGGATTATAAAGCTGAAGAATCTTGCAGATTATTGGATTCATTTTAGTTTAGGAAACATTTAGATTCCTGGTTTTTTTTTTTAAATCATTTTGAAGATTGTCTGAAATTGGTGGAGATATTCTTTTTTTTTTTTTTAAGATTTTATTTATTTATTTATTCATGAGAGAGAGAGAGGCAGAGACATAGGCAGAGGGAGAAGCAGGCTCCATGAAGGGAGCCTGATGTGGGACTCGATCCTGGGACTCCAGGATCATGCCCTGAGCTGAAGGCAGATGCTCAACTGCTGAGTTCTCTTTGCGAGACATTTTGATTCCAGGTGTCCCTGGTGGAGATATTCTTATACAAGTTTTTTTGTTATTCTGATTACTGGCAGTTTGGATTAAACTTTAGTGATTTTGACTCACAGTAATTTTTTAAATTTAAGAGTTTGAAGTTAAATAAAGTTAATATACTAGTTTTTGTCTAGACATTCTCCATCCCCAGGAAGTTGTCTTAGGCCTCAGACCCTGTTTGACATTGACCCTGAGAACCTCACAAGCAGCTGTGGGTTTGCTGCTGTATGCCTAACTCTGCACACTCAGGGTTCTTTCTCGTCTCCTATTTTTGCCTTTAGTAAACTAATGCTGTGGGGGCAAGCAGCACAGCAGGTACTCAGTATGGACTAAACCCACCCACCCTTATGAAGATTTGAAGTACAGCCTTGACCACTGCAGGGGGGCACTTTCCTTTTCATCAGCTGGCGCCGCCTCCTGTCAAACTGGAGAAGATATGGCAACCCTCCCCCTCTGATTGATGAGGCTTTTGTTAAAGACCGGGCTGGGCCATATTTACTCATTCATGGGGGAAATATTTTTTGAGCTCCTATCACGTGCTAGGCACTGAGTCACGGCCCTGGATGGAGCTTATAGTTGGGTGGCACATGCCTGGTAAACCAGTAAACCCTCTGCCGTGGTAGATGCCAGCCATGGTGCAAGCAAAGCCACGGGTCATCTGAAGTCTGGGCATTGTTCTAGGCACATCAAGATGTCCTTCCCCAGACCTTTGGGCGGGGGGATGCACCTGCAATTCTATAGTTGTATAATTAGAGCAAAGTTACAGAGATAGCAAGTGGTGGTGTTAAGAGATTTCAACCCAGAGCGGTCTCTAGGTTCTTTCCATGAATTTCCTCATCTTCCCACTGATCCATGGAGTGCCTGCATCTTCTAGTTGGTTTATAGTTTGGAGAAGGGGATTATGCTCAGGTTAGTGTATCTTTAGGAATGGGGATACCGGCATTCCTTGAGTACAAATTACATTATAGTCCCTATTTCTTTTTTATTTCTTTTATTTTTTTCCAAAGATTTTATTCATTCGAGAGAGGGAGAAAGAGAGCACGAGTGTGTGTGTGTATGGGGGAGGGGGGTTGGGGCACAGAGAGAGGGAGAGAGAGAGAGAGAGAGAAGCAGACTCCCTGCTGAGCAGGGAGCCTGATGGGAGGCTCCATCCCAGGACCCTGAGATCATGACCTAAGCTGAAGGCAGACACTTAAAAATCTGAGCCACCAGGCATATCAATAGTCCCTGTCTCTCAGGTACCTCTTCCCTACCAGTGCAAACCAAGTGCTTTCTAGTCTTGCCTTCACTTCCCAGCAGCTCTGCAGGGCAGGCAGTGCTGTTCTCACTTCATGCATCTGAAGAGGTCACTGGTGTGCCCAGGCCTCTCTTAGAATGGGGCTGAGTCCTAGCTCCTGTTTGTTTCCAAACTTCTGCTACTTTGTGTTATTTTGAGGACCTTCAAAAATTCAGTAATTGTTTTAAAGGAACTTCTGTGCCTTAGGTTAAGTGTGATTGATTAGCAGCTCTGATGTCCAGTCTGATGGATGTTTTACAGACTCACTGCGGGACTCAAGTCTACAGTTGCGTGGCTGCCCCCCCGGCACTGCTGCCTGCCTGGTGAGAGGGGAGCAGGCGTTTGATGTTGGCCAGCCCAAGGGAGGACTGAAGCTCCTGAGCACGGACAGGTGAGTCTGCACTTGCTGTGTGCTGCCTGAGCAGACCTTGCCGATGCTTGTGACATCATGAGTCATTGCTGCTGGTCACATAGGCCACTTTGCTTGTTGATTTTCTAATCATTTGTCTTTATAGCCCCCCCCCCAATGTATATTGCGATGCAACTGTATGTATACGTGTGTTCAGTTCATGAAATAACCCCTACCTTATGGTGTGTTCTGGTATTTTCCATGTCACTCATGAAGTTGCTTTTGTGTCCTTAGTTCTGTTCTTGGAGAACACCATCTCCCTAGTCCTCTGTTCTTGGAGAACACCATCCTGGAGGGGCAGTTTGCTGGTGTGCTTTCTGACTGGGGCACCGCCCGCACCCTAGTTCCAGCAGGGAGTGGCGGGGGGGTTGTTTCTTATAATAAGCTGTGCTTTTGGCACATGCTCTTCTACTGCCTTCATACCTTGAATTATCAGAGGGATGTTTTTCTACAGTGTGTCACACCAGACCACGTCTTAGATCATGCTTTAGATTCCAGGGGGCTTTAGTGGACGCCTTGTTGTGGCTTGTTCTAGCATGGAACGGGTGATGTGTCAGGGCGGGTGCTTCTGTCCATAAAAGACACTGGAGCATAACCTAAATTTAAAAATGTTTGGGAGGTTTCTATATGTGTGTCTGTATCAGTTTGCCAGGGCTGCCTTAACAGTGCCATAGACTGGCTTCAGCACAGAAATTTATTTCCTTTTGGTTCTGGAGGCTAGGAGTCCAAAATGTCAGGAGAGCTGTTTCTCCTTAACTTGTAGACAGCTACCTTCCCCGGGCTGTCCTCATGTCTTTTCCTCTGTGTGTCTGTGTCCTGGGCTGTCCTCTGTTTATGGACACCAGTCATTTCTGGTTAGCTCCATGCCCCTGTCCCCTGTGCTCCCGTGGCCTCATTTTTGCTTCATCACCTCTGTATAAACCTTCGAATACAGTCATATGCAGAGGTACCAGGGATTAGGGCTTCGGAATGTGAATTGTAGGGGAACACAGTTCAGTCCATCCCACCGTTCTAAGTGGCAAGTGGGTGACTCCTCACAGGGGAGAGGGGACTTTGCAAAACACAGGCATTGAGTGAGAGCTCAAGCTTGTCTTCAGAGAAAAGGAAGGTCATTGTTTTCGGCTGTTCTGCGGCTGGCCTTCGCCCTGGGAGCAGCAAGCACGTCCTGCAGGGAGACCCACACGCGCTGTGGTGGCCCAGGCTCCTCCTGGCTGTGGGAGGTCACGGTGGCCGGGGCCCTTGGCTGTCTTCAGCTTAAAGGAAAGAAGATCTTGGCTTACACTTACGAGTTATTGTTTGGAGAAGTGGTCGTGCAGCCGTGTGGCCAGAAATGTGCTCGGCCTACTCGGCTGTGTTTATTTTTTCTTCGATCGTTTATAGTTTTTTCTTATTTGTCTTACTCGAGCAGCTTTTCTTAGTATTTAAATTTACGTGTTGGTCATTTTATTTATTTTTAAAAAAGCAATTAGCATTCATTGAAGTTTACTTAAAAACAGGTTTTTTAAAAAAAGTGAAAATTAAGGTATTTTGTACTACAGTTTCCTTTATATTTTAGTGTTAATTCTGTTACCCCTTCCCCTCAAATGAGCGTGCTGAATGCCCAGGGCAACAGATCAATTTGAAGGGAACTCCTACTTCTATAACACTCATTTTCTCAACATGTGTCATTCAGGCTTGTCCTGAGTTACGTGAAGGAAGGGGCTGGGGAGCTAGACTTCTGTGACGGTCATAGCCCAGCAGTGACGATTACGTTTGTCTGCCCGTCGGAGCGCAGAGAGGTGAGTGTCTTGTCTTAGGAGGATTAATGGCAGCCCACGTTAGTGGGGGCTGTTGAGGCAAGCACATCTGAGGGGGGGTAGGGCGGTGGGTCTGGAGGCAGGAGGGCGTGAGCCGAAAAACGATGTGGTGATGGAATGTCTGGGAAGACGTGATTCCTGGGATGGACTCTCTGGCATGTGTGAGGGTCTCAGGGGCAGCAGCTTGGTGTGTGCTCTTTCTCAACAACCTGGAGGGGCCCCTACGTTCATCGAAGCAGGATGGTGTTTTGTTCTACTTTGTGTGAGAGGATTTTAAGTGGTTCGTGGAAAGCTTTTTAAAAATTATATAGTAATGCTGGTTTGAATGAATATTCGAAAAGCCATGTATATAATCTTAAACCTGTGATTTCCTAGCTACTTTGTTAGGATGAGGCAAGGTAAAAATAGCTAATTGGTTTATAGAAACAGTAAGAAATGAGTGGAACAGATGGTATGCAGACTGAGTGGAGCTTCTGCAGGCCAGTGTCTGGGGTTTGGGGGCCATGCAGGTAGAAGCGTCCCGGCCAGAGGGAAGGTTCTTATTTGAGGGTCTTGCAGTGGAGTGTTTCATCCCCTCCTCTCATGCTCACAGGCGGGTCCCTGACCCTGTCCTCGTCCTCTGGCTGTTCACTCACTTCCAGCACACTCGTAAACTCCTTGAGGGTAGGGCTGGAGTCTGCTTGTCCTTGGGCCCGTGCCCGGCACATTGCACGTGTCCGTGGCTGTTCGAGTGTTCTAGCAGGTGCGGGGTGCTGATGGAAGGGAGATAGCCTCTGGGGAGGAAGGGCAGGGCTTTCCTCTAATTTATTTCTGTCTCCTCATAATAGAATGATGGAGGAGGAGCTGAATTCTTTGGCGAGGGAACCGTGCTCCCCCTCCCCACAAACAAACATGGAATTTGGTCTGGTTTCGGGCTGGCAGCTGGCCCGTTTCGTGTGTGGGGGATGTGGAGACAAAAGTGCAGTCCAGGCCAGCTTTCCATTTTAGGTCTGCAGACTTGCAGGGCCACGTGGCGTCCGCCTAGCACAGATCAGCAGTCGACGTTAGTTCTGAAGTACACGTTGGGGGGATGTTTACGGGCACTTGCCTTTTGTGCCTGCAGACGTGACTTGAAATCTTTCAAGCCCGATGAGACGTCCTAAGCTGCCGGGGGTCTTTAGTGTTACCTTTTCCTGCTTGTCCGTTCAGCGACAAATGGTTCATCCCACCACAGCGAGGGGAATTAGGGCATTCCCTCCCTTCTTTTCCGTGGGATGCAGGGCACTTTGTGGCATTAGCAAAGGAGGCCGGTTTGTGATATGTGGAGCCAGAGGTTCCATTTCCAGCCTCACCGTTTGCGGACAGACCTGGGTGACACATGATACCTTAGCACTTGCGGGTTCCTTTAAGCCTTTACTCAGGCTCATTGAATGCTCTTAGGAGCTGGAATTTGAGTAAATGTTCCCCATATCATATAGATCTTTTTAAGAAAAGCTGTGTTGAATTGACATACTGTAAAATTCGCCTGTTTCAAGTACAACGAAATGGTCATTATTAACAGAACATATTAACAGAATTGTGCAACCTCCAGTACAATCCAACACGAGCACATTTCCATCACCCCAGAAGAGACCTTGTGCCCTGGAGCAGTCACTCCCCACCCCACCCCCAGCCCTGGAGACTGCACTGGGTCACTCCCCACCCCACCCCCAGCTCTGGCGACTGCACTGACTGCACCTTGCCCTGGGGGGAGGGAGGGGCTTTTGTACCTGGCTTTGCTCACTTAGTGCTTGGCACTCCATCACTCGGGGTCCCACTGCCCTAAGCCGAGTGGTTAAACCTCGATTTTGAGTCACCTGGACTTGCAGCTCTGTATCGTACTAATTTGTGGCCCGTGTTTGTAGCCCTGGCACTTTGTACTGTGCTTGGCACATGGCAGGCACTCGGGAGATGTATGCCGCGTGGTGTTGCCTGGAAGCAGAGTGGCTATTCCTGGTACTAAGACTAGTGAAACCTTTCTCCCGAGGATGGTTCACGGGTGACACTACTCTGTTCGACAGTGATCGCCTCCTTCCCCATCACACCAAAGACTAGCATCTGAGCTCCTGTTTGTAAAAGCAGATCTCTGGCAGCAAAGTGGCATAAGTCGGGTTTGTAGTGGGTGATGCCCTGGCTTTCCCCAGGGGCAGGAGCAGATTTAAGGATAGGTGAGGTGTGCCCAAGACCCCATTGACAACCTGAGAAAAGGGGTTACAGACCATTTCCCCAGATACACTCATGCACAGTGATTTCCACTCAGCTTGGGGGTTTGACCAGCTCCTTTCAGCTCTGGTTGAAAGGAGGGAACAGACCCAATGCCTTCACAAGTTATGGCTGCTTGCAGAGGTTGTGGCTATTGGGTTGACGTTGAGTCCAGGCCAGGCTCACTGGCTGAACCTTGAGTGTGACTCTGAAAGAGACGAGAACGGTTGCAAGTAAACAGGGGTTGTTTTACACCAAGTGAGCGCACAATGTGAGGGGCAGTTATCATTCAGAAACAGCAACAGAAGCACATAAAACCCAGCAGCGTACCTTTGAGCTTTTCAGAATCATGGAGAATTTGCATTTAAGAACATTAATTTTGCTCCTTTCAAACTGTTTCTAATAGGGCACCATTCCCAAGCTCACAGCAAAATCCAATTGCCGCTATGAAATCGAGTGGGTCACCGAGTATGCATGCCACAGGGATTATCTGGAAAGCAGAACCTGCTCTCTGAGCAGCGCGCAGCATGACGTCACCATTGACCTCCAGCCACTCAGACAGGACGGAGGTGAGGGGCACTTTGAAGGGGAAGTTGTGGGGGGTGGGTGCACCTAGCCTCTGCCACTGGGTGTTTCAGAAGGGGGTTCAGGTGTGCCCGAAGTGTGATCCCCTCAGCCTCTAGCGCTTGTGCACGTAACCGAACCTCTCCTCATCTGTTCTCCTTTCTTTAGCTTCATTGTCCCCTTACTACACTTCGGATGGAAAGGAATATATGTTTTATTTGAATATCTGTGGAGAAATCCAAGTGCCGTTCTGTAGTAAGAGAGACGCCGCCGTTTGCCAAGTGAAAAAGTCGGATTCCTCTCAAGTCAGAGTAGCAGGAAAATACCAGAATCAGACCCTCCGGTGTGTAAACAATAATTTTCAAGTGCATTGTGTCTGTTCTTGTGAAACATAACCAACTCTCCTTGTCTTCTTCCTCCTTCCAGTTTCCATAAAGTGCAGGCAGGTCCTGTGGAGCCCACATTCCTGCATGTTTGACGTAGGCGAGTTGCCATTTGTCACTGATCCTGGCTTTCCCAATAAGACTATTTCTGTGAAAACTGCTCATTGTATTATCTATTGTGTGTAGGGAATCACGGTGTAGGAAAGGTATTTGATTAGTTTACAGTCGATTCGGCCTTTATTTTAAAGTGCGTGTTCCTGAGGAGTTCCGATTTTTCTCTGGCAGTTAGAGAATCTAAAATGCCGTTAGCATTACATGAAAGTTTGAAATGACTAAAAAAAAAAAAAAAAACATTCAGTACCATTCCTGTTGGTAGTTATCTTCGCAAAAGTGTTAGGAAAACGTAGCTCTCTGCAAATGAGTATTGTGCAGGATTCCTCAGGTAAGACTGTTTATGGCAGTTGCTAGATAAACTCTGTGTTTCTTGGGTCTTATTTATTTTGTACAAAATCCAAAACAAGAGTGGAAGAGTTTTCATGCTCAGAGCAAAACCTTCAGTCCTTTCTTCCAGCCAGCTATTACTTTGAAGTACGCGGACGACAAGCCCATACATTTGGAACTCATTTCCTCTAGACGTTTTTCCCCAGCTGGCCAGAGAGCTTGCTGTTTTATGTCAGTACTGATTTGTTGATGGTATGCAAAAGGCTTAATGTAGAAACGTGTAACAATTCAAGGTCCTTTCCTGGTTCTACCAAACCTGTGTGTGTGTTTGTTGCAAACATCTAGATACTCTGATGGAGACCTCACCTTGATATATTTTGGAGGGGACGAATGCAGCTCAGGCTTCCAGCGGATGAGCGTCATCAACTTTGAGTGTAATAAGACCGCAGGTGAGTGCCCGGCGATTGTCCTCGCCACGGGAGCATGTGTGTTCATGGCATGGACCAGGCAAACATTCTCTTTTGGACAGGGCCACCTCTGGTCCCCAGACGAGGTTGCTGTGTTGTAGCGGGTAGGAGTACCCCTGCCACCCCGCCCCACCAACGACACACACATCCTGTTTCCATTTTCCCCTGCTCTCTTGTTTGTTTTGGGAATGGGCCCGGCACTGGGCTTGCTGGGAAAGCATTTCTGTCTTGAATTCTGGCTTGCACCGAAGCGTGTGCGGGTCCAGCAGTGTGGGTTTCCTCACCACCCTCGAGGGCTGGTCACTAAAAGAGCTCTTCTTGACCGAAGTGAGTTTCAAGATGACCCTTTCTGCAAACGGGCAGCCCCGTGGTAGAGGCTGGATGTGGGGATTGCAACAGGTCACAGGGCAAATTTAAGTGGAACGTTTGGTTTTTCTGAGTGTTGAAGAGAAGCTTTCTTTCAGTCATAGCGGCATGAGCATTTCAAAAAACTGTGCTGCTGTCTGTATCTTGGAAGATCATGGGCACAGTCCATGTCTGGAGGGAGGTGGTGGGGGTCCCATCATCACCAGAGAGCCAGTCTGTCGGCCTCTAGGCTGTGAGCCTAGGTGCATGCAGGCGGACCGAACCTCCACGTGGAGCTCTCATTTCGGAGCTGGCCCTGTTCCAGTCTGGCTGTACAGCCGCAGGAGCTCGAGAGGCTGCCCCACCCCTGAGGGTCTTTTTGGCTATTCGTTCTGTTTGTTTTTTGTGTTTCTATGGCAGAGCTTTGACCAGTGGTCATGAGGCAGGTTCCTATGTGATTCACCAGGGGCTTGGGGAGAGGCAGCTGCACACGACGTGGACTGTGCTCTAGAAGCTCACGTCTGCGACGGTGAAGGGGGTTAGGGCGGTTGTGATTGGCACCGGGCTCTAATAAATTGCCTTGGGAGCAGGCAAAGAAGGGTCCTGGAGTAGAGCAGTTGGGAAGACTTTAAATCAAAGTGCCGTTTGCCGTTTCCAGCAGCCCCCTGCTGTCCCTGGCCCCCTGGCTCCCCTGCCCTCTCACCATTAACTCTGCTTATCTTCTTGGAGCGTGCGCTCTGGTCTCACTCTGGAATTTCTTTGCTGGCTCTTTTTTTTTTTTTTTTTTTAAGATTTTATTTACTCATGAGAGACACAGAGAGAGGCAGAGACACAGGCAGAGGGAGAAGCAGACTCCCTGTGGGGAGCCCGATGCGAGACTTGATCCCAGGACCCCAGGATCACAACCTGAGCTGAAGGCAGAAGCTCAACCACTGAGCCACCCAGGTGCCCCTTTGCTGGCCCTTTTGATAACTTCCACGTTCAAGTGGATTTGTTCCATATACGTTTGTCTTGTATATCTGCTGAGACCCTGAGGCCTTAGGATACCGTAATGGCTGTACCCTTTACAGGCATTTAGACTGGAAGCCTAGACGGGGAGACAACATGGGGCCTGTGGTGCGGGTCACACAGGCTGGACCAGGGTTGTGGACAGGTTCTGCACCCAGGACTTTGTCAGGAAGGTGGCACCAAATCAGCGGTTTGGGGGCGAGGCAGTGATGAGGATCGAGGCTGCTTGGTGAGCTCTGTGGGGCCATGAGGAGAGGAGTAAGCCAGACACTGAAGTTGGGCAGCTGTGGGGAACTGTCTTTGCGGCACAGGGAGTAGCTCGTGCATAGGCCTGAGTGTGGGCAGGTGTGAATAGGTCAGAGCTTCGCACTCAGAACATGGCTAAAGAGGACTATAGACTGGAGAGTGAGAAGCTTGTATGTCCTGCAGAGTAGCTGGATTTTCTGTAGAAGGTAGCATAGATCCCCAAGGCCTTGGGGTGGGGGGTGAATGACTGTGTTTTGGGTGCATCTCCCATGTTGTTTGAATGCCCTGCTGCTCTCTCCAGACTCCCCATCTTTCTTCCACCCTCCTCACCTCCTCAAGCTCTTAGAGGAACTGTCTCTGAAGTCCAGCTCTACTGTGTCCCCGGGCCTGGGATGTGCACCCTGCTTCTTACTCTGTGTGCCCAGGCCTTGGGACCCCGGGGTGCCCACCCTCCCCTGCTGGCCAAGCTGCTTTGCTGTTGGCCAACTTCTGTGCTTCACGTCCCCCTCCGACCTTGTCATTACCCCTTTTGGCCCCGTTCTGTCCTGGGCTTTTTATAAATGACTTGGCTGAGATCTTTGCGCGCGCACTGATCTCATGTGGGCATGCTGGGAAGATAGAATAATGATCTAAAAAGATCCCAGCAGGTGAGGAGGATATTGAGAAGGGTACATAGTCTGTGACTGCTAGGGGAGAGGCGCCGACACTCAAGCCTTGTGCTGGAACATGCCGATGCCTCAATGAGCCAAAGCTTGAAAAAAAAAACCGCTAACGGCCATTTTTTCCTCTTTTATCTTTATTATTAAAGATTTTTCAAACACACAAGTAGAACATTACAATGAGAATTTATCTGCTTGTCACTTTTTACTGAACAGTTGCTAATATTTTGCCAAATTTGCTTCATATAAACTCTACGTCACCACTGATGGTTCATAACATTCCACCCCACCTCCATTCCTCCCCGTGACCCAGGGCCTTTGTCAGACCTGACAGGATTCACAGAGATGTCCTCATGCCAAAAACCCAACGTCTTCCTAGGCTGTTCCAGTTAGGATGGTGGCAGGAAGGCCAGACGGGGATGTTAGATGTTTTGTGAGAGGTTTTGAGCTTGTTCTCACACTGGAGTTGGAATATAAAATATTTACTACTGCTCCCAGCTCTGTGATTCAGTATTTCAAATTTCAGAGCAAACTGTATGTACAGTTATTTCGTTATTATTTTGTTCAGGCTTAAATTTAGAGTTCTTATTGAAAAATCCCTCGGTGGATTTTGTTTGGATACGTGTAATAATGTAATTTTGGTATATGAATGAATGTTAACTGGTTATATAATATAATGTGGTTTATAGTTTAACTTGGATGTTCTAGAATTATTTATGTTCATAAATCTAGAGCTCACACGTTTTGAGACACAAAGGTGCATACATTTGTTCTTTCAGCCTGTATGTGCATACACCTACATACAACCTTTTGTTTTAGCGACTTACATCTAGTTTGCTGTAATGCAGTACTTATTGGTGATTGTATCAGATAAGGACATTAAATTGTGTTTTTGGAAGAGCGATATATTGGAGCTACCCACAAATTTAGCTGACTCATTACGTTAAAGATTTCTTTAGTGCCAATGCAGGTCACTGGAGGGACTGGCAGCGGGGCTGCCTTGTGTTTCCTTCTCATCTCGTGTTGTTGCTTTCTGTAAACTTGTCCTTGAAGGACTCTGCAGAATGGGAGCAGCATTTTGTCAAAAATGAGCTAGAACTAAGTGGGATGTCCCAACCTCAGAGGCAGGGAGGCTGGGAAATGCAGCTTAGCTGTGCACCCAGGAGAATTAAGCCATTTTGGTGAGTAGGTAGCTTTGTCTTCGCTGCAGCATGACGTGGGATGGTGCTGTAGGCAGAGAGTGACTTGGTTCCATGGGAGGAATCCATTTTCCCTTGAGCTGTGGAGTTCCAGCTTACTATTCTTCTAAAACTCATTGAGTAATGAAATAAGAATACAAGTAAGATGCACACCAGTGGTTATTGAAAACTGGCTCTCCCTCATCAGTAGATTTCAGATGTAGAACCAGCTCCCAAATGGGGATAGATGATACTAGAACCATTCCTAGTGTTATTTAATGATTTGCCGGCTTACCTGGTGAGAGAGAAACGCAGCAAATACTTCACGTTTGTGGGAAACAGAAATCTTTTTTCAGATAGCGAAATGCAAACCCAGACAAACCCAGTCGGAGTAAGCTGGTCGTCCTTCAGTCACACAGGTGGGGTGAAGAGACGAATAAGTTCCATTGCGGTGGGGGGTGGTGGTGGGGTAGCACATGTGGAGGGAGTGTGGGGGGTTCCCAACGAGAGAGGGTGGGCTGTTTGTTGTCGGGAGGGAAGCTGGGAGTGCTGCATCTGAAAAAGAAGGGATTGAAGTACATATGTTTAAGAGGAAAAAAAAAGAAAAGAAAAAAAACCCCACAGTAGTATAGGGAAGTATTGCCTTGTGGTTATAGTTATGATCCTGGCTCTGGGTCCAGACTGTCTGCGTTTGAATCCTGGCTCCTCTGCTTCCTAGCTATGAAACCATAGGCAAATTATTTAACCCCCCCTTAATCTATAAAAATGGGGTTAAAACTGTACCTGTGCCATAGGGCTAAATGTGCCAACGTATATGAAGTATTTACCCCTGACCCTGTTTTCTGCAGACCCCCTATAGCACTTAGATGCTTAGTGCCTGGCTTAGATTGTGCTCAGTACAGGTTAGCTACTCTCGCTGGTATTATAATTATAATATTTATAATATTAAAGATTTAAGAGAAATTGCAATCAAAACATCATTTGCCCTTTGTACAAAATATTATTTCCCTTTCCTTTAGAACATTGTGCACTTCAGGGCACCAGACCTCAAGAAAGGCAAATCATGTAGGAGGTCCAGAGGAGGATTATTAAACCATCAAGGGGTGGAAAACAGAGCTCTGTGCCAGTGGTCCACCAGCCTGGAAAGACGAGGGGATAGTATTTCTAGTAAGGGAAAAATTACCAAAGTTTGCCGAATCCCAGGCTACGTGGATCAGGGAAGTGGCCCATGGAGCGCTGGCTTTCAGACCAGAGCTGACCTGCCAGGGCTCCTTGGAGGTGGGGTGAGCAGAGCACGGAGTAGAGTAGGTGTTGGAGGCATCCATGTTGATGAAGGCGTGATTGTCAAGGGTGCTGTAGTGTCTGGAGGCATGCCTCTGACCTTGTGAGGTGGTGTAGTTCTTGGCATACTTCGATGGGGGTAGTTGTACGTTACGACTCTTTCTTTTCAGTTTAGGTATGAATCTCAGGGACTCCCTCGAAATCACATTGAAAGCCAGTGGTGCTCTTAGAGCTCAAGCTCTGGTCTCTCCCTCTGCCTTTTGGTGAATCCCTATTTAACCCAGAAGATATCCACCAGCCTGTCGGGGGCTGACCACAGCCTTTGTGCAGCAAGCCCTGCCTGGTGGCTTACACAGTCCTCATTAGGCACTCGTTTCATGTCGTTTTTGTTTGTTTATTTATTCATGAGAGATACAGAGAGAGTCAGAGACATAGACAGAGGGAAGCAGGCTCCATGCAGGGAGTCCGATGCAGCATTTGATCCCAGGACTCCTGGGTCACACCCTGAGCCAAAGGCAGACGCTCAACCACTGAGGCACCCAGGCTCCCCCCCCCCCCCATTTCATGTCTTTGGTGAACGTGTTATCAACAGCCTTATGTCTTAATGAGACCATCTTATCAAGGTGGAAGGGACATAGGCCTGCCGTGGATGGGTTTGTGATTACCTAAAACTCAAGAATCCTGTCTCATCGCTGACACCTCTGATGTGTGGGTTTTGGGACTTGAGTTTAACTGCCTAGTTGGCATTGGTGTCACTGGTTGACATTCCTAGGTCTTGGTCACATCATGGAGTGTTTTTGTTTTTTTGTGTGTTTCCTCCTTAAATTGCACAGGTAATGATGGGAAAGGTGCTCCTGTGTTCACTGGGGAGATGGACTGCACTTACTTCTTCACATGGGACACGAAGTACGCCTGTGTGAAGGAGAAGGAGGATCTCCTCTGCAGCGTCATTGACGGGAAGAAGCGCTATGACCTGTCTGCCCTGGCTCGGCACTCAGGTAGGGCTCTTGGGCCCCTTGGGGCTCTGTCCGTGGCTTTGTGGGAAAATTCTCTTGCCTCTTTCCCTGTGAAGACATTTGGAAATGTTCTTGCTTTTTTCTTTAACTGTCAACTGATTGTATCCTGGCCTTTTCCCCCTTCTCATGCCACAGTCGTATAAATTATTAGAAATGACCCCGAATTAGGAGGCAAAATATCTGAGTCTGAGGTTGGCATGACTCTTCTCATTGGGATGCCTGGGGCTAATCTTATTATAGTTTAGTAAAAATTGCCAAGACCCAGGCCTTGTGCTTTGTGATTAGAAAGTTTTTTACTTTAGATTTAAATTCTTGTTGCTAAGAAGGTAGATCTTGAAAGCTTCTCCCCCAACACACGACTTATTATCTGTGTGTTGTGATGGACGCTCATTAAACATGGGGATTATTTTATAGCATTTACACCTAAAATGAGTACTGTATTCTATGTCAGTTACATCTCAATTAAAAACAATAAAAAGGGTAAATTTAAAGTCTTAAAGCAGCCTTCAAGGAGGCATGCTTCCACCTCAGCCCTGGCCTTTCGGGCTCTGATGGTTGAACATGCGATGTGAAGGGCCATGTGGCCGGCATCAGTCTTTCTTTTCAGCCTGTGCTTTCCCCCTTTATCTCATGATCTCTTTTCCTGTCTCTAAAGTGGGGTTAGCATTTCCTCTCTAACCTCAGATGCTTGTGGGCCTGAAAGGAGAATGGGTTGGGAGCCCTTGGGTGCCGTGTCCCTGGCCGTATCAAAGTGACGAGGTCTGTCACCAAGGCCTGGCTTCATGGTAAAGACTTGCCGAGGTGGAGGTGGAGTCTGCTCAGCAGGTGTCGTTGAGCACTGGTTATGCAGTAGGCACCAGCTGAGGTTCTTCAAACTTGTGGGGGGCCCAGACACCGAGTGCTAAGAATCAGAGTTCCCAACAGGGAAACTGAATCTAGTTGGGACATTTTTAGTTTTACCCTTTTAGCAGCCCTGGAATTAGCTGTAAGTAGAAGTGATTTGCATCTGTAGAGATAACATCTAAGGTAGAGAGAATGCTTGCGTAGAGTCACAGAATTACCCATGTAGTAGGAGTGATTACTCATGTGTTCTGAGTCCCCATCTGGTTTGGACAGTATAATATTAGAAAAAGGAATTCCTGTCGTGTAAGGAGTGTTGAAGAGCTGCATTTTGAACACGAGACCTCTATAAATGTTCAGTGTTGGTGAACTGCCTCAGAAGCTAATGTTCTTTGTACATTAGTAGTTCACCCGGTAAGCTGGGAATGGTGCCACAGGTCAATGCTGGTGCCTGCGTGTTTGTGAAGAGGTGGGCTTTGTATGGTGGAAAGAGAGCACAGTGTTGTGTGTTGTCCTCAGTGAGTTGCCTGCCTTCTACAGGCCTCAGTTTTGTTACAGTAAACTGAGCCATGCTGGTAGATCCCTCTGTCCAGCACTGTTGTTTTAAACCTCATGCGTACAGGGCACATGCTGGGGCTCGCATGCCGTGGCTCAGGCTCCGTGGGCAGCTGGGGGATTCCTACAGGATTCACACCGACCACTGAGGATGAGCTCAGAACTCCTTCCTAGCTTGCTTATACTGTCCACCTGTCTTCCAGCTGGTCAACCCACCCCTCTCCCCATATCCTTGTCCCTGTTTGTCTTTGCGTGGCCACCTCTGGGTCCTTCCTGATGGTTGACATTGGCACATAGCTCTTCAGAATAACCGTTACCCCTGATGAGTGGTGGGGCTTTCCCTTTGAGCCCTGGCATCCTACCTGTGGAAGGAGTGCCTTCAATCTCTGTGCACCCTTCACGCACATTTCTAAGGCATCCCTTTGGCCATGGTGTCTGGGACACCTGTGATTGGTGGTCCTGCTCTTAGTGCTTGCATGCATTCCCTTCCCATCCTGTGGAGTTTTGATCCTGTTAATATATTACTGGATCACAAGCTGTAGGGGCTTAGGGGCCAATGTGTCTTATCTTCCAGAAACAAAGCATGCCCTGCATCCATTCTGCCAGTGTGTAAGTGGTGGCAGATGTCCTTAACCTCCCTGGTGGTCGGAGGAGGGTGCGTTACTGATGGTGTATCACCCTGCTGCTTCCAGGCCAAGGGCTACCATCCTGATTTGCTTTTGCATCTCTGATTTCACACTTCAGTGCTTAGGAAAACTTTGCTGTGGGATTCTGTGTCCCTATTCCCCTGTGAAGCCTGCTCTTCTGAGGAGGTATTGACATGCTTTGTTTCTACCACATGAAAGGAGAAACCTTAAGATTTTGGTGAGTCTGTGTCTCTGGTATGTCTACATCCAGAAACGTGAGTGCCTGAGGCTTACGGACTACATGCTTGCTGAGCTTGGGACCTTTTCCTTGGGTGTAATCACCATTGATGGTGTGACTCATGGACAAATAATCACTGCCTTTGGCTAAGAGAAGTGTTTTTTGTTGTTTTTTAATTACAGAACGGGAACAGAATTGGGAAGCCGTGGATGGCAGTGAGGAGGAAATAGGAAAGAAGCACTACTTCATTAATATCTGCCACAGAGTGTTGCAGGAAGGCCAGGCCAAAGGCTGCCCTGAAGATGCGGCTGTGTGCTCCGTTGGTGAGTTGTGCCCAGAGCAGGGATCCCGGTGGTGGTTTTCCTGAAGGCATGCAGAACTCGGCTGCATCCAGTTTGGAGCAAATGAGAAAGTCTTCCTGTGGTTTATGTAAATCTCCTCTGAGTTCAGCAGATATGGGATGGGGAGGAAAAAAAAGTTGATGACTCAAATGTAGGTAAATGTAGCTCTAGAAACTGTAGCATGTCGTTGTCATAAAGCTGGCCAGAGACTCCTGACGGTAGGTAATGCCATAACTGGGAGCAGAAGGAATCAGGCTGGAAGTTGAGTATCTTTTCACTTTGTAACTTGAAGAACAATGTTGCCAGTACCTTGTATAAAACTGATTTTGGGTTTTAACAGCTCTACTGCCTGTAACTGTTAACAAATTACGGCTTTAGGCAAGTGGCATCTCACTTAACTCTTCCTAGAATACTTGTACCCCTGGGGTGCCTGTAGCTGTAACTCTGTTGGTCCTGTGGCTTTCTTGGCAGAAACTGCTCAGTCACATGTTTCACACGTTACTTGTCTGCCACGTAAGACTCACCTGGAAAACGAGGGGCAGTGAGAGTAATTAGGATGTTTACAAATATTAGATACAGAATTGTGCACCTAGGCTGGGTTTTAGGAATTACCCTGGCATTCAGAATTGGTGATGTGTCTTTTGAAGCGGGTCCAGGCATGCCCATGCATCTGTGTAAGCAGGACTTGGGACAGAGTGTCAGTGCTTGATAGTAAAAGTCAGCTGAACCAAGAGAGAAGCAGTCACCTGCCTGGCTTGCTGAACAAGTTCAATTAGTTTCTGCTTTGGTCCTGGACAAACTCTAGCCTCTTGGCTGTGCTTTCAAAAGACCCTGTGTCTCAGGGGAGCGGAGACCCAGAAACCAGGGGAACAATGTTACTCCATGGGATGGCTTGCTGTTGACCTCGTGCCCATGGAACAGGACGTTGTTGATTATCACTGTGCTGTCTCATTGAGGCTGGACGTGGCCGTGGTGTCTAGAGTGGCAGCCACTGCCCGCCAAACCCATCCCTCAAGAAAACCCACCAACCACGGGGCCAGGCCAGGCAGGCTGGGGATGGGGCCGCAGCACCCTTGCTGGGTCCTGCTGATATGTTCCTACCTCTTCTCCTGTGTCATCATCACTTTTAATCGTGTCTTCTGTTTTTCCCCCTTTCTTTCCGCAGATAAAAATGGATTTAAAAATCTAGGCAAATTTATTTCTCCTCCTACAAAGGAGAGAGGGAATCTTCAGCTCTCATATTCAGATGGTAGTGACTGTGGCCACAAGAAGATAACGAGTAACATAACACTTGTCTGCAAGCCAGGTGAGCCGTTTTGAAAAAGGGAAGAGGCTACATGGGGTAGTGGTTTTTGCCCTAGCCGAGCCCGCATGCTTCATTTCTGTTTCTCACGGGCTGCTGCCAGGAGTGGGAGGTAGGAAGGGGTCGTGCCACACCATGTAGGTTCTAGAACCTTCAGTGGTGGTCTGTGGGATTCGAGCCCTCACCCCCCACCCCAAACCAGTCCAGAAATGAAGAAACCATATGGTGTCGAGAGAGTCGTGTTGCAATTTTCCAAATGAGTTATGAGTCTCCGCGCGGCTTCCTCTTCCTGGGGACTGATACCGAGTGGCCGTGCCGGCTGCTTAACTTCCTCCAAAGGGGGAAAATCGTAAGTGCTTGAAAAATGTTGTCCGTGATCTCACCCT
Organism: Canis lupus baileyi; assembly: GCF_048164855.1. NCBI lineage: Eukaryota > Metazoa > Chordata > Mammalia > Carnivora > Canidae > Canis > Canis lupus. Next base: position 50,121,208 of record NC_132838.1, read on the forward strand.
TTAAACACAATGCTCTTCTTCGTTTACCTTTATTTATAGGTTTACTTTGTTTTTACAGTCAAAATCTATATATATATTCATACATTTTTTTCAGTGTTCCTCAAAACATGGCATTTTGTGAATACTTTTCTGTTTCGCAGTTATATTAATAATTTTTAGGGACTTCCTTGTTGCTAATGGCTTGGTCTTACTATTTTTAAATGTTTTCCCTATTGTTGGATTAGTAGCATGTTTCCAGTGCTGGTGATTGTGCTGTTACAGATCCCCTCTCCCCCTCCTGTTGAAATATTTTTTTTGGAAAAATGCCCAGCTGTGGGATAAGGTCAAGGGCTAGGACTATTTTTTGTTTTTGAGTGTTTTTTGAATTGTAAAATATATGTAAGGCAAAAATTGCCAATTTTAAGGAACTCTAGTAAAATGCACAGAACACGAAATCCAACATTTTAACCTTGTTAAGATGTCCAGTTCGGTGGCCTTAAGGACAATCACCACCATCCGTCTCCAGAACTTTTCCAGCTTCTCAGACAGACACTGTCCTTATTGAACACTGACTCCTCACCCCGCCCCAGCCCCTGGCAACCACCCTTCTTTCTGCCTCTGCAGGTTTGATTACTCTCAGAACCTCATGTCAGTGGAATCACAGTATTCATGGGACTATTTTTAGTTTAGGAACGATTAGTGATACATTTTTCTTCTTCGTTGACAGGTGATCTGGAAAGTGCTCCGGTGTTGAGGACCTCTGGGGACAGTGGCTGCTTCTATGAGTTTGAGTGGCATACAGCTGCCGCCTGCGTGCTGTCTAAGACAGAGGGCGAGAACTGCACGGTCTTTGATTCCCAGGCAGGTGTGTGTCTGCATGGCACCTTGTTGGTGTGGTGCCACCTGGAACTCTTTAGGGTTTTTTGTTTTTCTCCCCTTTAATATTTTCTATGAGTTTTAGACATAACCTGCTTCAGAATTATATTAATGCTGTTTCACCAAAAATTTGAAAGTCTGACATTTGAGGTTGAGATAATGAGAAACGTACCTCTTAAATGCATGGTGGAGGTAGGTGTGCCAAATGCAGAATGTGAGGATCACAAGGAAATCGTGTTTGAAAGGGCTTTTTGTATAAGTTAATGGCCTAGAAACCCTACCTTAGACTTTTCAAGAAGGTCATCTAGCTTTGAACTTACTGGTTGTTTATTCACCCAGCAGTTTAGGCTCTTTGAACAGGGTTTTTAGGTTAACACAAATGGGAATGGTGGTGGTGAATCCATTTTCAGGGAAATGTCAATAAGTGCAGTTCTGGAGGCCTGAAGGGAAAAGCATCTTTCTTGCCACTTTATGGCTCCTCGCCATTGGCCAGTTCCTCAGAAGACTTTTCTCTCTCTGAAACTGCGAGCTTGGGGCCACCCTTCTTGCCTGTGATCCAACTGACCTTACATATTGGCATTGTTTTTACTCTTAGGGTTTTCTTTTGATTTGTCACCCCTCACAAAGAAAAATGGTGCATATAAAGTTGATACAGAGAAGTATGATTTTTACATAAATGTTTGTGGTGCGGTGTCTGTGAGCTTCTGTCAGAAGGACTCTGGAGCCTGTCAAATAGCAAAAAGGCAAGTAACTCTTTTTTAGTTATGGGCTTCCCTTAGGTATCTCATACTGACAAATATTTTATTCTGGAATAGGTGTGTTCTCTACTGACATCATTGCTTTTCAAGGAGCAGTAAACACAAAGAAGACCTGGCTTAAAAAGAGGATGCTAAGAGTCTAATTCCCTGGAAGAGGAGCAGACTGCACCCTTAGAATTTACATAATACCTTGCTTCTGGGTAGTTTGCATTTCTTAGTTGTTAGAAACGCACATGTTTCTCTGTTCAGTGTAGTAATAGTTCAGGTGAGATGGTCGTACCTTAAACCAGCCATGCTCAGCGTGGCCTTGGGTCCTGGAGTTGAGGGGTCAGCCTGCCCTTCTACTCTACTGCAGACCCTGGTGATCCTGGACATTGTCCCCACCCCACTGCTCGGCGGCCCTTCCTTCTGCTTCTGGGTTACAGCATCACAGGGTTTCTGGCCTTGCCGTCTTTTCTGAGAGACATTTGTTTGCTTGTTTTAGTGATGGAAAGCCTTGGAACTTGGGAGTGAGTAATGCAAAGCTGTCATATTATGATGGGATGATCCAGTTGAACTATAAGGATGGCACGCCTTACAATAATGAGAAGCACACACCAAGAGCTACACTGATCACCTTCCTTTGTGACCGAGAGGCTGGAGTCGGTCGCCCTGAATATCAGGTAGGAACTGTGAGCCGTGTGCACATGTGTGGGCTTCCATCACTGATGAGAGCCGAGAGTGAGAGAACATCAGTCTCGTGAGGACAGGGGGGAAGAAAACAGTGGGTGGAACACAGCTTGTGACTTTTCTGGAGTGAGATGAGGTTCTGACCAGAGCTGAGGTGTGATCTGTGGTCTTTCCTGGGGAGAAACCATCAACTTCTCTGGCTCCCCGAGACTTACGCAGGAGCCTGTCCCGGCCCTTATTTTAGAAAGCAGAGCTATGATTAGTCTGGTTTCCTGGCCAAATCATCATCTGCTGTGATTTTAATTAATCCTTTTAGATTTGCCTGGGTACCTAGGGCACTCACTGTTCATCTGAACTGGTTATTCAGTGGGCCATACACCTTAATGGTAGCCGACCACCCTGTTGGTTTTGTCTATGCAGCTTGCATCAAAAAATCATCCTAATGGTACTTAACTGAGACTAGATTTCCATCTTCATTTATTACTGGGGTATATTCATTTTAATAAGACACACGTAGATGAGCAAAGTAGATTTACTTTCTTATAGTTCTCATTTACAGAAATTGCCCATCATTTTTTAAATGCTGGCTTGGTATAACATTCCCCTTTGTCTTTGCCACCCCGCCTGTTCCTCTCTGTGTCATGTGATTAGGAGGAAGATAACTCTACCTACAACTTCCGATGGTACACCAGTTACGCTTGCCCAGAGGAGCCCCTGGAATGTGTGGTGACCGATCCCTCCACACTGGAGCAGTATGATCTCTCCAGGTGAGACCAGAGTCCGCCTTCCTTGGCCCTGGCCCTGACCCTAGTCCAGTGTAGTGATAATTAGCTTAGGTGAGCACATAACTGAGTTGAAAATGGAGAGTCAAGTTCTGGGGGTGCAGAAGCAGATGGGGAGTTTTAAGCAGAGTAAATTCTAAGAATAGTCTGGTGGTAGCCTTTGTGACACCCACTGCTCTTTGCCACAGCAGAGTGTCAGACTTCAGCTCATTGTGTAAAACAAGGACTGTCAGTACAGAGATGTGGGGGAGTGGGCCCATGCAGGATCCACTGAGTACTGAGGGTAGTGAAGGTTGAGATGTTCATGGGTATTGTGAGTCACGGTGAGCCACATTCCATAGTTTAATTGGTAGTGTGTGTTTCATTCTGAATGTCCTTAACTACTTAGACATGAACTGTCAGATTAAAGTCTGTTAAAATTAAGAGTATGCATTTGCTTTCAAATTCTAGTCTAGCAAAATCTGAAGGTGGTCGAGGAGGAAACTGGTATGCCATGGACAATGCAGGCGAGCACAGCACGTGGAGGAAATACTACATAAATGTGTGTCGACCTCTGAACCCCGTGCCGGGCTGTGATCGGTACGCGTCGGTGTGCCAGATGAAATACAAAAATGATCAGGTGAGTCTCGCCTTCGCCCTCCCCCTCCCGGAGCATATGACTCAGTGGGTGGAGGCAGTTATTTTGGGACTTCCAGATCAGAGTAGGCCTGGCTGCTGAGGCGAAGCCCTCTGAGCAAGAGTGGGGGCCCCCCACAGATGTGATCATGCTCGAGTCATTGTTCAGATTTAGAACTTCATGAGATGCTTTGGTGCTGGTGACCTCTGATCACAGCACAGGGGAGACGAAGCTCCTGATGGCACATCTAGCCTGCGTTCAAAAGCATCTTTCAGACCAGTAGACATGTATAAAGAATAGTTTTCGCTTCCAGAGGCTCTTGCTTCTGGCTTGTTAGTGGGGAGGGAGCTTGGGAGAGTAGATCCAAGCATTAGCTTTTACTCGGAGTGCTGGGCTGCACCTCATCATCGATCGAATGCAGTTACTGCCGGAACTTTGGTACGTTTCCCTGTGTTCCTCGTACACAGTGAATCTTAAAATAAGATGTATGTGTGCTTCTTTAAAAATAGCATGTCGGGAATGTACTTTTGCTGGCGCATTTTTTTCCAGCTTGGAGGTATCTTAAGGAAGCTGACGAGCGCACTCTGGTGGTTAAGAATTACATTCCTTGCTGCATTTACACGTGCACAGACTTGTGTGCGCTCTTTGTTGGAGTGAGGATTTCAGAGTCAATCCTTATATCCACTGGTTCTGTGTTTGAGAATCACTTACTTGTCAGCACTGATCTGTGGCCCCAAAATCAAAACCTGCAGTGCTATGATTCATATGTGGATGTGTGTAGAATGGCCCCAAAGTGCACGTTCCCAGAGAAGGTGGAGCCAGACAAAGCTCTGCCTTCTGAGGGTTCTTCTCCCGAGATGACCATGGAATGGTCATTATTTATTCATGGGGCAGGGTGGAGGAGCGCCAGAGGTTCTTGGTTCAGGGCCAGGTGCACAGGGGGTGAGGCCTGTCTTGGATGCCCATTGGCAGGGCGGCCTCCAGCAAGTTACTTACCACATCTGAACCTCCTTTCCCTTATGGTAAAGTAAAGAAAATAGAATCTGCCAGCATGCGTTGTTCTCAGGATTTAAGGTCATCATCTCTATGGGATAGTGTATGTATAGGGACATATTTCCCCTGGGATGATGGGTCATTGTTTGTGATGACTTTGTGGACTGCAAGTGCTGTTGCTGAATAACAAGAATCAAAATATATCAGTAATGAAGAAGTCTTGTTTTCTCCTCGGTGGGAAAATCTAACAGACACATCTGTTTGCAGGGTTCCTTTTCTGAGGTAGCATCAATCAGTAACTTGGGGGTCACAAAGACAGGCCCTACTGTGGAAGACAGCGGCAGCCTCCTATTAGAGTATGTGAATGGCTCTGAGTGCACCACCAGTGATGGGAAGCTGACTACCTACACCACGAGGATCCATCTTGTCTGTTCCAGGGGCAGCATGGTAAGGCACATGCTGCCTGTGACCTTGATGCCATCGAGGTCTTTGTGGCTGAGCACCAGTCAGTGTGTCTGTTATAGAGACGAATGAGTCTGGGGGGAGGTGGGGTGGCATTTTCCGTCTGGGTGGTATGGACCCTATCCTGTCCCTTAGTTCTTGTCAGCTGGTGATGGAGGATCCCGACAAGCACAATGGTCTTAGGACAGATTGGCCCGAACCCCTGATGTTTGTAGGTAAGGAAGCCTGGGCCCAGTGCCACACAGGGCCATAGGCGAGCAATGAGGGCTACGTGTGTAACACGTGGGCAGATCAAGCATAAAAGATTAAGGCCAGAACATAGAGAAAGGAACAGAGATTGCTTTTGGCCATAAGTTTCTCAGTCAGGGCAAAGCAGAAGAGGAATCTCCAGATAAAAGTGCTTTGGGGTCATTATGAGACCATCCCAACTGCTTTCTTAAAAAAAACGAAGTTGGTAGAAATATATATAACAAAAGTATCATTTAAGCCATTTTTTAGGTATATAGTTCAGTGGTATTAAGATCCCTCACGGTGTTGTGCACTGTCCCTGGCACTCGTGCCCAGAACTTGGCTCTCCCAAGTCCACTTGCTTTTTCACTGAGAGTTTCACATTTATATCTGGATCGTGTTTTTTTTTTTTTTTTAATTTTTTAAGATTTTATTTATTCATGATAGACACAGAGAGAGAGGCAGAGACACAGGCAGAGGGAAAAGCAGGCTCCATGCAGGGAGCCCGACATGGGACTCGATCCTGGGTCTCCAGGATTAGACCCTGGGCTGAAGGCAGGCACTTAAACTGCTGAGCCACCTGGGCTGCCCTGGATCGTGTGGTTTTTGAATAATTACTACACTCTAAGGTGAATACAGAGTGGAGATAATGAAATTCAGGTTTATTATTAAATTATTGAGGACAGTCAGGTACACATTTTAAGGGTCTGTTACAGCTTCCTGTAGCTTCACTGAGACAAAGAGCCGAAGTAGGCAGTGCTAGCCTTCTGGGGACTTTGTCACACATGTCCCAGTTGCCTTCAAGATCCCAAGTTGTCTGTCATTTACCAACACATGATTTTTTCCAAGAGATCATTTTTTGGAGGTAAAGAAAGGGTCTCTGATAAGGGGATGAAATTACTAGCTGGATGAGCATGGGCCCGTGTTGTGCAGGAAAGGTGTTCCATGACTGAACAGTAAACCCACTCCTTGATTAGCCTGGGGTGGGTTTGCTGTTGTCTTCTCAGCCTCGGGAAGAACTCCCGGCTGCTCAGCCCCACCCTTACTGTCCTCTGGGCATGTCCATGTCCCCTCCTTAGAGCCTTGCCCCCTTTCCCACTCTAGTTTCTTGTTGCCGTGGAGATAGTGGACTGTTCCAGGAGGCTTTCTGGGATCCTTAGTTTTTCAGCCTTCCCGGGACACCTTACTTATGTGGACAGTGTATGTTGGCTTTCAGAGCAGCTTCATGTGGTGACTATCTCTGAGTGCCTTATAGGGCCGGCCATGTGCTGTGCATGCAGACACTGTGAACAGAAGTCTGTCCACAGAATTCAGCAGGCCACAGAACTTCCATGCCTAGAGCAGCTCCTTTTCACAAGTGCACTGTGGGGCAGAAGGGAAGGATGTGTTTCTGTTTGACTGTGAGAGATGCCGAGGCTGAGAGGGCACTCAGTGGGCATAGTGTGGGCTTACCATCAGGTGGCCAGCACATCCTCATCTTGTGAGCCTGGGCGGGTGTCCAGACTCTCTTGCGCCCCTGTGTTCTCGTCTGCGTACACCCAGTGGATGAGTACAGACCCTGGTTCCCAGGGGTCATTGGGAGTCTCCGTTGAGAAATGCTAACAAAACTTCATGGAGCAATGAGATCTCTTGGTGGAAGCGGCTGTCACCTGCAGTGGGCAGGCCTTGCATAGAACATGGTGTGGCACACGTCTGGGGGTTTCTTACAGGTACACACCCAGAAGAGTGTACAGAGTGTAAGTTGACACAGTGAGCAGAGCTGTGCAGTCAGACCCTACCTAGAGCAGCATCCCAGGAGGCTCCCGTTGCTCCTTCCAGTCCCTTCTCCACCCTCATGCTGGTCTCTAACGCCACGGGGCAGTTCCCCAGTTTTGAGCTTACACAGGACATCATGCACACTCTAGTCTGCTGTGTGTGGTTTCTTATGCCCTATACTCTTGGTGTAGAGTGTTTTTCAAAAGCCTGGACTAAACACAAACCCAGATTTGGATCCCAGTTCTCCTGTTTACAACCATGTGACCTCAGGTGAATTCCTTGACACCCAAGCCTGAGACATACCATCCCTTTAGTAGGAATACTGAGGACATTACATTGTAATTTGGTAGTGTACATGAGGCAGCTAGCCTGTCACAGATGCGTTCTTAAACATTCAGTAGAGTTGGCTGTTTTTAGACACGATGCCAGTATTGTCTTGGTGAGATTGAGCTCAGTCTTATCATATTGACTGTCACCCGGGGTTTAATTTTTCAGAATACCCACCCCATATTTTCCCTCAGTTGGGAGTGTGTGGTCAGTTTCCTGTGGAATACAGAAGCCGCCTGTCCTATCCAGATAATGACGGACACAGACCAGGTACGTGTGCTGTCCCGGGGCATCTCCCCAAGCTGCCTCTGGATATTCCCACCCAGGTGTCACCGCTCTGCACTCACACCTCCCCTTGTGCTTCCATCTGTTATTGGCATCACCTTTTCCTACACATTGACAGCAGGCCTCTGGGAATCATCCTGCATCGCACTTCCTGACCCCAGCTCCCAGGTGCTTGCCCGAAAATCAGGCCCTCAGCTTTGCTGCCCAGTGACTGCAAATTCCTACCTTCTCCATTCCCCTGTCCCTTTGACATTGCAGTGGCATCCCAGTGGGCTCTGGGGGTTCACCACCACTGCAGAGATGCAAGTGGTTAATACATTACCCTAACACCTAAAATGTATTGGTGCCCCGTCATCTGTAGGATCTAGCCCATCTGTTTCAGTACATTCAAGGTTTTAAAACTTGGATCCCACATTTATTATGACCATTTCTTGTATGTGCCTCGTGCCGTCCTGGCTCGTCCTACTCTTTGGCCTTGGCATGTATTCTTGCCCTTGGGTGAGCCCTCTCCTGTAGAGCGTAGCAGCAAATGACTCTGTGATGTGTTTTCTGACTCCAAAGGGAGACTTGTGGATTCACAGCCCTGCGTGTTTTCTTTATGGTGGGACTTACTTTGCTCCCTCCCCTTTTAAAATCTCCGCTTTGACAGCAGAGCCCAGACTCACCGAATGGAAAGGTCTCTGCCAGGGTCCTGGGCTTGTGGAGCCTGGGGAAGGTGGGGATGACAGGGGTCCACACTCTGTCTGCATTCCTAGTTTCTGGGGTTGGGGCTGCTGCTCCTTTCCCTGCACCTGGCAGAGTGCTCAGAAAACAGACATGGGGAAGGGGAAGGTTTATGATGTCTCCTAGAAGAGGAGGGGCGGTGAAATCCCTTGTGCCTCCCATTATCGTTACCTCTAATGAATGAGACAGAAAACAGAACACTTAAACCAACTTTGAGTTTTTTGTTTTTGTTTTTTAAAAATTATTTATGGGTTGCTTCCACTTAATTTTTTTTCATTTAAATTCAATTTGCCAACATATTTGCCACCATTAGTTTCAGATGTAGAATTCATTAATTCATTAGTTGTGTGTAACAGCCAGTGCTCATCACATCATGTGCCCTCCTTAATGCCCGTCACCCAGTTACTCTATCCCCTCACCCATCTTCTCTCCAGCAACCATCAGTTTGTTTCTGAGAGTTAAGTGTTTCCCATGGTTTATCTTCCTCTCTGAATTTTTCACGCTCAGTTTCCCCTTCTTCCTTTTTGGTCCTTTGCACTATTTCTTATATTCTGCATATGAGTCAACCTAACTTTTCCTTCGGGGGTCAGCTTTGGTGGTCTTACTCAGGTAAAAATTGTAGCCCTAAGAGCTTTCAGGTAAGTTTAATATTTCTAAGCCCAGTATCACACTTGGGTAGACAGCAGGGGCCATGTCTGAAGGGGCTGGTGAGTACACAGAGGGCTGCTCTTCTGATAGGGGTTTGAAGTCCATGAGAGGCGCATGTTTTGTGAGGTCCATACATGTAGGCTGTGGAGGTGCTGTGTATTTGCTGAGCTCCTGTGGAATTGGATTGAACATGTCTCTTTCCCCCCATTGCTCTTGCAGGCCTGTTCTATCAGGGACCCAAACAGTGGCTTTGTGTTTGATCTTAACCCACTGAACAGTTCCCAAGGATATGTGGTCTCAGGCATTGGGAAGACTTTTGTGGTAAGAATTCTGTGATGAATTTCCAGTTTGCTTTGAAACCAGGAGAGAGTGCACTGGAGTTACCTGCAGCTGGTGCAGCTGGTGGCAGGTGTCTTTAGAAATGGCCCAGGGCACTGTGGTGGCAGCTCTCAACTGGAAAGAGAAGAAAGAATCCAAATTTAAGGGGAAACGGAGATAAAACGCACTCCCATCCTGCTGTACTGCAGATGTGTGAGGGTGCCATTCTTCCGAAAATCCATTATTCCTGATCTGTTGCTGTGTGTCTAGAGCAGTGGTCCTAGGCCAGCAGCATTGGTGTCACCTGGAATTTGTTAGAAGAACAAATTCTGTGGGGTGGGTCCTTCAGGTTGTTTTAACCAGGCCCCGGGTGATTCTGTTGTCTGCTGGAGTCTGCGAACCACTAGTCGGAAGGAAATGGTACTTATGTTATCCTATAAAAGGGCAACGACCTGGGTGGCTGTGTTCTAGAATCTTCCGACACCACTTCCTTCATCAATAGCCTTGACGGAAGGAGAGAATAACCTTTGAGAAAAGGAAGTTGGGATAAGACTGTCTTATGTAAACTTGATACCGAGGGGAACTTTGTAGGTACACCTCATGCGGAAGAGCATATGGCTCGTTCCATAGCCCAGGAGAACACCAAACGGGATTTGTCCCTCAGTGGCACAGTGGCTGGTCATCCACCCACCCTCAGCCCCCAGATTGCTTCTACGGAGTTTGGTTTAAAATAGGTGAGAGCGTATGTGGCCACATGTAAGAGTGAGAGGCAGACAAAGTGTTGGTGCACTAGAAAACATGCTGGAAGATGCTCTTACACAGAACATGCTAGAAGCAGGTCAGACAGGCTCTGCCTCAGGCACACTAGCAGAGGTGTTGGGAGATGGCAGATGTGTCTGGTCTCCTGGGTGTGGCATGGCCAGTGTGCCGCCAGACGAGCTGTCTACTGAGCACACCACCACCCACCAGCTGACTGCCTGGCTTTGTACCCTCGTCACCTAGTCCTGCTGGGCTCACTTGCCCTTGGATACACCCAGTGGCCTCCTCGTGCTGCTGAAGCTGCCTAGCGAGTGAGACCTCTCTGGGGGCTCCTGGACACCTCCAATTGGAGGGGCCTGCAGATGTGGGCGGCCAGGATGGCCAGTGCCCACAACATGGCAGAGCAAGCCCAGGCTTCTCTCAGCTCTGTTGTTAATTTATGGGCATGTCTGTGAAAGAAGGAAAGGGAGCCTGTCCCAGAATTTCATCCCCAGGCCTCGTGCACACAATCCACTCGGCTGCTGAGCACCTGTGTGCAGTATCATCCTAACTGGCCATTTCCTTAGTCGGAAATTGGTCTTTAAGAAAAGCACTTTCTGTATGTAAATCTTGACTACGTACACACTGTCCATGATCATTTAACAGATGTAGAGAAGTCTTCTCTGTGTCTTCATACCACAGAGTGTATTTAACTTCATTTTCATGACAGAGTGATATCGACATCTTATTTCTTCTGTTAGAGATGGTGTGTCGTTATATGCAATGTATCTCTTGCATTTAGAGGTACAGGGCTGTATAAATAAACCTGTTTATTTTTCCTTAGAAGCAGTGTATGGACATTGCCATTTGGACTTAAATGTTGCATTATGTACTATTTAGAATTTTACTGAACATGTAAGTTGGTAACCTGAATGCAAACTAGTTAGTCTGGCAGGGTTTAAGTTCCTAGGGCTCTTGTTTGTGGCGAGTTATGTGGTCTGAGTTAACATGTACGGCTCTTGCTGTCTGGCCTGCAGTTTAACGTGTGTGGCACGATGCCGGTCTGTGGGACCCTCGATGGAAAACCGGCCTCTGGCTGTGAGGCGGAATTTCAGACAGAGGATCTAAAGAACCTGAAACCCAAAAGGCTGGTTGGACTCGAGAAAACCCTCCAGCTGTCCACTGAGGGCTTTATAACTCTGACCTACAAAGGGCCTCTCTCCCCTTCAACAGGTGAGCTCAGGACCATGTTGTTTTGCAGCTAATGAGCATCCTGGGGGCTCTGACTTGTCTAGGAACCTTCTGCGTGTGCACTGTAAGCAATGGTGCAGTCCTGTCACTGCCCTCCTGCCTCCGGGCCACAGCACCGCACTCCAGAATTGTCCTGTGGCTCGGCCAGGCCTCTGACATGCGCTCCTGTAACTAGGGGGGTTGTGCTGTTGGCTCTCCTGCTGCCTGCCCTGTCCCCCAGTCTCCCAGCATCGGGCCCCTTGGTGGTCCGATGACATGAAGCTGTGTGACCTCCGAGACTGAAGCAAGTCTCTTTGCTTCAGTCTCCTCCCTCCTAAACTGAACAGGGATGATGCTGTTACCTGCTGCTTCTGTGGACTGCTGTGGGTCCTTGGCACTGCGACTTGGGCCCCCTGGCTGCGGGAGCCCTTTGGCGGTCTGCCTGCTTGTGTCCTTAGTCCCCTTCACCCTCCCAGTATTCTGTGTTCAACACAGAGTTTTTTTTTTTTTTTTTTTTTTAATTTATGACAGTCACACACACAGAGAGAGAGAGAGAGGCAGAGACATAGGCAGAGGGAGAAGCAGGCTCCATGCACCGGGAGCCCGATGTGGGACTCGATCCCGGGTCCCCAGGATCGCGCCCTGGGCCAAAGGCAGGCGCCAAACCACTGCGCCAGCCAGGGATCCCCACAGAGTGGTATTTTAAGTGTTAGATCATGTCACTCCCAGCCACATGCACCTGGTGTAGAAGCCGGCACAGTCACAGTGGCCGGAGGGACGGCATCCCACTCCTCACTCTGTCCTGCTCTGGAAACCGTCAGGGCTCCCTCACGCTCCCTTGTGCGCCCTCCCCTCCTGAGCCTTTGTCCTTGCTCTTTCCTCTGCCCATAGTGCTCTTAACCTCAGGATGGCCCTATGGTCCCTTTCTTCCCTTTCCTCAGCTGTTGGCTCAGATGGCCACCTCCTTCAAAACCCTCAGCCCTGTGGGGTGTCGCCTGCCTGGGTCTACTGCAGCTTCTTTCCTTACACGTCTTGCCATCTTGTGTGCCCTTGACTTTATGGCATGCGCTCGGTATTGGGGCCCCTGGATGGGGACGTGAGCTCCCAGAGTGGGGTGGGTGAGGGTTTCTTCTGTTTCTTTCACTCCCACGTGTGCTAGGAACTTAGTATTGTCCAATAAACCAGCGACGTCAGCTCCCGTTTGGGTTGAGAAATGGATGCTGTGTTTGTTTTCTGGGGTATCAGGGTGGAGGGTGTTAGGCTCACCCTGTACACCTGTTGTTGTGTGGGTCATTATGGTGTGGGTGACCGCTCTGCAGCTCACGTCAGGCCCCTTGAAACAAACCCAGTGCTGTGATGTCGTCTTAAAGGATGGCTGGGAGATTAGTTCCCAGGGGAGCTGCTGCTCTGGGCTGAGCTGTGATTGCTGCTCTGTTTCTTCAAGTTTGGCCTCCTTTCTCCCCAGGGAACTCTTATGCCTTTATCATCCGCTTTGTTTGCAACGATGATGTTTACCCAGGAACCATCAAATTCCTGCATCAGGACATTGACTCTGGCCTGGGAATTTGGAACACTTTCTTTGAGTTTGAGACTGCACTGGCTTGTGTCCCTTCTCCAGTGGATTGCCAGGTCACAGGTAAGCCTGAGAGGGCTGGGTTTAGGAGGCTGGTCGAGGCCCTGTGTGTAAGGGTATAGATGCACATGTGTGAATGTGTGGTGGTCTGCAGTGTGCTTTGTTTTATAGGCAGCATATTTTTATGTGCTTTTTAGATCCTTCAGATATTTTTCTTGAAGAGAATCAGGATATAGAATTAAGATTTTTTTTTTTTTAGATTTTATTCATGAGAGAGAGAGAGAGAGAGAGAGACATAGGCAGAGGGAGAAGCAGGCTCCCTGCAGGGAGGCCGATGCGGAACTCAATTCCAGGACCCTGGGATCACGACCTGAGCCAAAGGCAGATGCTCAACCACTGAACCACCCAGGTGTCCCAGAATTAAGGATTTTAATCTATATTTTGGAATCAGAAGCTACTTAAGAACAGAAGAAAATTCTCAGGGGGAGGAAATACTATCAGATCTTATTTGAGGACCTTAAAGAAAGTCTTCAAAGCTCTATAAGGCACACCTTGGATGCTGAACAGTGTCTCCAGGATGCCTTGTGCTCTGCAGGTGGCCCTGTACCTCCACATCAGTGGTGCTTCATTGCAAAGGGCAGCATCCAGGGGGCAGAGCTAGTGTATGCATCTGTAGGGAAAGCCTTCTAGCTGCTGTGGCTCTCCTAATTGCTTAGTAACGAATGTCGAGTTTGTGAATTGTGAGTCTTCAGGCACGGTGAGGGTGGTGCTGTAAGGCTAACGGGAAGGCAGGGGTAGCTGGAGTGTTTCCATATATTTCAGATGTTGCTGGAAACGAGTATGACCTGAGTGGCTTAAGCAGAGTCCGGAAGCCCTGGACGGCTGTGGACACTTCGGTTGATGGAAGAAAGAGAACTTTCTATCTGAGTGTTTGCAATCCCCTCCCTTATATTCCTGGATGCCACGGTGAGTTGAGAGCATTTGTCTTGAGTTCCATTTGCCTTTTTCTTGTCCCCCTGCCCCGGATGAACTCCTGGCTCTTGCAGGCAGTGCAGTGGGGTCCTGCCTGGTGACAGAAGACAACGGCTGGAACCTGGGCGTGGTGCAGATCAGCCCCCAGGCTGCAGAGAATGGGTCCCTGAGTCTTGTCTATGTCAACGGTGACAAGTGCGGGAACCAGCGCTTCTCCACCAGGATCACGCTTGAATGCGCACAGACTTCGGTGCGTGAGCTGATGACACGCAAGTGTCCTGCCTGTGGGGCTTCCGTTTCCCGCTTCCTTTCAGTGTCTCAGTCTCTCAGAGTTCAAACCTGCCTGTGTTTTCATGGGTTTTAGGCCTCTAGTAATATTTGCCTAGAACATATGATTTTCGTCAAGGTTTTACATGTTTAGTACGTGCTGTATGTTTATATTGTGGAGGTTGAAAGTTGGATATTGATTGTAGCTATCTTTTTTATTTTATTTTTTAAAGATAAAAACATAAGTTGTTGGTTTCCGTCGTAGGGATCACCAACATTTCAGCTTCGGGATGATTGTGAGTATGTGTTTGTCTGGAGAACGGTGGAAGCCTGTCCTGTCATCAGAGTGGAAGGTAAGACCTTGGGCCTAGCCCACCCATAGCTGTGGATTAAGTAGCATATGTTCCAGACAGCATCCTAGCTGCAAGACCCCATAGTAATGGCCACGTGCATGATGATGAGATGCTGATTAGCAGAGGGATAATTTCTTATCCTTGTGTTTTCACTCCACTGCACTGCTAACCTTGCCCAGGACATTCTCCACACATGCCTGGAGTGATGATAGGCTATTGGCTTCTCACATTTGAGAATCTTAATTTGGGGTTTTGTTTGGTTAAGTGGATCTTCACCCCGTGACCTCAGCTATTCAGAAAGCTATTTGTTAGGCAATCTGAATTATGTGTACAGACACAATGAGAGAATGTAGAAATGACATTTAATGCTTATTTTAAGGCAGTACTCACCTGACTAAATATTGGAAGACTTTTTGCCCCAGAGAGTGAGTGCAGGTAGGATTGCAGTTGCACTTCACTTCCTGTGTGTTCTTGAAGGAGACAACTGTGAAGTGAAGGACCCAAGGCATGGCAACCTGTATGACCTGAAGCCGCTGGCTGTTAATGACACCATTGTGAGTGCTGGCGAATACACCTATTACTTCCGGGTCTGTGGCAAGCTGTCCTCAGATGTCTGCCCCACTGATGACAAGTCCAAGGTGATCTCGTCATGTCAGGAGAAGCGGGGACCCCTGGGATTTCACAAAGTGGCAGGTACCGTAGGTTTTTCTTCTGCTCTTGTCCCAGAATGGAATTACGTATTATGGTGCTATGCTGAAGGATGACATCTTTCTAGAGTAGAAAGAAAGCTATGTTCTGGTGAAATACTTCTGATGTTTCTGATTTTCACTTGATTTTCTTAAGCTGAATGCATACCAACAGGTGTCATTAGAGCTTATTCTGTTCTTACTTGGCAATTCCAGGTACTGATTGTTTATTGCAACCCAGGGCACACTGAAGTAGCCAGTAATGGGTGTTCTGGGGTAGTACTTTCTAGAGTCAAGTCAGAGGGGAGGCATATTTAGTATAGGGTTTGGCGATGAATGTACAGGACAGAGGACAGGCTGTTGGTCATCATGCTAACTCAGCAGTTGGGTGACTGATACTACAGTTAAGAACTACTTAAGAGACAGAGTGTGCACAAGGAGGGGAGGGGCAGAGGGAGAGGGTCTCAAGCAGACTCTGCGTGAGCCCAGGGCTCGATCCCATGACGCTGAGATCAGGACCTGAGCTGAAACCAAGGGTTGGACACTTGACCAAGCCACCCCGGCACCTCTAAGTTTAAGAACTTTTAAACAGAAGTAGCTGATGTGATGAGTGTGTGGGCAGCCCCTACGGGCAGTCCTCCTAGGTGATGAGGCTGAGATGTGGCTGCTCTTAGTTACGTTATTTCATGTTAGTCTGTAACATTGTGACCTTGGGCAAGAGGAGGCCTGGTTTTATTCATCCTGCAGCACAGTGGGTCAGGGAGCAGGCTCCAATGCCCTGGGGGCCAGGCATACTTGATCTTCAGCTATTTATTCAGGGTACATGATGTGACATGTCTGTTAGGATAAGCATGGCGGTACCAATCCTTTTATTAATCGGGTTCTTTCTGAACAGGTCTCCTCACTCAGAAGCTGACATACGAAAATGGCTTGTTGAAAATGAACTACACCGGAGGGGACACCTGCCATAAGGTTTACCAGCGCTCCACGACCATCTTCTTCTACTGTGACCGTAGCACCCAGAGGGTGAGTGTGCTCAGGAGCTGTTTCAGCACTCCTGCTGCTTTTGGCTTTATAAGCCCTCTCTGCTCTGGAGTTTCAAAATTCTCTGTTTAGGTAAAGTGTAAATGTAGTAGTTACAGAAGCTATGTTGAAACCTTGGTCAATTTGGATTTTCATGAACAGAACCATCCTTTACTATTTTCATTGCTAAGATCTAAGGTGTAGTAAAACCAGCTGAAGTTTCCCGTCTGACTTGTCTCTGTTACCTCCTCCAGCCGGTGTTCCTCAGGGAGACTTCTGATTGCTCCTACCTGTTTGAGTGGCGAACACAGTATGCCTGTGCACCTTTTGACCTGACTGAGTGCTCATTCAAGTAAGTACACACGTCTTTTGAGTCCTTTGGACAGCCAGAGGAACGTGGCAAGGTTTTGCTCTAATGATTAACAGTTGGGGGACAGGATGTTAGCTTAGGTGGTCTCTAAGCCTTCATTTCTTCATATTCAAGTGAGCGGTTGGACGAGGTTACCTCCTGGATCCTACCCAATGTTGGATTTTGGTGATTTTTTTTGTGTTAAGATGCATACAAGGAGGTGATTGCACTTGGAACAGAAAACTTTGCATGATTCATGGATATAAGGCGGGTAGAGTGACCAGGATGTCACCTGGCCTCCGCTCCACCTTGCACGCTGCTTGTGTTTGAGGACACCACTGTGAAGGAGGTGTAGAGAGGATGAGGGGCTGGGGTGCTGGTGACAGTGTGGGGGAGGGGACCCCCCAACTGCAGGTTCTCAGGGGCTGTCAGTGGTTCTTTTGATCTCTTTCACCTGTGGCTCCCAGAATCAGGTGGCCGGCAGCTCCTGAGGGAAGTAGAGGTCTTTGCTTGTGTGAATGTCAGCAGACATTCCGAGTTGTCCTTGGAACTATCACAAAACACATCCTGCGTCCTATCCCTGGAGGTTTTGTCTGTGGTTCTGAATGGTTAAGGGATATGCTCTCACTTCTGCTGTGTGAAAACCCTGAAAAGCGTGGATCAGAGCATTACAGCATCTAGTCCTGGGGGGATGTGTAGTCATTTCCAGGTTTTCCTTCTTTCCCGCTCTATTTTGTTGTATTCTCTCCTTTCGTTTAGGTAAAGTAGAATTTTTTTAAAGTTTTAGTAACGAATGGAAAAGTGTATGTTCAGGGATCTGTGTTAAGTGACATTACTTTTCCTACCTAACACTTTGTGAGCGTTTTCATGTGAAACAAATTCCTTTCTCATTTCCAGTGAGCTTGAACGATCCTCCCGAGTAGATAGCCTAATTGACTTAGCCATTCTCTTACTGCTATTTGAGACTGTCTTCCACTTTTTGAGATTGTACAGAGTCTTTATTTTTATGTTTTTTTGTCCATAAAGCTTTTCCTACTAGATTTCTTTATGCTCCATTTTAAAAAGAGTTAATGAAGTTGAAATGAATGATCAGTTAAAATGGAAGTTTGCTATGCATATTCTAATAAATTCGTGGGGATGTAAGAACGTGTGAAATGAGGTCACCTTGTCGGTAAGGTGTTCTCTGACCACACCATCTAAAATCTCCACCTCCCCCCACCACCTCGCCCTAGATTTCATATCTCCCTTGCCTGCCTTTTTTCCTCCTTAGCTTTAATCACACTCTGACATATTGGTTACTTTAAAAAATTTGTATCCTGTTTATGGTGTTTTTATTCTGGTAATTTCTGTAAATTTCATAAGAGATTTGTATATTTGGTTCAATACAATACCCTCAGTTTAGCACGTAGTTTTTGAATGAATGAATGCTTTCCGTTTCTCCTCTTCTGGCTGAGACCTTGTGAAGTAGCATCTGTGATCGTGCCTGTCTTCACAGCGGACCTGGTGCTCCCTGGGGACAGAGTGTGCATCTTGCTCCCCATTTAACGCGGCACCTGGTATGGGGTTGGCTGTCAGTAACACTTGTATGTGGGATTTGTGTAGTGAGTAAACTTCAGCCTGAGCAGACCTGCCCACACCAGTTCATCTTTATCTCGGTGGCTGTGGTCTTGTCAGGGTTCAGTAGCAGGTGGCTGCTCCCGAAGGTGCTCCATGCCGCAAGCACTCCCTGTAGCCCACTGTTTGCTCTTGTCCTCTCACTGGCCCAAGCAGGGGGAGTGCTTACTTTTCAGGCCCAGTCTTTGCTCTTTTTTGGATTAATACCTGATTTTGCTGAACCAA
Source organism: Canis lupus baileyi (assembly GCF_048164855.1). Lineage (NCBI taxonomy): Eukaryota > Metazoa > Chordata > Mammalia > Carnivora > Canidae > Canis > Canis lupus. The sequence goes on from NC_132838.1 coordinate 50,139,657, forward strand.
GTCTTGAAGTTTCCTGAACTTGGGTTCTGAATCTGCCAGCAGGTCGGGGGTGGAGGGATGGGGGTCCAGTCTGAAGTTCTGCCCCTGGGTGAGAGTTGAGGCCCAGGATGCCAGGCACAAACCACACCTTAATAGCGAGACTTTCTGGATGGACTGTAACAAGTGAGCCTGAGCCTAACCACAGTGTTTTCCTCCCTACAGAGATGAGGCTGGCAACACCTTCGACCTCTCATCCCTGGCAAGGTACAGCGACAACTGGGAAGCCGTCACGAGTACTGGAGCCACCGAGCACTACCTCATCAATGTTTGCAAGTCTCTGTCTCCCCAGGCTGGCTCGGGTGAGAGACAACTCTCAGTGGGCTCATGGCTTGGGGGAAGATCGAGTAGGAGCAGGATTCCTTGAGGGTGCTTTGGCCATGAAGTGGCAGAAGGAATCCCATAAGGGTCTCATGACTGATCCCTGGGATGGTCTAGCCAAAGTCCCTGTGGAAGGTGCTGCTGGGAGCATAGTAACCTTGTGTGAAATGAGGAGCATAGTAACCTTGTGTGAAATGAGGTGGGTGGAGGTAATCATAGTGGTAGCTGATTCTAGCAAAACAGGAGACTCGAGGGGTGAAACGGAGGTTGAGTGCATGCCCTCTAGGTTTACCAAGAGTAATGTGGGTGGTGCTCTTTTACATGTGAGGCCATGGCCCCCCTCCCCTCACTGCCTGTGCCGGGCAGACCAGTGACAGTGTGATCTGCCACTGGTCTCTCCTCATCCACGAGGTGGGACTAGTTCTTCATGTACGCCAGGTGGCATAGACGTTTTGGGGACTGGGAAATTGGCAGAGTTTTTGGTAATTAACTCTTAAAGACGGTATGTGAACAGGGCCCATTTAGAATGTCCTGTTGGCTTAATCTAGATATCTTAGCCTCAACATATTTGGGGTTCAAAAATAATTCAGGCTGTGAAACCTTGGGTTCTCCCCACACCCCGTTCTACCTATGGTAAAACAGCATTTAGAATAAGTCCTGTGGCGTCATTGTCATCTCATGGGAAGGAAATAGTAGATCCTTTGGAATGGCTGTTGGAATCAGATATATAGCACATCTGATGTCACTTGCCAGGTAAATCCTAGACTGGAAAATCAGCAAAGGTAACCCTTGACCATGTCTCATCTTACAGAGCCGTGCCCTCCAGAAGCAGCTGCGTGTCTCTTAAGCGGCTCCAAGCCTGTGAACCTTGGCAGGGTGAGGGATGGGCCACAGTGGAGAGAAGGCACCATTGTTCTCAAGTATGTTGATGGTGACTTGTGTCCAGACCAGATTCGGAAAAAGTCAACCACCATCCGATTCACCTGCAGCGAGAGCCAAGTCGTAAGTGACACAGTGTTCTTGGCCCTGGGTGCGGCAGCTGGGGAGCAGTAAGGAGCCGAGGGCCAACGAGGCGATGCGAGCAGAGGCTGTGATCCTTCGGACACCTGGGCCTACCAGCAGGTGCTAGCGGTACCACTTCAGCCCTGTGGCCTGTGGGCACCTCCTCTCTTTTCTGGCTCTTGGGGTGCCTGACCTGGCAGTTCTAGTCTCAGGATTAGTTGGTTCTGCTTGGAGTTTGGTCCCTGAAGATCTCCCAAAGGCCGTAGGGCAAACGGCTATTTGACAACCCACCCTTTCTCTTCACGGATGCATCTTGGGAGAAGCAGAAGGTTTGACAGACCTCATTCAGGGCTGCTCTTCACTTCCTAGCTTGGTTACTGAACTACGTTAAGCTGTCTCTCCATGAACAACACGAGCTATTTGCATGTGACCAAATCACTGTGAGGTTTAGCGAGAAGAGGTTGGAGGTGCCGGGCCCCACTGCTGCTGTGTGGTTGGGGCCTGTAACTGGGGGCTAGTCTCATTTCTGTGGTTGGTGCCTCTAAGAGGTTGCTGTGGTTTAACAGCTGTGGGACTGAATTAATGGTTTCTCTGGACTGTTTTTCTACCCTGGAGCATCTCCACACGTGAGATGAATGTGAAACCCTGTGTGCTATTGCCTAGGATTAGGGTTGTAGCTAATTTTAGGAATAAGATCAAGCTGGGCCGGTGCACTCAGTGTTAGGACGAAGCACCCACTGTCTCCACCTGTATTTGGCCAGCAGTGGTAGGAGGAGCCCAGGGAGTCTGGGAGCCTGGGGTCTGCCCTCTCAACAGCAGTAGCAGCTGGGCCTTCCTCCTCCAGGAACCATACAGAGGCTTGGTGTAGACATGAGCCACTGGGGACTGGACACCTGGGCCCTGATAGACCTTCTCAGCTCTGTAACTGGGCAGAGGCTCATGGCAAAGGAAGAAATTGCTGACAGACATGTGGGGGGAAAAGCGAGGGTGGTGTGTGAGGGTCTCTGCACGTGGGTTGCCCGGTAGGTTGGGCTGCAGGGTGGGCTGTGGCCAGGTGACAAAGACGCCAGGGGTTTATCTGGAAAGGAGTGTACTGCTGAACCAGTCTGAGCAGCTCTGTGATGGACAGGAAGCGTGGGGGTATACGGAGCAAGCCTTAGCCAGTGCAAGCATCAGTAGAATAAATGAGGAGTTCTCTGGGTGGAGCTTCTTGTTTTGTCTATAATAACAGATTTGAGTTCATTTGCTCTTCAGAGTGTTATCAAGTATTTACTCTTTCCTGACTCAAAAGAGCCTCTGAGCCTCCTTCTTCACCCTGCCCCCAGCTTGTCTTTCCCTAGCCTTAGCTGTAGGAACATCTCCATGGTCCCCCAAGTGGATTTCTGGCTCTGTGTCTGTCTCACCCTATGTGTGTTAAGCCCCTAGTGAGATCCCAGGAACAGATCCCTTTGCTTTCCTAAGTCTGCTCTGACTCCATAAAGACATTGGCAAAAATTCCACATCGCAGAGGAGCTCTCACTTGATGGAAGTTGATGTTTCGTAGATCTTGTGCCCTATTGGCAATGCTCTGTTCTTTGCTCATAGAACTCCAGGCCCATGTTCATCAGTGCAGTGGAGGACTGTGAGTACACCTTCTCCTGGCCCACGGCAGCCGCCTGTCCTGTTAGGAGCAATGTGCACGACAACTGCCAAGTCACCAACCCTGCCACAGGTGAGGGACGCTGCCAGTCATGGACCGCCACCCCCACCCCCACCCCACCCACACACAATGAGACCAGTAACTGACCCTCCCCATGGTGAAGACTCTGTCAGTCACCAACCCTCCACAGTGAGGACACTGCCAGTCACTAACGTCCCCCACAGTGAGGACGTTGCCAGTCACTGACCTGCCCCCTACAGTGAGGACACTGCCAGTCACTGACCCTCCCACCCATAGTGAAGACACTGCTAGTCACCAGTGCCCCATAGTGAGGGGCCCAATGTGAACCTGGGGAGCAAGCCACCCTTGGGCAGCAGCATTCTATCCTGTGTGTGCATGCTGGCCTCTTGTTTGGCTCTCTCCAGTTGTGTTCACTAGGAGTTCTTCTTCAGTGGGGAAGAGATTGGTCCATCTCCCTGTGAGCCTAGCTGTCTGTAACTCCTGTGTCCGAGGGTACCAGTCATGCTGGCTGTAGGCTTGCAGGATGGGTTAGAATCAGGCTCCCCGTTAACCTTCCAGTGGTGATGGGAGGGCAGCTAGGATACTTCGACTGCATGTCTCTGCGGGGCACCCAGGAGGGTGCAGGTGACATGCCTTGACTGTAGGAGAGATGCCATCGGGCTCTCCTGAATCCCACCAGAATCCTGGTGGCTGCTATGGCCCAGCCCCAGGAGGAGGACAACGCTATGAGCCGCTGTCTTCTGGGGAAAAGATGAGCTATCATGTAAGTTTGGAGTCTGCAACCTAATGAGATAGACTGGCTAGCCAGGAGCATATTTAGGGCCAGGTCAGTGCACGAGGCAAGGGGGACTCACTGCAGGATGCCAGAAGGCCTGATGGCCAGCATGGTCTGTGTGTGAGCATACTGGCATCACTGTGTGTCTGTCCCATTCTCCCTTGCAGGACATCTGTTTGATCTGAGCTCTTTAAGTGGCAGAGCTGGACACACAGCTGCTTACAGTGAGAAGGGGCTCGTGTACATCAGCATCTGTGAGGATAATGAAAACTGCTCCCCTGGCGTAGGTAAGTGCCATGGCTTCCTGCCTACCACCTGGCTCTCCTGTCCCCAAGACTGTCCCCAACCTGTGCATTCCTGTGGCAAAAGAGAGGAGTAGATACAAAGGTCAATCACCTTCTATGTGGTAACAGTCCGCTCATGCAGGGGGGCACATGGTGATGAAATGGTAAATGCAGGACACTTGCCAAAACCACATTGCACACTCAGAATTACATATTAGCTCTGGATTTGCAGAAAGCAGTCCTCAGAAAAGTGGTCATTTGAATACACAATGTGTTTTCCGTCTCTCTTTACGTTCGGTACAGGGGCCTGCTTTGGGCAGACCAGGATCAGTGTGGGCAAGGCAAACAAGAGGCTGACCTACGTGGATCAGGTCTTACAGCTGGTATATGAGGACGGATCCCCCTGTCCTTCCAAGTCTGGCCTCACCTACAAGAGTGTGATCAGCTTCGTGTGCAGGCCTGAGGCCGGGCCCACCAACAGGCCTATGCTCATCTCTCTTGACAAGCAGACGTGCACGCTCTTCTTTTCCTGGCACACGCCTCTGGCCTGCGAGCAGGTGGTGAGTCTGGGGCTGGGTCTGTGTGGCATCTGTGAAATGCCTGCCTGATGCCTGAGGGTCCCCACAGCCCAGGTGGGCCCTGGTTACAGCATCAGTTTTACTGTTCACTGTCCTCCACTGCCCCGCCCCCCCAGCAAACACTCAGCATGTTTTATTCACCCGATATTCCCAACCATGAGTAGTTGTAAGTGCCCAAGCATTTGGGGACGTTGATCCATCTTTCGTGCTTCTGTCCTGCTTTTAAATTCCTCTGGGTGCTCAGTGGTGGTAAGGAAAATGTTACGGGATGCTCCAGCAAGGCCTTTCCTATCTAACAGACGGAGTGCTCTGTGAGGAATGGAAGCTCTATTATTGACTTGTCCCCGCTCATCCACCGCACGGGGGGCTATGAGGCATATGACGAGAGCGAGGATGACACCTCCGACACCGGTCCTGACTTCTACATCAACATCTGCCAGCCGCTGAACCCGATGCATGGGGTGCCTTGTCCTGCCGGAGCGGCCGTGTGCAAGGTTCCAGTTGATGGCCCCCCTATAGTAAGTATGGGAAAGGCAAGGCAGAAACAAGTTTTGCATGATTTTTAACAACCGTCATGTTGAGTTTCTTTCTTTCAATGGAGGGTTACTGTAGCAGAGAGAGAAAGAGAGAAATGAGCTGGGGCTGTATATGTCCTGGGGCAGTTGGGGAAGAATCATGGAAGGATTTATGCATTGAGCCATCAGGCTGATGATGGCGGCCAGAAGGTGTCTCTGAGCTGTGGAAGAAAACTGTGAACACCTATGAATAGATAGACTTTGGTATCATGTTAGGACTCTCAAGGTTGACCCTGACCAGGAAACTTTTATGTGAAGTGGCAAGAAAGAACACTGATAAGAGCTTGGTTTCTTTCTTTGAAATGCGTGTCTTGGGTAAAATGCTTGGGAGGTGCAGGAACTTTCTTTGGTAAATGAGTCATTCAGGGTAAGAGCAGATCTAATTGCTGGATACCCTGCCTTGAAAGTTTGAGTCTCCTACTAGCACTCTCTAATACAACTTTGGCTCTTTGAAAATTGTCTTCATGAGTTATCTTCACGTTGTGGGTTTTTTTTTTTTTTAAAGATTTATTTGAAGCAGAGAGAGGACGAGTGGGGTGGGGATGGGGGGACCGAACCAGACTCCCCGCTGAGCAGGGAGCCCAACTTGGAGCTCCATCCCAAGACCCCAGGATCATGACCTGAGCTAAAGTCAGACGCTTAACCAACTGAGCCACCCAGGTGCCCCTGGAGATGTCCTTTTAAAAATGGACATTATCTGCAGCGTCGATGGAGAGAAATGTTGGGAGTAGGTGGGGAAATTGGCCATGATTCAAATCTCACAAAGTCGTAGTTCCATGAGGAGCAGAAGGCCTGCGTAGACCACATCTTAGTAGGAAGCACCTGATACTGTCCTTTCTGACTGTGCAGACTGGGACCCTGATGTGAATCCCTTTCTGAGAGGTTGGATCCGCTGCATTTTTCTGCCTGGCTATCCGATTTTAAATTTTAAAAACTGTCGCCAGTTCCCTACTCAGAGCAGCTGTTGCATCATTGTGGCCTGAATGTGGCCCACAGTGAGGAATAAGAGCCTCGCAGCTCACTCACGCATGCACTCATCATGCACACGTGCACTGCTTCTGGCCATTCATCTTTCCTTCATTCTTGTGTTTATTTGCTCAGAAACATTTACTGAGCAGCCAGTATGTCAGACGCTGTGCTAAGCAATAAAACACGTTGGAGAACAAAGCTGTGCCCTCCCTAGGTTGTACTGAGGTGCACTGCCAAGATGCCAGGCAGTCCCGAGATAATGTGAGGTGCTGGTCATGGAGGCAGGCCAGAGTGGGGGCAGATAGCTCCTGCTGCGCACCATCAGGTGATAGGAGACCACGCAGCATCCTTGATGTGCCCAGAGAGAGAGAGTTCCTATTGCTGGGAGTCTTTGAAAATTGCCCATGATTAGAAATAGAATCATCGTTAGAAATTGTAGGATCAGGGCACCTGGGTGGCTCAGGAGTTAAGCGCTTGCCTTCAGCTCAGGGCATGATCCTGGAGTCCCAGGATCGAGCCTCACAACAGGCTCCCTGCATGGAGCCTACTTCTCCCTCTGCCTGTGTCTCTGCCTCTCTCTCTCATTCTGTGTCTCATGAATGACTGAATGACTGAATGAATGAATGGTCTTTAAAAAAGAAAGAAGTTGTAGGATCAAAACTGATGACTGCTAACAAACTGAATTTTCTGAGTAGCAGCTTATTGTCCAGACTTGGCAAGTGAGTTACTGTTAACCTAGTTTTTTTAGATGCTTTAGTTTATTTTCAAAACAGATGAAATACTATTTTTACAGTTCTGTATCAGTCTTTGTTCTGCTAACCTGGGGAGCAATTTCCTTAAATGTTTTTTTTTTCTTTGCTTAGGATATTGGCCGAGTCACCGGACCTCCGATACTCAACCCTATAGCAAATGAAGTTTACTTGAATTTTGAAAGTAGTACTCCTTGCTTAGCAGACAAGCATTTCAACTATACCTCACTGATCGCATTTCACTGTAGGAGAGGCGTGAGCATGGTAAGTGTGCACAGTCTGGGTGTGCAGCATGGATTAGTGAGCCAGAGCTCCCAGCCCAGGAAGCATGCATCAGTTAAGGACGCCCGTATTGAAAATGTATGCAGTCATCTCTTATGTCAGTGGTGCATTGAATAATGTAAAACCATTAATTTAACAGTGAGTAAGCCCACACTGAATTAATGGGGCAGACTTTGCACATCAAAGCCTGCTATGATTTAAAAATATGAAGCACCTGAGCACAGGAGTGGTATTCAATGGTGTCTCCCGACATATAAAAGTGTCATCTTTCTTTTTCCTTTTTAATACTGTAGCATTAGTGATTTTATTCCTAATGGGAATTTAGACTGACTTTCGGCAGCTATCATCATTCATGATACAACCTCAAATTTAGAAGTTAGCAAACAAAAGAAGGCCTCCAGAAGCAAAATGGCTCTAACAAAGTTACACGTTACCCCTAAGGAGGTTATTCACTTCTGTTCTATGTGCACTTAGAAATAACACGGCTCCCATCATGAGTACCATCTTGTTATGGAGGGTTCCTGTGTACGTTTTTCTTGCTTTCTGTGAATGGGAGATGAATGGGTAGGTCGTGCCCCTGTTTCACAATGACTCGGAGCTGCTGGGTGATGCATGTGACTCGTACAGCCCTGCAGCCCTGCTGCTGCGACCCTCACCGTCTGTAGAGAGCTCTTTGCTCCAGGCAGCCTAGCTTCACAGCACAGAAGCTGTACTCCTGAAATCCGTGAAGCTCTGAAAACTTGCAGACCTCTGACATGAACAAGTGGAGGCTCCTCATGCTATTTGTCCCACTTGATATAAGAATATTCATACATTTTGCTGCAGAAATACGAATGTGCTTGACTATAGGACTGGGTGTGTGTGCATGTATATGAGACAGAGGGGTAATAGAAATATGTATCTCAAATTACCTCTTAAAATCCTGAAGAATGAATTGCAAGGCTCATCTGGCCCTAGGAGCTCAGTAGATGGATTATAGTTCTGGAATGTGTCTCTTATGAATTCACGAAGATGATTTTCTGACTTCCTGGCTTGTAGCAGATTTGTAAGGGAGAGGGAACTCTGGCTGCCAGATAGGGGTGGGTTGACTGTGGTAGGAGGGGATGTGACAGCAGCCTGGTGACGACGGACAGTACGGTAAGTAAGAGTAGGGAAGACACAGACCATTGCTGCCTGGGGCCTCCCTGTATAGTGCCACACCACAGCTCAGGGCCCTTAGACGTGTCCCTGTTCACAGATTGTCCCTTGGCCGTCAGGATAATCTTGAGTTACCAGGGCAGGCGGAGCTGTGATCAGTGAACCCTTTTTATCTCTTTGTATGTGTGTCTGCACGTTTGCATGGGTGTGTCTGTACAGGCGTCTGTCAGCACACACAGCTTAAGGCAGCCTGGTTTTATCTGTAGAAAGGCGACACTATCAGCATTGCATTCTTCAAAGGGGATTGTTTTGAAGATCCACCTCCCTTGAGCGCTGGTTATCTCACCTTCCCACAGAGAGAACGTGTAACGGCTTAGCTCTAAAACTGCTAACCATGTGTGGTCGGATGTCCATGGGGCTTGTGCTGATTCTCTGAGCAGCAGCAGCAGCGTGTTGGAAGTGAGCAGTGTTCACTGGGTTTTAGAGAGGCATCTCACACTAAATGTTCACTCAGCGTTGGAAGGATTTTAGAGATTTTCTTCCCCTGTGGTTTTTATCTTTAGCGGGAATACTTTTTCCACATAAGTTTATAGAAAAACAGATTCTCAGCGGCAACTAAAAATGAAATTCTTGACCAGCTGCCCCATCTGTGTTTTTGTGGCTGTTGCTGAGCAGGGAAGGGCATAAACACATGGATCCAGAATACTTGGCCAGTGGAAGGTCTGGCCATGTGTGTGGCCCTTACGGTGAATATCCTCAGTTTGTACAAACGGAACCGCTGCTGGCCAGCATACCAGAGCCCTCGCCCCCCCTCCTGTGCAATGCCAGGAGCTCAGTTTCACACCCTTCTCTGTCATGATATTTGAAGAACTGGTAGTATGGACACAGAGACTCTGTGTCTAAGGGCAGGGCGATGTCCTGGAAGTAGTGAGGGGTCCCATGTGTGTAGGCAGGGCTGCCTGGCAGTGGCATGAGGGCACAGCGGGTGGTGATGACTGGCCCTCCCTCCCAGAGGGGGGCTGCTGCAGGTCACCCAGAGCACCCAGCAGCCTCACAGCCATGGCCATGGCTCCCTCCCCTGCCAGGTGCAGGGATGGTACCCACTGTCCCGGAAGCAAGGGTTTCTCTGTAGTGCCAGCAACGGGAAGGAGAACTGTGTGAGGACGCTGTACATGACCCATGTGGGTTTTTTTTTTTTCTGATAGGGAGCTCCCATGCTGCTGAGGACCAGTGACTGTGACTTTGTGTTTGGGTGGGAGACCCCGCTGGTCTGTCCAGACGAAGTGAAGATGGACGGCTGCTCCCTGACGGATGAGCAGCTGCACTACAGCTTTAACCTGTCCAGCCTTTCCAAAAGCACCTTCAAGGTAATGCCACTCACCCAGAGCCCACTGATCTTGGGGGACACCGCGACCTGGATTCTTTGTGTTATCCACTTGTGTTGTAGGTAATGGGACACCTGTGACCACTCAGGCACGGTACATGGAGGGGTAATGGGTTTAGCCCCCATCCTGGACATGCACAGGATTAGCCTATTGGGGGTTTTAGATTGTGTAGCGAACAAGGTACAACCAACACTTGAGCTCTGCCCCACAGTTCAGAGTTTCACTCCTTAGGGCTTTGTAAAGATTAAATGGTGCAACAACAGAGATCAGAAGGCTGCTTGGGGACGTGCATATGACCAGGTCCTGCAGAAGGATAGGGCCAGGTCTGGTGCACCCCTCAGAGGCCACGTGTAATTCCCCCGTGTCTCCTTCCAACCTGGCTTTAAGATACACAGAGGCAGCTATTTTGCTGAGTCAGAGGTGATGGATGGAGGGAGCTGACTTGTGATGCATCTGGGGGTGGGGGCTTATCAGGCCTGTGTGTCATGGACTGTTGGTGATATTGATGAGGCCATGGGCATCTCAAGTCACTGGTGTCTGGGGGACCTTCCACCTCTGGGCCTGTAGTCTAGATGTTACTGAGTTATACACTGTGGACTGTGCCCACCTGATCCCAGCACCTCCCAGGGGGTGGTAGCTGGGGAGTAGTGAGCCCAAAAGCCAGTGGTGCTAGCTCCTGTGATGGAGACCTTCCACAGGTGTGACAGGTGTGCAGCAGGTGTGAGCCCACAGAGGGCGGGGCTGAGCAAGGAAGGCAAGATCCAAGCTTAGTTAGGCTGTGTCTGCTTTCTGCTCATCGATCCAGACCTCAGCACTCCTGGGCTTTGGGAAGGAGGATGAGCAGCCAGTAGGGGCCTGGAGGGAGGAGGAAGAGGCTGGGCTTGGGGGTGTGGTATGGATCCTTCCAGTGGTTGGAGGGAAATGCTCAGGTGGTGGGTAAGGCATTGCCCTGCGGAGGCAGGTCAGGATTGGCGAGAAGGTGGAGAGGACCGAGGCACCTGTGCAGAGCCCCCGGCAGCCTCTGCTTTCTGGCACAAGTGCACCTCCCTGCAGTGATGGCTCTCTCTCCACCTCCAGACTTCTGACCCCCCACGTGTGCTATTGTCTGTCCAGGTGACTCGAGACTCACGCACCTACAGCATCGGGGTGTGCACTGCGGCGGCGGGCCTGGATGAAGGAGGCTGTAAGGATGGGGGTGTCTGCCTACTTTCTGGGAGTAAAGGGGCATCTTTTGGACGGCTGGCTTCAATGAGACTGGATTACAGGCACCAGGATGAAGCTGTCATTTTAAGTTACGCCAATGGAGATAATTGTCCTCCAGGTAAATCTTTGTAGCAGGATGTTTTAATGTTCCTTTAAAACGTGGTGTTAGACCCGGCCGCAGGAAGAAACTGAGGAATGAAGCTCCAGATGCTATGAAAGTGGACTCCTGGCTTGGACCACATGGCGTTCTGTCCACACAGCCCTGAGTGTGAGTGCTCGGGCCTCGGACACACCTTGGCCTGTGAGCCACTTGTTACACTGTGACCAAGAATCCCAGTGGTCCCAATGTTGGCTTAGGGTGATTGCTTCCACACGAGATCCTTTTGAGCATTCCTAGGTGACCGTGCCTGGCAAGGAAAGCACAGCTGATGTGCTGGGAATCAGGGTCACCTAGATGTTTTTCTTTTTTCCAGAAACTGAGGCAGGTGATCCCTGTGTGTTCCCCTTCATATTCAATGGGAAGAGCTACGAGGAGTGTGTTGTGGAGGGCCGCGCAAGGCTTTGGTGCTCTACCACTGCAAACTATGACAGAGACCACGAGTGGGGCTTCTGCAGACACTGTACGTAGCGGAGCATGCATCTGGGCTCTGGCTCCCACTTAGTCGGCGTCCCTCCCAGGCTGGCTTCATGCTCAGAGCTTTGTGGATGTCTGGGTTAATTCTGTCGCATATATTTTTCCATGTCAGGCCTATATTCCATAAAGAAAGGACATCTCAAATTCTCCGTGGGATGTGTTATGTGACCATGTACCTAGACCGGAGTAGAGCAGGGCTGAGATGCAGATGCTGGGTGGTCAGCGAGGTCCATTCAGTAACATGGGGGGTTGGTGCCCTTATGCTAATTTGCAACATTGGCGAGGCCCATTCCTGCCTCTGTAGAGACCTACTTGTCATGGGTCTGCAGGCTGGGAGTGATGAGAACAGTGGTGGGCTCATTCACTGGCTCTCGGCTCTATGGCAGGCCCAGGACAGGGGCCAGGCCTTCAGGGTGAGCCAGACTTCGTGCCCTCGCTCTGATGATGCGTGGAGACCAGGGCTGTGAGCGAATCCTTCTCAAATGTGTGACACCCACAGATGGGAGTTCTCAAGGAAAGTGATGAGAAAATGCATTAAAAAAATTATTTTTTATAAAGGAACAGGAAACAAGATGATAGAAACTATAAAGTGTTAAATCTTCAGGGTGCTGTTATGTATGTATATATTTATTAACTTAAAGATTTTATTTATTCATTCATGAGAAACATAGCGAGACAGAGAGAGAGAGAGGCAGAGACACAGGCAGAGGGAGAAGCAGGCTCCATGCAGGGAGTCTGACCTGGGACTCGATCCCGGGTCTCCAGGGTCAGGCCCTGGGCTGAAGGCGGCGCTAAACCACTGAGCCACCCAGGCTGCCCAGGGACTATCATAGTTTTGAGGCTTCTTAAGATCTTTCTCCTGGTCTGTTGGATGACACTCATGTTTTTAGTTAATTCCAGGTCTCTTACTGTTGCTGTTTTTATTTTTTGTCCTCATTCATGCGTGACCAAACGTTGAATACCATGAGGGATTGAGCTAGTGCCATGGGGTCATTAAGAAGCACAGAAAGAGACAGACACTGGGCCCTGAGGGGCCTTGGTCTGTTCAGGGTCGGGGTAGGCGTGAATGAGGCAGGCTGAGTTCTGGCTGGGGCGCAGGGGCAGTGGGCACTGACAGGTGGAGTCATCAGCATGAAGCACAGCAGAGTGGGTGGGGGCTTGAGAGCCGGCCTGGGACCACGCTGTGGCCTAAGTTTCCCTGCGTGCCGTTCCCCAGCAAACAGCCACCGGATGTCCTCGATTATCTTCAAGTGCGATGAGGATGCTGATATCGGGAGGCCACAGGTTTTCAGTGAAGTTCGTGGCTGCGAGGTGACCTTTGAGTGGAAAACAAAAGTTGTCTGCCCTCCGAAGAAGATGGAGTGCAAGTTCATCCAGAAGCACAAAACCTATGACTTACGGCTGCTGTCCTCGCTCACCGGGTCCTGGTTCTTTGTCCATGAAGGAGTCTCGTGAGTACCTGTTGCCACTTGCTGGCCATGTCCTTCAGGTAGTAGGCTCATGGTGGTCTACCCCCTTTGTCCTTGCAGAGCTGGGGCTGCCACGTAAGCCTGGTGTGCCCCGGGAAGCAGCCCGCTGGCATCAGGGCCAGGGCATGGGGCAGGTTTTGAAGGCAGAGGTGGACGTTTGAAAGGGAGCCTTTGGAACCAGAAGCTGGAGATCAGTGGTTGGTTCCATAGAATGAGTCTTGATCAGCATTGTGCTCTGAGGGACTTCTGTCCACTGCTGGGTGTATGGGTGTGTGTGTGTGTGTGTGTGTGTGTGTGTGTGTTCTCAGCTCTTTGGCACGAACCCCTTTGGCTTTATGTGGGTCCGAGGTTTGTGGGCTGTGGTGGCCGCTCCATGTGCGATTCCCCCTCTGCCAGGGGCCCCCGGATTGGGAAGTCCTCTGTCTGGACTTGCAGGACTTTGGTCCTAAGGTTACCAGCTTGCTAGGAGTGGAGCCACTGCTGCTCTTCAACTCCAGCTCTTCAAAACCACAGCGTCTCAGGGCTCACCCCCACCTGCCTGGGTGACATACTCCCTTCTCCAGTAGCTAACTACTCCTTGGGCCTTTATTTGAAAGTCTGTTTCAGTGCTCCATTCAGAGGTGCTGTGGGATACTTGGTTGTCAGAATGAGTACTGTTCCTGGAAGTTATGCCCAGAGCTGCCACCCAGTGTGTCAGGGCAGACTGACCTTGCACCCCCACCCCCGCATCCCTTTGGATTGTTTTGCAGGTACTATATAAATCTGTGTCAGAAGATATATAAAGGGCCTCTCGACTGCTCTGACAGAGCCAGCATTTGCAAGAAGAGTGCATCTGGAGTCGTCCAGGCCCTGGGGCTCGTTCACACACAGAAGCTGGACGTCTTAGGTAAGGCCCTGGGTCCTTGTCGTGCTCAGGTTATAGGTGTTGCATCCGAGTTGGGAAGGTGAGGGCTTCCTCATAGGACCACGAGGGCAGCACTGGCTTTAGTTGAAACTGACACATACTCTTCCCAATGACTGTTTCTAAAGCATTTTGGAAATTCCTGGAACATTAGAATAAGTACCATTTTGTATTCTCAGAGATAGCAGTTCTGGCAGGTGTATGTGGAGGGGTCACCTCTCCTGGGAACGTACTTCTACCCTGGGAGGGTCACAGTGGTTAAGGTTCCCCTGAATCCTTGCTCCCATTATGGGTTGAGTGTTGAAGTCTGCGTATACATGTGGCAGCATTTATTCGGGAGAGCTGAACGGCAGTTACGTAAGTCTTTACCAAGACTGTCTTGGTAAAGATAGTTCAGGGGTACATTTTTGGAATGTCTTAATAATTTAGAATATAATGAAAGTCTTAACGTTAGTAGAAAATTCAACTTGCAATTGGTTGTTGAGTGGAAGATTCTATCTTTCGTTATTGAGAGAGAACGAGTGAGAGCAAGAGCGTGGATGGGGCTGGGGAGAGGGAGAGAGAGAATCTTTAGCAGGCTTCATGTGCGGAGCGTGTCATGGGGCTCCATCTCACGACTCTTGAGATCATGACCTGAACGAAAATCAGAATCAGACACTTAACTGACTGAATCACCCCGGTATGCCTATCTTTCATTATTTACAGGAGAAGGTAGGTCTTTCTTAGATAGGAACAACTGGGGTGTGTTTGGGGTACCAGAAAGAACAACACCTTTACCTAGCTAGAGTAGAGCGGGGCCCCGAGTTGTCCTGATTAGGCCACAGGGTGACTTGAGTCTGCTGGAGCTGTTGGGAGGGAGAGCAGGTTTCCAAGGGAACCCCTGTCACTCTTGACGAGAAGTACACCAGGTCTTGCAGGTCGGTCACATCACCTGGAGGGGCCCTCCTAGCCCATGGGTTCGGGTTCATGGCCGTCCCCACACAGCTCACAGTGAGGGTGAGGGTAGCTCTCTGTTCCGCAGTCTCATGATTGTATGTGGACACAGGATCAGCCTTTCCCTCAGTTTCCCACAACCAGCTGAAAGAGGTTTGCTTCGTGAAGGACTCACTGGAGCTTGCGTTAGCAGGGAGCTCCTGGTCCCCAGCACACTGGGGGCCCCAACAGGACAGCTGTCCGAGGACAAACACCATGACCCCAATCTCAGTGAGGGCTGCGGCCATTTGGGGTGGAGAAGTTGACTCTCTGTTCCAGTTGCTAACGTTGATCCCCAGCTGTGCTTTCTGCCTGTGTAATCCTCCTGGTGTCGTGAGGTTGGGCTTGGGGTTAGAGTCCAGGTCACAGGTCAGGGGCACTAAGCCGCGGAAGGTCGAGTGGCTTGCCTGGTAGTGCGGGGTGTTTACATTATGACTTGCACTGGTTTGGTTCCGTACTCTAGCAGTTTAAGAATTTCTTTTTAAAGCAATAGAACTCTTTTTTCTAAAATTTTACTGAGGCGCCTAATATTTAACTCATCCAGTACCACTTTGAATTTGGGGAGGGCCAAGAGCCTGGGCCTCTGGCTGAGCCAAGTCCCCTGCGCTTTGACCTGGGTCCCGGGTAGGACATGTGGGAAGCTGGTACGAAGGCCCATGTTCCCCTGGCCTCTCCTGTCTTGGGTGTGTGTGGCTCCCGAGGGCCCCTCCCTGTGGCCCTGAGCCAGGCCGGCTGGGCTCAGGCAGCCCCAGGACAACTCTGGGCAGCCCTACACAGTAGCTGGCAGCAGCGCGAGAGCTGAGCTGGTTGCCACACTGGCTTCTGTGCACTTGCAGCCGAGAACCAGTGCTCACTTTCCTCTTAGATCCTGCAGGTCAGGGTCTCAGCTCTTTATCTGTGTTTTCAGAAGTGGAAAAGTTGAATGCAGAGCCAGAAGACCCGAGAAAACCAGAGTCGTTCTGTTTCTGGTTTTTCTCGTTGTAGTTTGGAGGTCTAGCACCTCCCGTTACTACCGGGGGACTCAGATGAGGGGATTTGTTGGGAAAGCACCTAAAGGACACTGGAATTAGAGCAGCCATGACAGCTGGCATTATGTGAGGTTCTTCTCTCTGTGCCTGTCGCACTGGGCTCGTGGCAGACACTTAGGCAGTATTGCTCTTGCGCAGGTGAGGAGATAGGCTCAGCAGCTGCGTAGCCCAGAGTCAGGCAGCTAGGGAGCAGGCGGGCTGGGATCTGAACCCAGGTCTTCCCTAGCCGTCAGGTTGTGGTGTGGACCAGGAGGCGGTCACCGAGCTTGGCAAGGCTGAGAACCCAAGACTGAAGACTTATGGGTCTTCAGAAAGCTGAACATTTGTTCTGTTTGGGGTTTTAATATAGATGTTGACTTCTGACACTGAAGCTTTTTATAACCAGAAATAACGTCACCTCCATCATTTGTGTGTTTCAGATGACAAAGTCATCGTAACTTACTCAAAAGGTTATCAGTGTGGGGAGAATAAGACGGCATCTGCCGTCATAGAGTTGACCTGTGCGAAGACAGTGGGCAGACCTTCGTTCATGAGGTGAGAGAGTCGGGGCCTCCCCGGGAAGCGAGCATGGAGCGGGGCTCGCCAGGATCTCTCTACAGGGTTTTCCCTTGTGGCTATGCCGACGGGTGTGCAGGGAAAGGGGGTTTGGGTGGCTGCAGTGAGGAGGGGCCCAGGGCTATTAATTGTCCGATAGTGTGTAGAGCTGCTCTGCACCAGGAGGGATTTCCTGGAAAAGGCTGGGACACCATGGTCCGTTGACTAAAGCGGTGCTGTAAAGCAGTGTTTAACTGGACTCTTCAACATCATTGTAGACCCAAAGGGGCAACAATGGGTGCCACCCAAGGCCAGCTGTTCAAGCGGCCTGAGACCCCCAAGTAGGTGGGGCTGGCACCTGGGATGCTCTTGGATTCTACTAGAATTTTCTAGGCAACTCTGCATCTAATGCTAGGAGGAGTTTGGCCAACAGAGGGAGCATATGAGCTGCTGTTTGATTCTTCCAGAAGCTGGGCTGGAATTTCTGGGGAGACCCGGGAATTGTCTGAGGATTTAAATCAATGTAGGAGTCAAAAAAGCTTGTAAAATAAAGTTCAAAAATTTGGGGGCAAATTTTTTCAGCTTTTAGATGTCACACAGTGTTTTTGATTTTTTTGTTTTTTATTGTTTTAAGATTTGATTTATTTATTGGGCTGGCAAGGGGAGTGGGGAACAGATTCCCCACTGAGCAGGGAACCCGACATGGGACTCTCCATCCCAGGACCCTGAGATCATGACCTGAGCCGAACATAGACACTTAACCAGCAGAGCCACCCAGGAGCCCCTAGATGTCACATAGTTTCTTAATTTGAACAAACAAGCCCATATTAAACAGTTGCGTACTTTTTCACATTGCTGATGAGCTAGACCATCATCTTCCTTATTATGCTGTTGAGAAGTGTAAATAATAGCCATCCTAGTGCAGAGGTGCTGGCACGCATCCTGGGGGCAACAGGGGCACAGGTGGGGGGGTTCCCAGAGCTCAGAAGCGCCTGGACCCCTGAAAGCCAGTGGCCGTCGTCCAGGCACACAAGGCTCTGCAAGGCCCCAAGTCAGTGGGCGTGACCGCAGTCCATGCTCCCCTCCATCCAGGTTCGACATCGACAGCTGCACTTACTACTTCAGCTGGGATTCTCGGGCCGCCTGTGCGGTGAAGCCTCAGGAGGTGCAGATGGTGAACGGCACCATCACCAACCCTATAAATGGCAAGAGCTTCAGCCTTGGAGATATTTATTTTAAGTAAGTGGAACATTTTCCTTTAGAACACTGACATGTATTCAAAATTAAACCAGCAATTTAGATCTTTCCCTGGTCGGGGGGAGGGGGGGAGCTGTGAGAAAAATAGGCAGTGTGTTTTAGTTACTGTTTCTAGGTAGTTGTCATATTTTGCTTAAACTGAGGGAAAGCATTACTCAACTATGAAGTTTCAGCACCAAAGATGGTGAATTCTCTCGAGTGTAAAAATAAAGTTGCCCCTCCTCCTTGCCTTCCTGATAGTCCCATGGGTTCGAAGCTGGAAGATGAAACCTGAAACAGTTTTTGATCAGGAAGCCTTGGGCTTACTGGTTTGTGAAAAAAAGAGTTTCTCAGTGGTCTTCCCAGAGGGGTTCCTGAGGTCAGGGGGCCAAGGTGACTGGCCACACACCTGCTGGCTGTGTGGAGGGGCAGCCTGCGGGGGTCATGGTGCGGGGAACGCCACATCTGAGACTGCACACCAGCTCTCAGAGTGCAGGGTGGGAGGCAGGAAGCTGATGGGGTGGAGGTTAGTGCCCTCAGGTGTCTTCCTAGGCCCCCCAGGCTGGCAAAGCAGGAGCAGGGCCGCGACCTGCAGCCCTGCAGCTGTTCTGTGTGTTTGGGTGTATGTAAGTGGGTTTCTGGAAGGACTGGAGGCCCTGCCATCTTTTTTGTCTCTTCAGGCTGTTTAGCGCCTCTGGAGACATGAGAACAAATGGGGATAAGTACCTGTATGAGATCCAGCTTTCCTCTATCACAAGCTCCAGAAATCCCGCATGCTCTGGAGCTAACATATGCCAGGTTAAGCCCAACGACCAACACTTCAGTAGGAAAGTTGGAACTTCTGACAAAACCAAATACTACATTCAAGGTAATTGGTTTCCATTAACATTCCCTGTTCGGCTTCTTTGAGGGAAGAGCTTAACATCTTTGTGAAGAAACTCCCTTAGTTGAAATCCCTGAATTTAAAGCAGGAGTCCTGGTCTGATTCTGTGTCTTGGTACCTGGTCAGCTCAGTGGGCTGAAGAGTTGTGTGAGATGAGCATTTCCCTATAAGAAGAAGGCACCTCAGTTAACAGAGAAACACCTGAAAGCCCAAACCTTGGTGTGAACCAGAGGTTGTGAAGTGGGGGTGAAGGCAGAAGACAAAGTGTGCATGTCCAAGAGTCACCTTCCATTTGGTTTTGTCATGTTGGTTCTTGGCAACTTCAGATATTGTTAGAGAAGAGGAAGATATTTTATGTTTGTCAAAAGGATGAAAAGAAAAAGATAGACACCCTTTAAAAAGTTAAACATGTTTAAAAACCCAGCTGACTTTGATGTTAAAAAGGGCTCCTGAGCTATTCCCCGAGGGGAGAAGCAGCCACTCCCTGAGTGGTAGAAGCCCAGATGTCCATGTTTCTGCTCGGACACTGAGCCCAAGTGTCACTGCACTTAGTCTTGCCCCTCGGGCCCGCCAGAGGGACCCGCCAAAGGTCAGCCTGATTTGCTTTCACAACTCCACGTCATGGTGTAAACGCCCATGGTTCTCTGTTCTTATCCAGTAATTCTGAGTTGGGTTTATTTGGGTCAAGGTGTTTGTTTATTCGTAGTTAATAAAACCCCTTCCAGACCTATTCACTTCAGTATTCATCAACACAGGAAAGTCAGTTTAGTTTGAAGACCACTCTTTGCATTTCGTGAAGAAATGCAGCTTAAATCTCTTCCCAAGTCTTCATTCACCACAGAGGGCAAGAGGAGGAAATCACGGAGCCCCATCTCACTGTGATTCAGAGCTGCCATCCCGGCTCCCCCATCTGCTTGAGGATGTGTGCCTGTGTGCCGGCCTGGCAGGATGGTCTGTTCGGGTCATACCTCAGCCAGTTATGAGTGAGAACACATGGGGCCTTCTTGGGCCCAGCCCGCAGAGCCCGGCTCTCAGGGCTCCCTTCTGTTTGTGGACGTGTCCGCTTCACACACTGAACGCCCTGGCTCTGTAGCTCGGCTGACTGTGGACTTTGAGCCACTGGCAGTTTGGAGAAGGCACCGTCTGCACATGGCTCCCTCACTTCTGACACAAACTACAGGTTTCAGGGAGCTTCCATCACTACCCTGAGGTTTGAGCATTTGCTAGGACTCAGGACTCATTTGAGCTATTACAGTCACAGTTAAGGATAGAAATTGGCCAAGGGAAGAAGCACATAGAATGGCTCCCCAGAAGGGAGCTGGATGCTTCCATCGTCCTCTCCCTGTGGAATGAGGATGTGTTACATTCCTAGTGTCTGTGTGTGTGTGACGATACACACGGAGTCTCACCAACCAGAGACGCTCACCACCACCACCCCCGCCCCAACACTCAGGGCTCCATTGTAGAGGCTGGTTTAGTTGGCGGGCTGCTTGGTTGCCCAGTTGGTCCATTTCATTGTCCAGATGAGCTGATCCCGCATGGCCGGTCCCTGTTCTGAATCCTGCTGTGAGCTGAGGACAGAGGCCAGACCTCTTCTGGGGCCAGGTTCAAGTCATTCCTGCTCCTTGACTTAAGGCAGGGCCTCTGTAATGTGTCAGGCATCTGTGAAAGAAGGTCTTCAAAGAAGACCTTTGAAGAAGGCCCTTCACGTATGATTTTAAGTCTACACCAGCTTTTTAGAAATGTTGGTGATAATGCGGCGTGGCTGTATTGTCTTCCTTTCCAACAGATGGTGACCTGGATGTAGTGTTTGCCTCATCCTCTAAGTGTGGAAAAGATAAGACAAAGTCTGTGTCTTCCACCATCTTCTTCCACTGTGATCCTTTGGTGAAGGACGGGATCCCCGAGTTCAGCCACGAGACCGCCGACTGCCAGTACCTTTTCTCTTGGTACACCTCTGCTGTGTGTCCCCTGGGGTGAGTGTGCTGTCCTGGCACGGACGGCACTTTTGGTCACTTCCCCTTTGGATGGACACTTCCCAGCTGTACCTCCAGCCTGCTCTCAACTTAGCTCAAGCTTATGTTTGTATGTGTCATCCCTACACCCCCACCAGGTTTTGTGGGAATATTCCAGCCTGCCTGAGAACCAGGGAAGCAAACATATAGCCAGTACCCAGCTTCAGGGGCTGTCCAAGCGTCACCCTTCCTGGTCCCTGTCCCCACCACCCACCACTCCCAGTGCATTGGCTGTCCACCTGCCGGCTGCATGCACGAGGCCTGACCGCCCTCACTTTCCCCTGCGCCCCGGCCTTCCCTGGCCGATGCGTCCCCTCACTGGCTTGCGGGCGGCAGATGCTCAGTCTCATCTTTGTGCTCCTAGCACATTTTTCCTTGTGTTCTAGTGCAGGTTCTTATATGATAAATTTCTCTTTAACTTGAACAAAGTATTTATGTTTGAATGAACGAAAACTTGTTCTACAGATTTTGACAATCAGCCGTAGGCCAGGTTTTTATGAGAAGTGTGCATTTCTGTGCTGAGGGCTTTCCGGTAAGGGAACCTACATCTTCTCATGCCCCACAGCCTTCGTCTCTCTGCCTAGTTCTTGGCCAGGTTTAGAGGCACTCATCTAGAACAAAAGGCTACAAGCTGCTGTCCTCTTGGATTTCTTCTTTAGGTTCATCCAGGTTGGTTCTTACAGGAGTTTCTCATCCTCTGTCCCAAGACTAGGATCAGGAGATAAAGTTCCGGCCTTGCAGTTGTTTCTGTTGTTTCCTGAAGAGGGATTTCACTGTAGTCTGGAAAAACTGTGCTAGGGGATGGTGGTGGGGATTCCACATCACATCTGTTAGATCTTAGATTGGTTTTCATTTTTAAAAAGAGTCCACTTTATCGTGTGTTTTCTAGGAACATGGATGTAAGGCAAGTCTTAGCAAATTTCTAAACATTGGTGCCATATAAATAACACACTCAGTGCAATTAAGTTAGGAACCAGTAATGAGAAATTAAGTGAAAAATGGAAACACATTTAGACACTAAAACACACTTCAGAATAATTCCTGGCCCACAGGAGAGCCCGAAGTAGAAACGAGAACACACTTAGGAGTCTGATAAGCAGAGTGGGGTGACCCAGGGATGTGCGTGTGGCCCTCTGTAATCGCCGCCCGCCTCACTCCAGGCAGCACCTACCACCTGTACTCCTGCTTGTGCACCTGTTTTCCATACTCGTGGAAATCTCGCTATCCAAGGACTCTGTCCTTTGCTGTTCTCCACACCCTGGGTTGGGGCCTGCAGGGGTTGTTGCTCGGGGGGATGTGCCACCAAGTGATGTGGCTTCCTTTCAGAGTGGACCTTGATGGTGACAATGCAGGCGAGGACACACAGGAGCACAAGGGGCTGTCAGAGAGAAGCCAGGCCGTTGGGGCGGTCCTCAGCCTGCTGCTGGTGGCACTCACTGGCTGTCTGCTGACCCTGCTGCTTTACAAGAAGGAAAGGAGGTAAGGAGACAGAGGCAGGTGGGCCGTGAGGCCAGTGCTTCAAAGTTGGAGTCCTGGGATCTGAGCTTCTGTGTGTGTGTGTGTGTGTGTGTGTGTGTAAATTATGGAAGCTGTCTTCAAAGCTGTGTTTTTTTAACTGCCTGGGTTCCTGTGACAAGGTGTTCTATTTGAGCAGGGCTGTGGAACCTGTCCCCAGTCTGTGAGCCACATTCTGGTGCTCACGTCACATAGCAGATGCTCTGCAGGCTCTCGGCCTGGCCCATCTGTATCTAGGACATTGGTCTCTGGATGTGTCCTGAGATGGACAAAAAATTAGCACCTTTTATGAGCAGACTTCCTTTTGATCCACTGACCCCTCTACACTATCCTCCCCGCCCCCTTCCTCCCATTGTAAAAGTGAGCATTTACTAGAGCCTGCTGTGTGCCAGGTATGACACCATCCCCTTGGCTCACCTTTTTTGGGTCAGAGGGCTTGTCACCACGTGTGGCTGTCCATCCAGCAGACTTCCACATCATGCATGAGTGAAACACAGAGCCTAAGAGCCCTGTGTGTGGTCAGCCCTGGCAAATGAGAGAGGGCGTCCAGAATCTGTGTGCAGCCATCCCACCCAGAGAGGCATGTGCTGGAATGAAGAGTCAGGGGAGAAGGTCTGGGTGTGAGCTGGTCTTGGCTTAGTTATTTGGCACGCGTAATCTCAGTGCAGCCTTGGGGTGGTGGGAACAACATGGTCTTATTGTAGTCACACAGCACAAACATAGGTAACTTGCTCCTGCCCTCGCTAGACTGCTGAGAGGCAGAGCAGGTTTCAAATCCCCTTCTGTCTGATTCCAGAGCATTCTTTTCACTGAACTGACCCAGCTGCCGTGGGTTTAGTGCGCCTGTGCCGTGGAGGGCCATGCCTGTGGTCGCTGCGGCTTCTGTCAGTGGGCGCTCGAGGTGGTGGGGCTGGCCAGGTGGGCCTTCTGCCCTGCTGGTCCCACCCAGCAGTGACCACTCGCCTTACAGGGAGATCGTGGTGAGCAGACTGACCAGCTGCTGCAGGAGAAGTGCCAACGTGTCCTACAAATACTCGAAGGTAATTTCCCACCTCCCCTGCCCCCAGTATCGGGCTGTCCATATGGTGATGACATCAGTCGGTGATGACAAGAAAAACACAAAAGGGGAAGCATCATCCATTGCTTTGAACCAAAGCACATGTCCTTTTTTCCTATAACTTTTTCTCATTGTGATTATAGCCAATTTTCTTAGAACATTTAATACTGAAGTTGTCTCTACTTTTTTGGCTGTATTTATTTGGGGGAGGGTTTTTTTTTTTAAGATTTTATTTATTTGAGAGAGAGCAGGAGAGAGAAAAAGCATGAGCTGGCAGCGGGGGGCTAGGGGCTGGGGGGTGGTGTTGCAGAGGGAGAAGCAGGTTCCCCGCTCAACAGGGGGCCCAACTTGGGGCTTGATCCCAGGACCCTGCTGAGATCATGACCTGAGCTGGAGGCAGATGCTTAACCGACTGAGCCACCCAGGAGGCTTTTGTTGGCTATTAAAAATAATAATAATAATAATGAAAATTTTTGTGTATCTGCCATTTGGATGGTTGGCTTTCAGATAAATTTCCCCCAAACACATTATTTGTTTAAAGAGCATATGCACGCTCGTGCCTCCTGATACAGCCACCATACTGCTTTCTAAAAGGCTTATTTCAGACACAGTCACCTCCTTCCTGAGGCTTGTCTCACCACTTGGCCCCTCCTGTCCCCTGAGGGCACCTAGCTCAATGTGGAAGCTTTCCTCCTGGCCCTGTCTGCCTTGGCAGGCTCTCAGCAGGAGCTGACCTTGCCAGCTGACCCTTCCTTTCCCTGATGGGGGAGCCTGGGAAAGGGGTGACTGCAGGGGGCAGGGAGGGGTTCCCCAGCTCATGAGTAGGTCCTGGAAGGGAGGGTGACAGAAGAGCAGAACAGGCTCCAGGGTCTCGCTTTGTCTCATGCAGGTGAACAAGGAGGAGGAGGCGGATGAAAACGAAACCGAGTGGCTGATGGAAGAGATCCAGGCACCGACCCCGAGGCCCGGGAAGGAAGGACAGGAGAACGGGCACATTACCACGAAGTCCGTGACGGCCGAAGCCCTCACCTCCCTGCATGGGGATGACCAGGACAGTGAGGATGAGGTCCTGACCATCCCAGAGGTGAGGGTGCACTCGGGCAGAGGGACTGGGGCCGCGAGTGTGCCGCATGGGAGGATCCCACAGAGGAGGGGGCTTCGGGAGAGCGCCGATGGTGCAGGGGGGCTGGTGACAGGGGACAGGGTCCGCAGGGGGAAGCCACGGCCTGTGCCACAGAAGACCGGGACCTCCGGCGGCCTGGCATCCTTCCACGACGACAGCGACGAGGACCTCCTGCACATCTAGTCTCCTGGTGCCTACGGGAGACGCGGGTCCGGCCTCGCCAGGCACCTCCAACCAAATAAGACTTCAGCTCGATGATGCTTCTATCATTTTTGCCTTTAACAAAAACTGTTTCAAAAGGGAAGAGTTTTTGTGCTGGGGGAGAGGGTGAGGAGGTCAGGTTTACAGTCCTTGGAACGAGGCTCTGCTCCTGTCACTGGGGGTGGGGCCGGGGCCCTGGGTTTTGTCCCCAGCCCTCACTTTAAAAGCGTGGCAGCCGGGCGCTTCATAGTGTGTGCCCGGGCCAGACGCATCTTGGAACCGAGGGCTGCGTATTTGAGAAAAACCCTTGCTGCTTTAGGCCCTGTATGGTTTTGACCATTATATTTTAGCATTTAATTCTCTCCTCCTATTTATTGACTTTGACAATTACTCAGGTTTGCGAAAAAGGAAAAAAAAAAAAAAAAAAGAACAAAACAAAAAACATAAAAAAACAAGCCAACAGCCTTTTTCCCCTGACGGCAGGGGTGACGTCAAGGTTCATCCCCCGCCCGGAGGAGAAGCTGTCGGTGTGCTAGGAAGGTTCCATATGAGATTTTTGAACTGGTCAATAATGTAGCCTCTAAGTTAGAACGCTCCATTCTGTCCTTCCTCTTTGCTTCCTGTTTCCTAAGGGAACGCGCACGTGCACGCACACACACGTGCAGAGGTCCCCGAGTGCCTAGGCTCTGGAGGCCTGTTCTCTGCCTCTTCAGTCAGTAACGGCTGCAGCTTTTTGCATGACGTCTTCAATCCTAGGTGCGCAGAGCACATTTATCAGTATTTCTTTCGCCGGCTGGTGAATTCAAACAACCCACCCAAAGATTATTTTTGTGTGTGTGTGAGAATGGAGTTGAGATGTCAGAGAAAATAACTTTTTTCCAGATTTGGGATATAGGTCTCACCTCTTCAGGTTCTCATGATACCACCTTTACTGTGCTTATTTTTTTAAGAAAAAAAAAGTGTTTATCAACCATTCGACCTATAAGAAGCCTTAATTTGCACAGTGCGTGACTTACGGAAACTGCATGAAAGCCGATGGGCCAGCGTTTCGCCCTAGCGTTGCACTTGGGATTCCTGCTCTGGGGGTGCTGGGTTGGCCTCTCAGTGCTGCAGGACAGGAGGGCGGGGCCACTGTCCTTCCCTGGCTGTTGGCACCTTTCTTGAAGTGTTTAATGAATGACTTTTCTCAAATTATAGAATTGTATATAGACTCAGTGGTATTCATGTACTGAAAAGCAAACTACCCTACAGAATTCCTTGGTTTGTACTCGGTTTGGCTGGCTAATTTTGATTTCAACATGAGTGTATTTTTTAAAATTGATTTCTTCTCTCATTTTTTTCAATCGAATTTACTGTAATATAAAGTATTCAATAATTTCAATAAAAGATAAATTATTAGTCGAGTGTTATGTTTTCTTCGCCCCCCCCTCGATGTGAAGAGTCGCTGAACCCATCGCCAAGTCTGGGAGCCTGTGTGCTCTTCTGTGGAGTCCCCAAAGAGGTCTGCATGTGGGTTTCGGCGGTGGGGTCCTGCTGGCCCTTCGTGGGCAGCGCTGGGGCTGCCTCGCCTGCATTCGGCTTTCTGGGGGTCTGACATGTCAGCCCTCTTTTTCGAGAAAGCAGACGTCACGGTGTCCCCAGTTTGCTAAAGCGGACACCTAGGAGTTGGTTGTCCTCAAGCTTCATGTCCAGGGGGCTGTTCTCTCAGGCCTCTCCCGCCTGCTCACTTCCCTCTAAGACACACACAGGAAGGCCCTCCCCACCCCTGTTGGGTCAGGAAGGCCACTTGCAGGCACCCACTGGCCGTGTTGGTGAACGTGATGGCAGAGGTCTTCATCTGAACCCGCGGCCACCTGCCAAATGCTTCTGGGTGTTTGCTCGGACTCTTAAGAACCTCAACCGCCACTGACTGCCCTGGGCTCTGAAGACAGTCACCACCCTTGCCAGCTGTTGTGGGTAGTATTAGAAAAATGTGACCTGACAGCAAATAGTAGGAACTATGATGTTTTCAGAGAAGTGATTTTATTGGTAAGAGGACATCCCTGATACCCGGATACCTTGAACCAACTATCTCATGCCCTTTTGTTTGAGACTGTCCGAGCGTGGTGGAGGAGCAGAGTAAGTGGGGGATGAGCATGATGAGGCAACCCTGTGTCAAGGAAACCCTAGTAAAGTAGAAGTCTGCTCTTAGAACACCTAAAACTATTCTTCACCAACCACTGAAACTGTATAGTGCATACGATGATCCCTTCCAGAAGGTTGATTGGCACCTGGGCATTTAAAACAACATCGGGGGATAATCCAGTCCTTCATGAGAGTTAACCGATGGACATGTAAGTCTCTTCTTGGGGTTCAGGTACTAGGGGTGATGAGCATTTTGGGGACAGGTGGTTTAGAGAGGTTAGATGTAAATCTCCATCAGCTTCTGAAGACCACTCATGACTCAGGTGTGCTCACACGGCTTACTTCTCCAGCTGCATTCGCTGGTCCAATTTTCACAAACGTGAGAATCCCTGGCAAAGGGAACAGAACTGAACCGGCTTTACCAAACCGCCGCTGAACTTGACAATTGTATTGCAGTGGCGTAGGCTGCGTGATGTCACCTCCGGCCGTGTCTCTGGTCTCCCTGTTTTCCAATTACATCCTTCTGCAGCCGTGATCAAGGGAATGTAACTGCTGAAAACTAGCTCGTGATTGGCATATTATGGAGTTAACGGAGTTAATATATATATATATATATATATATATATATATATATATATATATTTTTTTTTTTTTTTAAAAAGGGTAAGTTGGCCTTACCCTTGAGCAAGCCTGTTGGGTGGCCTGAGAGCATGGGGCGAGCCAGTGATCCCTGCAGAGAGCATGACCCCTGGCCCTGGGGGTGACCTTGGTGAGCACTCCGCCCTCTGAGCTCTGGAGGGAGGGAGGGTAGGAAGGTTTCCAAGAAGGTACGGTATGCAGCGCTTTCTAAATGTTTGCCGGTGAGGTCAGAGGTGGGTCCTCATCCACTAGGACCGGTGTCCTTACAACAAAGACAGAGACAGATGTGCACTGAGAGAGGAGGATGTGACGACATGGGGAAGACGGCCTTCCACAAGCCAACGAGAGGCCTAGAACACATCCTCCCTTCTTAGCCCTGAGAAGAAACCAGCCCTGCCACACTGTGGTTTTGGGTTCTGGTCTCCAGGACTGTGACCTCTAATACATGGCCTATGATTTCAGTTCCCCTGGCCTGTGGCCCTTTGTTACGGCCGCCCCGGGATGCTAATCAAGGGATGTGAGGCCCGGTCGGTCCCCTAGAGGGTCCTGGTGGCCAGCAGACACAGGGAGGACCCACAGTTGTGCCTGGGGGCCTCGTTGAAGCTGCCCCCTGTGACCTGTGATCGCCATCGTGCCCGTCAAGGAGTGAGTGGGCGAGTGAACAGGTGGGCTCCTTTGCGGGGACAGGGTGGGTGGGTCACTGAGAGCCCAGTAGGTTCTCACGGGCTGGACTTTGACAGGTATCCTTAGGTTACTGGGACTTGGGATGCCGGCATCCAGTTGGGGATAGAACCGGAACCCAGAGCCCAGTGATGGCTGGCTCCAAACCCGTCCCCAGTGTCTTGACTAGTCTCTGCTCCCAGGGACCCCTGGCCCCGAGGGTGACCTTGGTGAGCCCTCTGAGCTCTGGAGGGAGGGAGGGTAGGAAGGAATATGTGTGGCTGTTTCCTACGTGTGCTGGGACAAATGAGGACCAGAGGTTGTAAGCAGCAAACCAGGCAGGCACACACAGGCTGTTGGGTCCGGATGGTCCTGGCGCCGGGAGATGGGAGGTGGAGACAGGAGGCTGCCCTGTTGGGCCTCTGGCCGAGCTCTGGGGGGTAGGCTCCCGCGTCGGTGGGTTTGGTGTCAGCAGAGGGGCCCCGACATGGGGCGGGCGGGAGCCTGCGGTGTGAGGACGGCCTGGGTCACAAGGAAGGCCGTGCCCTGATGGCCCTGCCGAATCTCACCACGGCTCCTGTGCTGGTTCCTCGTTTCTGGTGGTTTCCATACTCCCCACTGCAGTTTCCCTGTCCCTTCAGGTCCTTAAGAGAAAGCTGTTGTTTTGGACAAGGGGCTGGGGACTGAAGGCTGTGAGGAGAGGACATGGTGGTGCCCTCCTGGCGGCACAGAGATGGAACCAGCAACCCCAGAGCTGGTGAGGAGGCCTGCAGCCTGGGACAGGCCTGGGACTCAGCCCTGGGGCTGAGTGCAGCCAGGGGAGGGGCCCCCATGAGGTGGGGGTGGCAGGGGTGGGGAGTTGCCATGGGTGGTTTGGTGGTTGATTACAGGGTCATAGTGCTTGGTGCTTCTCCTGTTTTCATTCTGATCCCCAAGATGTCCTCGGCCACCCTCGCTGCACCTGAGCCAGGAATCGTGAGATGGGAAACCGAGTCCCTGGTCCAGGCAACACAGAGAGCGAGTGGGCAGCCCTGGCTGGCTTGAGTGGCCACTCGTTTTCCTGTGTAGGTAAAACCGAGCTCTCCCTTCTCCTGTGTGTATCTCCCTTGCTCCTCACTCAGAACGTCTCACTTCGGGTCACCAAGTGTGTGGGGTTCTCCCCACACCAAGCAGTGCTCTGGAATACCACCTGCGGGTCCTATAATTTAACTGGATTATGACACTGTCTACCTGGAGATAGCCTCAGACCCCAGGTAAGGGGCCCAGTCCCACAAGACCACCCCCCACTTCAGACACCAATTGCAGATCGAGGGTCCCCAGGTCACCCATATTTCTGTGACTTGGATGCAGATCTGGGTCCCATGACTGCTTCCCCTTTGAATTCAATGGATTTGCTGGAGCAGCTCAGAGAACTCAGGGAAACACTGATATTTACCAGTTTACCAAGGAATACGATCAAGGAAACAGATGAGCAGCCAGATCAAGAGGTACATAGGGCAGCAGAGGGGCTTCTGTCACCGTGAAGTTGGGGTGCATCATCCTCCTGTTGTGGATGCGTTCACCAGCAGGAAGCTCTCAGATCCCTTACTTTTGGGATTCTTTCTTTTTTTATTTTCTTTCTTTCTTTTCTCTTTCTTTCTTTCTCTCTATTTTTTAATTCATGAGAGACACAGAGAGGCAGAGACACAGGCAGAGGGAGAAGCAGGCTCCCTGTGGAGAGCCCAATGCGGGACTCGATCCCAGGACCCCGGGATCACGACCTGAGCTGAAGGCAGATGTTCAGCCACTGAGCCACCCAGGTGCCCCACTTTTAGGATTCCTACAGAGGCTTCATCACATAGGCTTGATGGATCATTAGCTCTGTTTTCAGCCCATCTTCCTCCTCAAGAGAATTGGGTGGGGCTGAATGTTCCAAGCTTCCATGCATGGCTTGATCTGTCCTGTGACCAGGAGCCATCCAGGAGTCACATCATTAGAACAAAGGACACTCTTGTCACCTAGGAAATTACAAGGGTTTCTGGAGCTCTACGCAAGGAACCGGGGAAAGAGACCCTGACACATTTCCTATGAACTCACACCAGTAGAAAGGACTGCCTTTCAGCTGGGAGTGTGTGAGGTCCTGGCTCTGGGGAGGCTTGCCCAGGCCCCCCTCCTTCCCACCCTCCCAGCCAGTGCTCAGCCCTCTGGCAGCAGCCCGCATAGGCAGGGGTATCGCAGAGCTGCAGCCCTGTGACGTGGGCCTTACTTTGGCCACACCAGCCGGTATAGCCCTGGGCTTGAGGCCGGCTCCCAGTGCCCACGGAGCAGAGAGAGAAGAGTCCAGAAACAAAAGGGTGCCGTTGGCACCGTAAACACTGCCCCGTCTGCCTCTCCTGTGCGCAGGTGAAGGGACCCGTCCTGACATCTGTGTCTGTGTCCCAGGGCTGAGATGGGGGGCGGGGAAGATATTTCCCATCTGATGCCGTTTTGATGTCTCCTGTCAGCAGCTCCAGCCAAGGCTCCTGGGGTCCCACCCAGTGTCCAGTTGGTCCCCTTGGCCCAGTGACCCGGGTGTCAGCTTGTTGTATAGTCAAGCAGCTGGGAGTCTACCACCTGGGCAGGCTGGGAGGGCGGTGCTGGGTCAGGTCCCATGGGGTCCTGCAAAGCCCGGCCATCCTATGTTGG
The DNA here is from genome assembly GCF_048164855.1 of Canis lupus baileyi. Classification (NCBI taxonomy): domain Eukaryota; kingdom Metazoa; phylum Chordata; class Mammalia; order Carnivora; family Canidae; genus Canis; species Canis lupus. The sequence continues at coordinate 50,170,268 of NC_132838.1, forward strand.
GGTGAGGATGTGGGGGATGAGTGTGTTAGGGAGCTCAGCTATCCCCTCACCGTGTGCCCCAGGCTGAAGGCCTGGTGAACCAGAAAACCAGAGGCTGCTTCCCCGTCCGGCCAAGGCGCCGCTGCCGCGCTATGATCAGTTTGCAGCCAGCTCCTGGCCCTGCGTGCTCAGCCTCAGTCCCTCCCAGCGAAACGCGGGACGTGAGTCTCTGTCTGAGAGGCCAGAGGACCTGACGGCTCGCTCCCAGCTCTGCCCCACGATGAGCAGGCCCCTCGCTCTGATTTCCCCCCACAGGAGGCCAAGGGGGAAGCAGGGTGAAGGCCTGGAGGGGCCGGGGACCCCAGGCTGCCCCTCTGCCCCCTTCCCTGCTCCGAGATTGGCCACAGAGGGGGTGTGTGCAGTCGGATGGGCCGAGGGGAGAGCTGCTCGAGCCCGGCCTCTGCTGCCAATGCCTGGCCTCGGCCGTCAGTCCGGCAAGTGAGGTCCCAGGGGGCACGCGTGGAGCACAGGTAGCCAGCCACAGGCCTTGGGAGCGAGGTGGCTCCTAGGCCCCCAGGCCCTTCAGGACCCTGCTGCTCCCCAGAGCCCACAGTTTCTCTCCTCGTTTATTGCTGTGTAGCCACATCACCACAAAACTAGGTGCGTAAGGCCACACACATGTGTCTCCCATGTCTGGGGGACAGAAGCGTGGCCACAGTGTAGCTGGACCCTCTGCAGTCTGGGGAAAAATCTCCTTCTGAGCCCACGTCGTCCCTGCAGTTGTCAGCACCTTATGTCCTTGCCACGTGGGCTCCCCCACAGGGCCATTTGCTCCATCAAAGGCAGCAATGGGAAGAGGAACGTGGCTGTTAAACTGTGATGTAATCACATGGGTGGCATTGCCACATTGGATGTGTTGCATGGAGACAGGCGAGTCTCAGGTCCCATGGATACCCCAAGGTGCCGACTCCAGCAGGGGGCCACCTTGCCATCCCAGCCTGCTACACCCTTCCTGCCTTTTCTCACCGACTGCTTGCCCTCCCGCCCCGTCCCCCTCCCCCCCGTCAACCCACTGGATAGATGGAAGGTGCTCGACTGGCTGAGGGGTCAGTGTGGGGGGCTCCCCTAGTGCCGTCCACTGGAGCTCTCCCTTTGTAAGTCTGTGCCCCCCTGAACTGTAAGCTGTTGGGAGGTAGGGGCTGCCCCAACTCTGCGTCCTGGAGCCTGGGGCTGCTGGAAACGTGTAGGGACTTGGCACGGTATTTGTGGAGTGAGCCAAAGAACTAACACAGCAGGTGGTGAAGAAGGGCCGGTTAATAAATGAAGGGATGTTGCTCTGGAGCTGAAGGAGGTTCAAGTTCAGTGACAGCGTGGACTTGGAGGCTGCTGTTAGCTCCCTAAGCTTCTGTTTCCCCAGCTGAGCAGTGGGGAGTCTGATCACACCTCCCGTGAAGGCCGTCGTGAGGAGTTCCAGAACACACGCAGGAGCCCTGTGCTGGAGGCTGACGGCCTTGTCATTGATGGTCACTGGTCAGCCTGGCTGGTGGCTGAGTCTAGAGCCTTTCACCTGGGATGCTGGCCTGCAGAGCCCTCGGCGGCGGCGGCAAATAGGATCAGATGCTCTGCAGAGCCAAGCTCGAGGCCAGTCCGTGCAGGGGGTGGGGGTGGGGGTAAGGGTGGGGATGGGGGTAGGGTACAGGCCAGCCTATGAGCCGCCGGATTGCACAGCCCCTGTAGCTGTGCCAGCAGGCAGCTGGCCCTCTTTGATTTAGCTGGATTCTAAAATGAAGTTTTTAGATAAGCAATCTCTCTGGAAGAGCCAACCAGGGGGTTTACCCAGCGGGCTCTAACTCTCTCCTCTCTGGGAGGGAGCTCTGACTCCAGAGAATTCAAGGGGGCACCTGGGTGGCTCAGCGGTTGAGCATCTGCCTTCGCCTCAGGTTGTGATCCAGGGTCCAGGGATCGAGTCCCACATGGGGCTCCCCCACAGAGAGCCTGCTTCTCCCTCTCTCTGTGTCTCTCATGAATGAATAAATAAAATCTTTAAAAAAAAAAAAAAAAAAAGAGAGAGAGAAAGAGAATTTGAACCTCCACCTAGTTGACTTGCTTCCCGGCCAAGCACCGGGATGTGGCCGGTCACCCTCCTGCTTCCACCCTTGCCTGTCATGGGCGCCACGGGGTGAAAGATCGCTTCCAGTTGGTCGGCTTCCAGGTAGACGTGCTTGGACAGCAACTTGCTTTCGAACCAGCCCATCGCAGAGAAGTCCGCACGGAACATTGACCCTGGCCACCGCGGCCGCGACAGCTGGGTCAAAGTGATGAAGGTGCTGGCTCCGTTATGCCCACCGTGGATGATATTCTGGAGCAGGTCGGCGAGTTTGGCTGGTTCCAGAAGCAAGCCTTCCTGACCCTATGCCTGCTCTCGGCTGCCTTCGCCCCCGTCTACGTGGGCATCGTCTTCCTGGCCTTCACCCCGGATCACCGCTGCCTGAGCCCCGGGGCGGCCGAGCTGGGCCGGCGATGCGGCTGGAGCGCGGCGGAGGAGCTCAACTACACGGTGCCGGGCCCGGGGCCCGCGGGCGACGCCTTCCCCCGCCAGTGCCGCAGCTACGCGGTGGACTGGAACCAGAGCGCCCTGGGCTGCGTGGACCCGCTGGCCGGCCTGGCCGCCAACAGGAGCCACCTGCCGCTCGGGCCCTGTCTGCACGGCTGGGCCTACGACACGCCCGGCTCCTCCATCGTGACCGAGGTGAGGCCGGGCCCTGTGTTTGAGGGAACAGGAGGGCTGCAGGGGCAGGAGGAAGCACACCGCAAATCCTAGAAGGTTCAGCTTCGCATCAGGGAAGAAGGGGGGAGAATTTTATTCGCTGATCACCTAGGCCATGTCCGGCGCTGTCCTGGGCACTCGGTGGCCTGCTTCTCCTGTCTGGTCCCCTGTAGACGTGGGGTATTAGAGGAGCGGGCTGGAGGTAGGGGAGACCTTTGCAAGCCAGGCTGAGCTGGATTGTTAGGACATTGGTCTGCAGGGAGACAGGTTCCTCTTCTTTCTGGCCCACTGGCTTCTCTAAGAGCCTGCTGCATTCACTTGGGGTGTCATTAGATTGGTGGGTCTCCCTTTCTGCACTCATGAGAGAGCTAAATGCTGGCTGGGATCGTGTGGAAGCAGCTCTGGCTTTGGAGAAGGACCTTTTTTTCTTTTTTTTTTTTTCTTTTTATTTATTTATTTATTTATTCATGAGAGACACACACAGAGAGAGAGGCAGAGACTCAGCAGAGGGAGAAGCAGGCTCCATGCAGGGAGCCCCACGTGGGACTCAATCCAGGGGCTCCAGGATCAGGCCCTGGGCTGAAGGCAGCACTAAACCGCTGAGCCACCCGGGCTGCCCGGAGAAGGACCTTTTCAAAGCCAGCCGTGCCCCAGATCAGTTGGGCGTCACTGAGTACGTTACTCAGGGCCTCTGAGCCTCCACTGCCTCACGGGCCAGCCAGGAATGGCAAGTCACCTGCCCCACAGGATTGGCAAGTTCAACGGTACATGGCATCAGTGCTGGGGCTGCGTCAGGGGCCCTGCTCCTGGCCTACAGGTGGGACGATGGCGTCAGAGGGCCTCATTTGCATAGTTCAGTGGGTTCTTTCTGTATGGTGCCTTGAGAATATTTTAATAAAAAGCCACTAGATTTTTTTTTTCCCTTCATAGACCTTGTAAAAAGTGTTACATTGTGAAAAGTGTGGGCACTTGGAGATTGGCATTGAGGACCATTGTTGAAACCAGAGGCCGGAAGTTATGCAGAGGCACTCTGTTAGCAAAGCCTGGTTTTGGCGAGGGCACTGCTTAGCTGGAACAAGAGGTCACTTAGTGGTTTCAGTGTCAGCACAGCCGAGGCTCCTACTGGAGGAAAGAGCTGTGTCCTCTCCCCTTGCCTGATCAAGGGGCAAGGCTGGGGAGGGGACAGCACAGAGGTTTCTCCTTCAGGAGGAACAGGCGCAGGTGTGACTTGCTTTACCTGCCACTGCCTGAACACCTGGTCTCCAACGCATCCTCCAAAGACAGGTAACCAATGAGACACCTCGCTCCCGGGGGGACCAAACTGTCTGACAGTCTGGCTGGGAATCTAGATCCGACCAAGACAGGGAGGTGTTTGTTCTGTTCTCTGTGATGAGACCTCCTCTGCTAGTAAAGGATCGGATACCATCTTTCATCTATTCACTCCGCGGTCTGCTCACTCAGGAAAGTGTCTGAGCCTTTGCTCTGCTCCCGCACCACCGTGGGGCTGGGAGGGACACAGGCCGTGAGCTTCCCTCAGGGAGGCTGCAGTCTCCAGGGCAGTGAGAAGAAGACCAGTGCCCGGGGTCACGTGTGGGTAGACACACAGGGGCCGTTGGGCTCCCGGGGTGGACGTGTACCTTGGCTGCTGCACAGATCATGGGCACCTTCCAGAAGGAAGTGGCATTTGAATGGAGCCTCGGGCAGTATTCTGAGCAGCAAGGAGAGGGAACAGGACAGACCGGGAGAAGGAGCAAGGGGCAAGGCTGGCTTGGGGGAGAGGGACCGTGTGCTAGGTTCATTTGGGACAATCAGCTGTTACATTGCGTAGAACTCAGGGTTCTTTTTTTCTTTTTTAAGATTATTTATTTATTCATGAGAGACACAGAGAGAGGCAGAGACACAGGCAGAGGGAGAAGCAGGCTCCCTTCAGGGAGCCCAATGTGGGACTCGATCCCAGGACCCCGGGATCATGACCTGAGCCAAAGGCAGATAGATGCTCAACCACTGAGCCCCCAGGTGCCTGCAGTTCAGGGTTCTGTGGAGGAACACAGGCATGAAGGGTGGGGACTCCTCACTTTCCCTCGAGAGCGCAGAGTACTCATGTAAGGTTGCCAGATAAAATGCAGGACACTGAGTTAAATAGGAATTTCAGATAAAAGCCAAACAATTTTTTCAAAAGATTTTACATATTTTTTCATGAAAGACACACAGAGAGAGAGAGAGAGAGACACCGGCAGAGAGAGAAGCAGGTTCCCTACGGGGAGCCCGATGTGGGACTCGGTCCCAAGACCCCGGGATCACGACCTGAGTCCAAGGCAGATGCTCAATCTCTGAGCCACCCAGGCGCCCAAACAATTTTTTAAAGATAATTATGTCCCAGTTTTTGTGCATTTATTTGATGCTGAGAGCCAAGGCAGGGAATACAAGCATTGCATGTGACATACTTACACTAAAAAAAATGTGTTGTTTATCTGAAATTCAAATTCTGAGTATTCTGGATTTTTTTTTTTTTTCTAAACCTGGCAACCCTGTCTTCATTCAGACGAGGAAGTTTGGTTTTGTTTAGGCAGAAAAGCAAAGCAAGACAGTCCTGGCTGGACCTTGGGAGTGGTCTGGACCCAGGGTGCTGGGGCAGGGCGTGTCCCCGGAAGGAGGGGAAGCTGAGCCACGAGCCCCGTGAGAAGCATCTACCCACAGGATGCTTCAGGGGAGATGCAGGGCTGGCCTGGGTTGGGGGAAGGGTCCTGGGGGTGTGGGTGAGCGGGGCAGGAGCTTGGCAGGGTGGTGGCTGGGAGGGGAAGACACAAGAGGACAGAGAAAGAGCTCCAGAACCCAGTGGCCATCGGTGGCAGCAGGGGTGAGCTTCCATGAGACCCCAGATCTCAGCTCTGACAAGGATGGAAGGGATCCTGAGGCTCTCATCCACAGACGGAGCAGGGAGAAAGTGGCTGTGGGTAGAGCATGAAGGGCGGTGGGAGTCTGTGGAGATACCAAGTGTGACAAGACCAGGGCTCTAGGATAGGGGGTGGGGGGCAGGAGGACTCAGCACTCTCCATCCCCATTGCTTTAAATCTGCCTTTGCCTCTTGCTCTTCATCCTAAATTGAAGCGGATTCTCCAGGATTCACCTTAGTGATTCCTTTCTGCAGAAATAATCTTTAATTTAGCCTTGCCCTGGACCTTGGAACTTGCTTACCAGAGGATGCTGAGCCAGCTGGTTTGAACACCCTGGTGTCACCAGCCCCCCACCCTCTGCACTAGGGAGGGGGCTGCGGCTCCTTCTGGGGAAGGAATGTGCCTGCTTCCCCTGACTCCTGAGTCCCCTGTCGGGAGGCCCTGTCCTGCCAGCTGCAGCCCCACCGTGGGCTGGGGGCCCCCCTCCAGGCTGGGAAGCCCTCTCTTCCCCTGCTTGTGAGCATGAGCCTGAGCTCAAGCAAGGCCTCAGCCTGAGGTCATGGGAGTGCTTATACCGTTTGCACACTTGTCTCAGCCTAGAGATCTCCTGGGATCGGCTGAGGAGTTACGGCGTCTGTGTTCTGACAAGGCCTCTGGGTGATTTGTAGACAAGCTTGGAGAGCACTGCCTGCTGCTTGGTAAACGGTGCCTGAGACACTAGGCCCAGGCCGGTGGAATCCCAGCAGGGGCAGCGACCCATCCAGCGCCCCCATGCTGTGCAGTCCCAGGCTTTTCTGAGGGCTGGGCCTGTCTTCCTGGCGTGTACAAATGGGCTGGGGGGCAGTGGTTGGGTGTGAGTTGAGGGGTGGGCACGGGGCATGGCAGGCGGCGTAGCAGAGCGGGGGCAGGGACCTCAGCAGGAGGCCATGGTGGCAGGTAAAGCCAGATGCTCCTTCCTCTAGTGCTGTGAGCGCTCTGGCTTCTGCACAGTCTGGGGACAACATGGAGCCTGCGCCTGCTCATTGCAAAAATTGGAGCACAAGATGAAACCAGTGCCCCGCAGCTTCGGGGAAATCTAGGGTACACAGATGTGGTCTCAGACAGTGTGGGTGGAGGCTGCAAAAAAACCAGTTGGGCAGTTGGAGATACAGACCCGGGGACAGCCAGATAGCTCCCAGGAGTGACCTGTCCCTCCGTCTTTAACGGCAGGGCCTGGGACAGGCCGGGAAAACCAAAGAACCAGAGGAGAAGCTTCGTGGGGAGGGTGTGCTTTCAGCTGAAGGGAACGAACGTTTGGGTTGGTAGAGGGAATGCCCGGGACGCCCCGTGGTGTCTCGTCGCGCCCCAGAGCCGAAGCCGTCACGGGAGTGGACCGCGGGGTCTGGGCGTAGACAGCTGGTGGTAGGACAGGCTCACGATTACTTTCTCAAAATGAGGTGGTGACACAGAGGGCTACCTATGTTTTATTTTAAAAAGTGCTCATGTCCAGGAAGTAAGCAGCCAGGAATGGGGAGGAGGAGAGGGCCCAGGCGGGGCTCCACCTTGACCTCTACCTTCTCGGAGCCCCGCAGACGACATGGGCCACTTCATCCTTGGGCCTGTCACATGCGCAGGTGTGTGACCCCTGAGGTGGGGCTGCCCCTAAAACACAGCAAAGGCTCCCACACTCTCCTGCCTTGGCCTCCCTGGCTCTTGGCATGTTGGTCCCTGAGTCTCCAGCCACCCTGGGCCCCACCCACAGGACGCTAGCGCACACGCTGCCCCCGCCAAGCCCGCCTTCTTGCCCTGGTGTCTGTGCTCATCCCCTCCTGTGGCCATGTGTGGCAACACCAGTCATGACCTACGGAGTTATCTGCGGACTTCACATAATTAAATATATAACGAATAGGTACTTAACTGAGGGCTTCTGACCAATCCTCGGAAACATATTCTATTTATTTTGCTACATTTCTATCTTTAGGAAATTACCGCACTCTACTTCTTTCCAGAAGACTTATCTGTTGGCTGTGTTGTCTTTCAATAACCGACTCTTGATGTCAAAGCACTTGACAGTAGTGAGGGTAAAACAAAGATGTTGGGTAGATAGTGGTAGTAACGGAGAGTTGCCAGAAACCGTGAATCTGTCTTATGAAAATGTGGGAAGGGAAAGTGATGTGAAACCCTTGAGAGTATCACTTTGTGGTGAGCATTGACTTTGGAGACAAGACAGTAGATACAGCTTGACTTACAAACGGTCTTGTGTTTTCGGCCCGTCCGCCCGTGGTGTGATGCGCAGTTCAACCTGGTGTGCGACAACTCTTGGAAGGTGGATCTCTTTCAATCCTGTGTGAACCTGGGCTTCTTCCTCGGCTCCCTGGGGGTCGGCTACATTGCAGACAGGTACGTAAAGTCCAATTCGACCAGACATAGCAGCGATGCCATGAGAAGAATGGATCGTA